>NW_024704764.1:0-510331 GCF_018977255.1 Callorhinchus milii
CTGAACAGAACCTGACTCGTGGCAGCCACACTGACCCAGACCCGGCAGCGACTGACCCTCGGCAGCTACACATTGCCGGTTACTAGCAAACCAGCCGTGCAAACTGCTCCGACCCAGCCCTGGCAGCGACTGACCCGAGGCAACTGCACTGAGCCAGGCCTGAAAGACTCTAACCCTCAACAACCCTCAGACAGGCACCGACTCTACACCTGCCCTGAACCAACTCGCACACAAACTGATGCTCGACAACATAAACTGACTCTCAGCCATTCAACCCAACTAACCTCGACAGACACTGGCTCTGGGCAAATAAACCAACCTTCACACAAAGACTCTATATTACGCAACACAAAAAATCCATCTGATCTCAGACCAAACTCTTGTAATAGATGTTATCAAATCAAACCTTACACCATCCAATTACAGTGTCTGACATGAATCGCCACGATTCATACAATCTGTACCAATTAATTCTATCCTCAACCCAAACTATCACCTCACCATATTAACTCAGCAACATCTCCCCATCTTGTCCCTCTCAAACCCCAGTCTTTGCTACTAACAACTTCTAATCTCAACCTCCAGTGTGAACCAGAGTTTGGCTCACAAGTCAAACATCCAACATGATGTCCACATAGTGTTACCAAACCTCTGGAGTGTGGAAAGGTGCAAGAGAGAAAGAGTGTAATAGCTTTAGTTGCCAACAGTTTTCTGCTATTACACTTACCTTATCTACCACGAATTCCAACTTGCTGGAAAGAAAGAGGATACAAATATACTAACGTTTCCACAAAACCACACTTACCGTATAGTCCAAATGCACAACCAGCCCGATCCAAGCTCTGCTGTAAATAAATTGGTTGTGTTCCTACACTGAACCATTCCTGACACTGACCAACTCCCATCAAATTCACTTAACCAATCTCAACATTAACTACATCAATAACTACAGAGGATTCTCTAACAAACCAACTCAGCAACACAAAGGCAATTCCCTCACAACACCTCAACTTCACTAAACCAGCTCTGACACCCACCTACCAACTCCCCTGAGCTTCACTGATCAAATCTATTCTCAACAACTTCACTGATGCCCTGACTCAGACAGATTCTAGTAACTAACCCTGGCCCCATTCATTGAACTGTAACTGCACTGAACCTGCCCTGACACAAGCCAACTCTCAAACACCCTCTCAACTAAACCCAACTCTCAACAACTGGACTGACTCACCCTAACAAACCCTCTGAACCAATCTCAGCATAAACTGACTCAACAATTACACTAAACCAGTCTGAACAGAACCTGACTCGTGGCAGCCACACTGACCCAGACCCGGCAGCGACTGACCCTCGGCAGCTACACATTGCCGGTTACTAGCAAACCAGCCGTGCAAACTGCTCCGACCCAGCCCTGGCAGCGACTGACCCGAGGCAACTGCACTGAGCCAGGCCTGAAAGACTCTAACCCTCAACAACTGCACTCGACCAACCTCGACACAGTCACTGACTCTACACCTGCCCTGAACAAACTCGCACACAAACTGATGCTCCACAACCAGCCCCAACACAAACCGACTCTCAGCCGTTAAACCCAACCAACCTCGACAGACACTGGCTCTGGTCAAATAAACCAACCTTTACACAGAGACTCTGTATTATGCAACGCACAAACTCCATCTGATCTCAGATCAAACCCTTGTAATGGATGGTGTAAGATTTGATAACATCTAACTACAGTGTCTGACTTCAATCTCTACGATTCATACAATCTGTACCAATTAATTCTACCCTCAACGCAAACTGCACCTCACCATATTAACTCAGCAACATCTCCCCATCTTGTCCCTCTCAAACCCCAGTCTTTGCTACTAACCACTTCTAATCTCAACCTCCAGTGTGAACCAGAGTTTGGCTCACATGCGTTCGGATGTCAAACATCCAGCGTGATGTCTACATAGTGTTACCAAACCTCTGGAATGTGGAAAGGTGCAAGAGAGAAAGAGTGTAATAGCTTTAGTTGCCAACATAGTTTTCTGCTATTACACTTACCTACCACGAATTCCAACTTGCTGGAAAGGAAGAGAATACAAATATAAGGTTTCCACAAAACCACACTTACCATATCGTCCAAAAGCACAACCAGCCCGATCCAAGCTCTGCTGTAAATAAATTGGTTGTGTACCTACACTGAACCATCCCTGACACTGACCAACTCACATCAAATACACTGAACCAATCTCAACATGAACTAAATCGATAACTACAAAGGATTCTCTGACAAACCAACTCAGAAACACAAAGGCAATCCCGTCTCACAACACCTCAACTTCACTGAACCAGCTCTGACACTGACCAACTCACTCCCCTGACAGAAACTCATTCTCAACAATTCTACTAATCCAACTTGGCCCCACTCACTCAACTACACTGCGTAACTGCACTGAACCTGCCCTGACACAAGCCAACTCTCAAACACCCTGTCAACTAAACCCAACTCTCAACTATACTAAGGAAACACTGACAGAAACCAACTCAACAACTGGACGGACTCGCCCGGACAAACCCAACTCTGAACCAATCTCAGCAGAAACTGACTCAACAACTACACTAAACCAGTCTGAACAGAACCTGACTCGTGGCAGCCACACTGACCCAGACCCGGCAGCGATTGACTCTCGGCAGCTACACATTGCCGGTTACTAGCAAACCAGCCGTGCAAACTGCTCCGACCCAGCCCTGGCAGCGACTGACCCGAGGCAACTGCACTGAGCCAGGCCTGAAAGACTCTAACCCTCAACAACTGCACTCGACCAACCTCGACAGACAGTCACCGACTCTACACCTGCCCTGAACAAACTCGCACACAAACTGATGCTCCACAACCAGCCCCAACACAAACCGACTCAGTCATTAAACCCAATCTTGACAGACACTGGCTCTTGTCAAATAAACCAACCTTCACACAGAGACTCTATATTACCCAACAACAAACAAATTCACTCTGATCTCAGATCAAATTCTTGTAATAGGTGTTATCAAATGTAACCTTACACCATCTTACTACAGTGTGACATCAATCCGTGATTCATACAAACTGTGCCAATTAATTCTACCCTCAATCCAAAATGTCACCGCACCACATTAACCCAGCAACATCTCCTCCGTCCAGTTCCTCTCAAACCTCAGTCTGTTACTAACGACTTCTAATCTCAACCTCTAGTGTGAACCAGAGTTTGGCTCATATGCGCTCAGATGTCAGACAACCTGCATGAAGTCCACATAGTGTTGCCAAACCTCTGGAGTGTGGAAAGGTGCAAGAGAGAAAGAGATACAATCTTTGCCGTCATCACAGAGTTCCCACTTGTACAGACTTACCTTATCCTCCAAAAGTCCCAAGGAGCTAGAGAGAGAAACAGTGTGTGAGCTTCAGCCGTCATCCTAAGGTTCCAGGAATCTTCACTTACCACATAGTCCAAAGTAGTACAACACGTCTGTCAGACACCGCTGTAAACTATGAGGCTCTTTACTTACATTGAACCAGCCCCAACGCTAACCAACTCATGATCTACACTGAACCAACCTCAACACAAACCAACTCTACACTGAACCAATCTCAGGATAAAATGCATCAATAACAGGATTCTCTGACATACACTAACTACCAACAACTGCCCTGAAACAGCCTCTACAGATACTGACTCTGTACCTTGTCACAATATCTTAACTCTGGGTGAGAATTACATGTTGTCTAAGTGCACTCTGATAGGAGAGATCCTTCTCTTCTCAATTTTGCAGGTTGTGAGGCAGTAACCAATAGAGTTACATTTCCCCAAACTAAAACCTCTTCCAAGTTCCTGAAATTCAGAGTTTGTATAATTAGTAATGTTAGTCAAGTGTCAGTGAAAACTCCAAACCTCAACAACTCTGGTTCATCTCCACCCTCCCTTTTATACCTCAAATGTGCCCAAGATTTTTTTTACCCAATCAGTCTTGAGCAGCTGGGACACCTCTCGGTGATCCCAAATATTCACCCTATTTTATTAGCCCTTCACTACCTCACAACCTGCACTGAACTAACTCAGACACAAACTATTGATTGAAACTGCTCCAAACCATCCCTGGCACAAACTGACTCTCAACCATTCAACTGAACCAACCTGGACAGACACTGGCGCTGGGTAAACCAATCTTCACACAACTACTCTGTTACCCAAAACCAAGCAAATTTACTGTCTAATCAGAAAATTATAACAGACACCATTAAATCTGATTTTACACCATCCAACTACAGTGCCTAACCTCAATCTCTTGCTGCAACTGGTGAGACGGCAACTGTATTGCATGCAGTTTTGGTCTCCTTATTTAAGAAAGGACGTACTCGCCCTGGAGGTGGTATGACAGATTCACTAGGTTGGTACCAGGGATGAGTTATGAGGATAGGTTGAGCAATTTAGGCCTATATTCTCTAGAATATAGAAGAATGAAAGGTGATCTTATAGAAACCTATAAGATTAAGGGGTTTGATAGAATAGATAGTGGGAGACTTTTTTCCCCTGGTTGGAGAAACTATAACCAGGGGTCAGTCTTAAAATTCAGGGTAAGCCCTTTCACACTAAGTTGAGGAAAAACTTCACTCAGAGGGTAGTGAACTTATGGAATTCTCTACCCCAAAGGGCTTTAGATGCTTAGTCCTTGAACATATTCAAACGGAGATTGATAGATTTCTTGTGGATAAAGGGATATGGAGATAAGGCAGGCGGGTGGAGTTAGAATAGATCAGCCATGATCTTATTGAATGGTGGGGCAGGCTGGAGGGGCCGAATGGCCTACTCCTGCTTCTAATTCTTATGTTCTTAATCTCCAATTCCTATAATCCATGCCGATGGTTTAAACCCTTGACCCAAGCTGTGAGCTCAACATATTAATCCATCAACATCTCCCCGTCCTGTTGCTCTCAAACCTAAGTCTCTGCTACCAACAACTTCTCATCTCAACCTCCAGTATGAACCAGAGTTTGGCTCATATGTGTTTGGATGTCAGATGTCCTGCATGATGCCCACATAGTGTTGCCAAACCTCTAGAGTTTGGAAAGGTGTGAGAGAGAAAGAAAGAGATACCACCTTCGCTGTCATTGCAGGGTTCCCACAGGTACAGACTCACCGCATCCTCCATGAGTCCCAAGGAGCTAGAGAGAGAGAGAGAGAACAAAAACAGGGTGTGAGCTTCAGTCGTCAGTGTTTGGTTCCTATTTGTACCCATTTGGCTTTGGGTGACAACTGGAATGATGTTGTTCAGACCTGCATTGCTCCAGGACAAGCTTGAAATAGCTAAAGAAATCCCAGCAAAGCAACACATTTACAGGGGCCTCACAAAATCTCAAATAATAACAGTGCAGACAGAGTGTTTCTGCTATCACACTAACCTTACCTCCCACAAATCCCAAGTTATTGGAAAGAAAGAGGACACAAATATCTTAAGGTTTCCGCAAATCCACACTTGCCCTATAGTCCAAAGTAGTTCAACGAGCCTGATCCAAGCTCACCTGTAAATCAATTATTTGCATCCTTACACTTAACCAGCCCTGACACTGACCAATTCTCATCAAATACACTGAACCAATCTCAACAAGAACTGCCTCAATAACTACACGGAGGATTCTCTGACAAATTAACTCAGCAAAATAAAGCCAGTCCGCCTCACAACACCTCAACTTCACAACACCAGCCCCGATACAAACCAACTTGTGAACTTCACTAATCAAATCCACAGAAATTCATTCTCAACAATTCTACTAAAGCAACCCTGGCCCCACTCACTAAACTACACTGTAACTGCACTGAACCCGCCCTGACACAAGCCAACTCTCAAACAAACCAACTTTCAACTACATTAAGGAACGACTGAGAGAAACCAACTCTCAACAACTGGACTGACTCACCCTGACAAACCAACTCCAAACCAATCTCAGCATAAACTGACTCAACTACACTAAACCAGTCTGAACAGAACCTGACCCGTGGCAGCTACACTGACCCAGACCCGGCAGCGACTGACTCTCGGCAGCTACACATTGCCGGTTACTAGCAAACCAGCCGTGCAAACTGCTCCGACCCAGCCCTGGCAGTGAATGACCCAAGGCAACTGCACTGAGCCAGGCCTGAAAGACTCTAACCCTCAACAACTGCACTCGACTGACCTCGACAGACAGTCACTGACTATACACCTGCCCTGAACCAACTCGCACACAAACTGATGCTCCACAACCAGCCCCAACACAAACCGACTCTCAGCCATTAAACCCAACCAACCTCGACAGACACTGGCTCTGGGAAAATAAACCAACCTTCACACAGAGACTATATTACGCAACACACAAACTCCATCTGATCTCAGATCAAACTCTTGTAATGGATGGTGTAAGTTTGATTGGATAACATTTAACTACAGTGTCTGACTTCAATCTCTGCGATTCATACAATCTGTACCAATTAATTCTACCCTCAACGCAAACTGCACCTCACCATATTAACTCAGCAACATCTCCCCATCTTGTCCCTCTCAAACCCCAGTCCCTCTCAAACCGGCCTCAACAGACAGTCACCAACTCCACACCTGCCCTGAACCAACTCAAACACACTGATGCTCCACAACCAGCCCTGACACAAATGGATTCTTTGCCACTAAACCCAACCAACCTCGACAGACACTGGCTCTGGGCAAATAAACCAACCTTCACACAGCTACTCTATATTACCCAACAATAAACAAATTCACTCTGATCTCAGATCAAACTATTGTAATAGATGTTAGCAAATCTTACCTTACACCATGTAACTACAGTGTCTGATCTCAATCTCTGCAATTCATACAATCTGAACCAATTCATTCTACCCTCGATCCAAAATGTCACCTCACCACATTAACCCAGAAACATCTCCCCGTCCCTCTCAAACCCGAAAGGCGCGAGAGAGAAAGAGATACAACTTGTGCCGCCATCGCAGAGTTCCCACTAGTACAGACTTAACTTATTCTCCACAAGTCCCAAGGTGCTAGAGAGAGAAACAGGGCGTGAGCTTTAGTCATCACCCTTAGGTTTCCAGGAATCTTCACTTACCATGTAGTCCAATGCAGTTCAACACGTCCAAGTCAGACACCGCTGTAAACTAATAGGCTGTTTACCTATATTGAATCAGCCCCGACACAAACCAACTCTACACTGAACCAATCTCAGGATAAAATGCATCAATAACAGAGGATTCTCTGACCTTCACTAACTCTCTACAACTGCCCTGAACCAACCTTGACAGACACCGACTCCACACCTTGACATGGTATCTTATCATTGGCTGAGAATTACATGCTGTTTAAATGCACTCTTGAAGGAGACATCCTTCTCTTCACAATTTTGCAGGTTGTGGGGCAGTAAGCAAACCTCTTACAAGTTCCTGAAATTCAGAGTTTGTATAATTAGTAACGTTAGAGTCAAGTGTCAGACATCCTGCATGAAGTCCACACCGTGTTGCGAAACTTCAACAACTCTGGTTGATCTCCACCTTTTATACCTGAAATGTAACCCAAGACACTTTTTTACCCAATCAATCCTGAGCACCTGGGACACCTCTCTGATCACAAACATTCACCTTATTTTGATTAGCCCTTTACTACCTCACAACCTGCACTGAACCAACTTGGACACAAACTAATGATCAACAAGTGCTCCAAACCATCCATGGCATAAACTGAAGCTCAACCAGTAAACTGAACTTACCCGGACAGACACTGGCTCTGGGCAAACAAAACCAACCTTCACACAGCTATTCTAGATTACCCAAAACCAAGCAAATTCACTGTCTAATCCAATACCATCAAATCTGATTTTACACCATCTGGCAAAAGTGTCTAACCTCAATCTCTGCTATTCCTACAATCTGTGTCGATGAATTAAACCCTCAACCCAAACTGTGAGCTCAACACATTAATCCAGCAAGATCTCCTCCATCCTGTCCCTCTCAAACCCCAATCTCTTTTATTAACGACTTCTAATCTCAACCTCCAGTGCGAACCAGACTTAAGACTCATATGTGTTTCGATGTCAGACATCCTGCATGAAGTCCACATAGTGTTGCCAAACCTCTGGAGTGTGTAATGGTGCAGGAAAGAAGGATATGCAACCTTTGCCATCATTACATGGTTCCCACTACTACAGACTTACCCTACTTATCCTCCTCAAATCCCAAGGTGCTCGAGCGAGTTAGTTTCAGTCAACAGTTTTTGGTTCTCATTAGTACAGACTCGGCTTCCAGTGACAATAATAACCTTGCATTTGATATAGCACTTATCACGTCTGACGTCTCAAAGTGCTTTACAGAATGGACTGTAAAGTGAATTGACTATTTATTGTGGACAAAACGCAGCATCCCACAATCAGTCGTGGATTGAAAATGACCAATTTATTATTGTTTTGTTTTTTGGAGGGATTATTATTAGGCATGTGGAGTAAGGAAACTTATCCAAGATTTCACTCTGCCTGGAGTTGAACCCAGGTATCACTTGCAAGGCGAGCGCTCTAACCACTGAACTATAGGATTCCACTGAGCAACTGAGCTCAACCCATTAATCACTTACATCTCCCACAGTTTTCAGCTGCATCTCATCTCCAAACAACTCCTAGTTGGACACCTTTGACCAAAATCTAGATGATGATTTAAAGACTAACATTGCAAAATAATAATTCTATATAGTGATTCTGTCATCGCCATCTCGGAGACGAGTTACACAATAAAAAGAAAAGCCGGACTGGTCAAGAGTTGTTTACAATCTCCATCAAATAGATGGATGGCAACAAGGTCTCTAAAGTTCATTGAGGTATGAAGACCCAGTGATCGTCTAGTACAAATGAGCATTAGCACAGCATTCAAAAGCAACACAAACCTGCACTGGCTCCAGGACAACCTCTGATTGAAGCAGAAAACTTAAGACTGAGAAAAGAGCAAAGAAAATAAAAAGTGATAAATAACTGAGTTTCTCCAGAAAGAGAAACAGTTTAAGAAAATAAACACAAAAAAGCAAACAAAACACCATTGGGCATATAGGCAAGTGAGGACAGTTACCCTAATAAGTGTCTGTGCCAAATACACATAGCATAAAAATAGCACAAGTTAGAAACACAAATTCAGCTTAAGGGGAGTGATGTAGTAGTCATTAGAGATCTGGCTACAAGCCAGGCATTACTGGGAGCTAAATATTCCAGGCTGTAAGATCTTTGGAAAGGACAGTAAAATTGGGAAAGGAGGGGAGCAAAATGGATAACACTCAAGTAAAGCAGGACTTTAGTAAAGGTGATCAGGCCACAGAAACATTGCAGGTAGAATTAAGGAACAGCAAAAAAGGCAAGACTCTGGTGGGAGTTGTCTACAGACTCCAGATAGGAATGAAATAATAGCAATTGCTTTTGAGACAAATTACACACTTAAGGCCAAACTGGCCAAGAGTTGCTCACAATTGACATGGAGAGTAGGTGGACAGTGATAATGTCTCTGAAGCTCACAGGACTGACAACACCCAAGGTTTGGACATTTCCCCTCACAGACATTACTGACAATTTACAGCCCACCAGAAGGTTTTCACAAATACAGACTTACCTGATACAGTCCACAGAGAGACCAGCCTGAGCCAAGCTCCACCACAAGGAAACTGACCATTTCACTGCTCTGAACCACAAACCTCCACCAACTCATCTGCTCTCTCTGGGCTGATGAGTTGACTCCTTTCACTGATGGTCAGATTGAGACTGAGCTCAGCCTCTGGGTTAAATACCCAAAGGTTCAGGTTTGACATGTGGCCAATGAGGGAATCACATTCCTCACAAGGTCCAGTTAAAGGTCCTCACTTCACAGCTGGAAACAGTCAGTATCATCATATACTGTTGGCTATTGGCTGGTTCAGAGAATTCACAGGGTTTATATTCATTACTTTAGAGAATTCACACTTTCCTAAAATTTCTTAGTGAATGGTTCAGAGACACCATCAACCACATCGTTAAATCAGATCACAAACACAATAATAATAATAATCCTTGCATTTGATTTAGCGCTTTTCACGTCGGGAGGATGTCCCAAAGCGCTTCACAGAACACACTATAAAGTGAATTGACTGTATATTTGTGGGCGAACACGGCAGCCAATTACGCACAGCAATGTCCCACAAACAGTCGTAGATTGAAAATGATCAATATATTATTGTTTTTGGTTTTGAAGTGATTATTATTAAGCTCTGTGTGGAGTAAGGAAACTTGCCCAAGGTTTCGCCCTCTGCCTGGAATTGAACTCAGGTCTCTCGCTTGCAAAGCGAGTGCTCTAACCACTGAGTTACAGGACTCCACAAGAGAGAAAGTATGATAGAGAGAAGACTCTAACCCTGAATCCTGACCCATAAATCGCCTAAACCCTAACCTAATCTAAACCTGCCCCTTACCCTAAACCAAACCCTAATTGGCGAAACGTCGGGGGAGAATTCTTTCTCATTAGAAAGCACCAAAACCTCAGAGTGATGAAGTTCAGAGCTGGGATCCACGGACCCCAGTACAAAAGACCAATCGGACCACCAACCGGAGCGATCCGGTAATGCTTCCCTTTTCCCCTTCTCTCTCTCTCTCTTGGAGAGAGCGCCTCCTTTCTGCCCTCCAGGTTCGAATTCAAGATCCTCATCCTCACCTACAAGGCCATTCTATCCCCCTACTTACCTGCCTGTACCCTCCGTTCCTCTGACTCCGGTCTGCTCCACATCTCCCGCCCTAACCGCCCTACTATCAGTGGCCGGGCTCTCAGCCCCGAGGCTCTGGAACTCCATCTCCCAGTGCCTTCACCGCTTCCTCCCTTTCCTCCTTCAAGGCCGGTCTCAAGACCTTTCTCTTCGACCATGCCTTCAGCTCCCCTCTTGACTCTCTACCACCTCCTCGTTCCCTCCCTTCCCTCCCCTCACCCTGACCATTTCCCCCCTGCTCGGGTCCTGACCCGACTGTCCAGCGCCTTGGGACATCCTCCCAACGTGAAACGCGCTCTATAAATGAAATTTTGTTGTTGTTGTTGAAATGCACCAAGCCGC
Source organism: Callorhinchus milii (assembly GCF_018977255.1). NCBI lineage: Eukaryota > Metazoa > Chordata > Chondrichthyes > Chimaeriformes > Callorhinchidae > Callorhinchus > Callorhinchus milii. Next base: position 11,104 of record NW_024704764.1, read on the forward strand.
AGAGCGACGGGGTGCTTGGCGGGGATCACTGAACCCCAAAGCGAGAAGCCAACTAAGGCCAGGAGCCCGATTACCTGGGGGTAAGAATACCTCTCTTTTCTAAATACACCTTTCCACACCCCACCTCCAACCAACATGGCACGGACTCCATGCGGGGGCTAAGACGCAACCTAATGTGCTTGAGTGAAGTCGGTGGCAAAGAGGGAACCACACACAGAGATAATTTTGCGAGCACGGTCAGGGTATTCTTTAGATTAATCCAGATGTACCGCCACTTAATATTCTTAACAAGCAACATCGAGCCCCCCAGAGGCATTGGAAGACAGGCAGACAAACTAACAGAGTTTATTAAACCAGCAAAACCAGCAGAGGGAACTCTCTGCAAATTGGCCAAAAACACAGAGCGGTGGGCAAGGGAGACGCATAACATTTTGATAGAACATTATAAAAATAATCTAATTGAACTAAACAGGGAGCTCAGATCAATCGGGATGATTGAACGCAGGGAAGAGGCCTTTGCAATGGCCATTTCCTGGGCTAGGAAAAATTTAAAACAGAAATTTAAAATGACAACAGCAGATAGAACAAGGGAGCACATTAGGGAATTCATTGGGAAAGACACACCACCCCCCCCCAACCAGATCCCCAGTAACACCACCCCCGGTCCCAGCGCCAAAACCAGTCCCAACCCCAAGGGTCAGACCACCCGCAATCAGACCAACCCCAGTCCGGACAGACACATTGGGAGTTTGTTCCAATGTGTCTGTCCACATGGACCTAAACATCCTCCCTGCATCCCAAGAGAAGCCACTTCAGCCGACGGTGTCCACTGACCCGGGGACCGTAGCAATGGATGCCGGGGCAGGGTGGATTCACCCCTGGCCCCAGGTGCCCCGAGAGCAAAGGCGGCCAAGAGTATGTCCACCCTGGCCCAGTGCTAGACCCGCCCACACCACTGCCGCCAGCCCACCGGAGACTTCCCCACCGGTAGCCCCTTCCCCACAGGGAACCACAGCCCCACAACCAGAGACGAGGCCCCCTGCCCAACAGGCAGTCGATAAGGACTGGGGCACAGTGACCACCCACAAAGAGACAAATCGAAAAAGGGCAGACCGGTAGGCCGGTGATGATAATTGGAGATGAGAACATTACAAAGATAGTGAGTTGTCCCAACAAGGACACACAGATGGAAGCTTTCCCAGAGGCAAACTTCCAGCATATAGATCGCTTATTGAGCAAGACCCAACCCTGCTAGGAAACTCAGAAAGTCATGCTCTCAATCGGCATCCATAACCGGAGTCAGCAGCTAAACAGCTGCAGGCCTTGGTAAAGAGAGCCAAGGCTAGGCTTTCCTAACGCGCAAATTCAGGTCGCGGAAATTAATTTCAGCCCAGATCTGGACAAAAAACGAGAGGGACACACTGGAAGGAATCAATACATTTATCAGGAATATGCAAGATTACATCCCGGCAATCCCAGCCAAACAGTTCAGGGTAGTGCAAGGAACAATGAACAAAATACACTGGACAAAAGACACAGCCCAGACCATGATTAAGCACTGGTCCGGGCATTTAAACTAGGAAGCGCAGGAGCCCAAGAAAAGCAGGACCTGGGCCTGGGGACAAACATAATAAATGTCTCCCAGGCACTCAGGCCTACAATAGCACAGGGCTAGCGTACTAAATAAAGGACAGGCATTTGTCCCTACTGATAACCCCTGACAACTAAAATTAAAACAGGATCTAGAAGAATTTTTTGGAAGGGTCAAAATGGGTGACTTCTTTAATCACCCCGAAACAGTATTAGAAAGGACAGGTAAAGCAGGCAGGCAAAAAAGGTTCACAGCACCATCTGGGTGGACCCCTAGGGAGGATCAACTAAACCCCAGACTACCACCATTTAGGGACGAAACAATGGCAGCGATAGGGAGCTTATCCCGAAAAAAACATAACTTAACAAAAAGGAAAGAGGAGCATTAGTGGAACTCAGGAAATGCCCTGATATTGTCATAAAACCGGCAGACAAGGGCAGCAGTATTATAATCATGACAGACAGCAATATCTCTTAGAAGCACACAGGCAGCTAGGTAAGCAGGAATATTATAGGAAACTAAGGAAACCCATATACAAGGACACCCAACAGGAAATTAAAGACATATTGGCAAATCTCACAAAGAGTAAACACATCAGTCAGAGACAGTTACAATACTTAGGAGGGGAAAATCCACGAGCCCGCAGATTCTACATCCTTCCAAAAATACATAAAAACCCTGACTCCTGGACAGTGCCCGGGGAAGTACAACCCGGCAGACCCATTGTGTCTGACAGTGGCAGTGAGTCCTATAGAGTAGCAGAATATATAGATTCTTTTCTGAACCCCCTATTGTGAAAACACCCCAGTTACATCAGGGACACCTACCATTTCATAGAACTGATTAAGGCCATGAAAATTCCCCCTGAGGCCATACTTTTCACCATGGATGTAGAGAGCCTGTACATAAACATAGAGACAGAGAGGGGCACACAGGCTGTTAAAAATGCCCTGGCACAACACCCAGACCCAGAAAGACCAGACGAGGCATTGATAGAACTACTGAAACTAGGCCTCACCAAAAACGACTTTGAGTTTGATGGGGATTTCTATCTTCGGATAAAGGGCACAGCAATAGGCAAAAAGTTTGCCCTGGCCTACGCAAACATTTACATGGCAGAATGGGAAAGTAGTGTTCTCCAGAACTGCAGGAAGGTCCCATTTGCTTATCACAGATACCTAGATGACATATTTAGGGTGTGGACGCACACAGACACAGATTTTCAGGAATTCATAAACACCGTAAACAACCACCACCCCTCCATTAAAGTAAAAGCAGAAACAGATAAAGATAACATAAATTTCCTGGACACTACAGAATACAGAAGGAAAGACGACAATCGCAGACTAGACACTAAAGTTTACTTTAAGGACATGGACACACGCACTACTGCACACAAAAAGCTACCATCTACGGCACACTTTCCAGGGACTAATTAAGTCCCAACTGATACAGTTCCACCGAATCTGCTCGAATCGGGAGGATTTCGAGAGGGCAACAGCAACATTATTCACAGCAGTCAGACAGAGGGGGTACACTAAACGATTCCTTAGAGGAATTAAGTCCAACTTTCTTAGGAACCCGACACCCCCACGGGCCCAAACTAAAGCAGAAAATATTATACCACTAATAACCACATACTCAGACTACACAACGCAGGTTAACAGAATAGTGAAAGACAAACTTGAGAGATTAAAAAGGGAGGTCACCACATGAAGGGGTTACAGAACAGTGTCTGCGTACAGAAGGAATAGAAACATCAAAGATTGGTTAGTCAATAGTAGGTTGAGAAAGCAAAGTACTAAAGGCTGTGGAAACACACAATGCGGTATGTGTAGATATATAGCCACCCCCAAACAAATAGAGAACAACAGAACGGGGGCATCAGTGACTACACACCACAAAATTAAGTGCGGCCAACATAATGCGGTCTATGTGATTAGACGCAAAAAATGCCAGATCTTGTGCGTGGGGGAAACCAGTAACACACCAAGGAATAGAGTTACAGGTTACCTCAGTGCAATCAGAAATAAGAATAGGGACAAATTAATAAACATACACTTTATAGAACATGGGGAGGATTCGACAGAAGTAATAGGCCTAAATTCCATAGGAACTGGACCACAGCCCAGAGGAAAGGGAAGGAGAGGGACTGGATCAGGAGACTACAGTCCATAATACCAGTTGGCTTAAACGCCCAGTAAAACAGTAAATCAGAAAGGGGTCAAAAAAAATGGGTGGGGAGGGGGGAAGTATGTCTTTGTTTGATAATTCAGGGATCTAACCCTACCCTACCTCTAGAACACTAACCCTAAATCCGGCGTTGAAGGGATCCAGCCCTACACCCTACTCCTAATAAATTATAGTAAGGGACCTAACCCTAACCCACCCCTAAACCTAACCCCAAACCTAACCCTAACCTAACCCCTATCCCAAACCTAACCCCAAACCTAACCTCTAACCCAAACCTAACCCCTAACCCATACCTAACCCAAACCTAACCCCTAACCCAAACCTAACGGCTAACCTAAACACTAACCCCTAAAAAATTACAGTAAGGGATCTAACCCTAAACCACCTCACAATTAAAGTAAGACAAAACATTCATGAGCCCAAACCAAATTGGACAAAACTTCAGCACGAGGAGCACCGGGGAAACACAAGTATGTGTAAAAACACCCCCGAAATTTAAAACCCTAACCCTAAGTAACCCTAACTCTAAGTACCCTAACCCCAACCCTAACCCCTAACCACCACCCCCTCACCTCACCTCCCCTACCCCTCCCCTCCCCCCACCGCACCCCTCACTTCCCCTACCCCTCGGTCCATCCCTCACCCCCATCCCTACCCCCACCATTTACTCCTACACCTCCACTCCTCACCTCCTCTCCCTCCTCCCCCCACTCCACCCCTAACCTGCCCTTCCCCTCCCCTCCCCCCTCCCCCCACCGCACCCCTCACCTCCCCCACCCCTTACCTCCCTGCCCACCCCCCTACCTTACCCTTCACCTCTCCTACCCCTCCCCCCACCCCTCCCCTGCCTCCACCCCTCAATACAAAACCCCATGGATATAATTGAGGTTAATGCAGAATTAGGAATATTTTGCAAACTCGCTTCCCGTGTTCCTGGAGAGAAAATTGGGTCAATTTACGTCAATTTAGAATTTTTAAGTGAATTAATCTTTAAAATTAATAATTTCCCACTGACGCGTCACTGGGCGTCGAGCGAGGGTTTTTTAAAAAAAAAATTAAATTTACCCCATGTCTGCGGATCACGTCACCAAGGGGAGCATGTAGAGGGTGAGGAGGAGGGGACAAGACAGTGCGGGGGCTGGAGGAGAAGCCCTTTGCAGTGACGAAGTGGAAGCGGTGTGCAAGGTTGGACCTGAACCAGTCAACGACAGAACCTTGAAGGTTGAGACAGGAGGAAAGGCGGTGGAAGAGGATTGAGTGGTCCACAGTGTCAAAGGCAGTGGAGAGGTTGAAGAGGACGAGGAGCAAGAGGGAGCTCTGGTCACACACGGTCAGGATGTCATTTGTGACCTTGACCAGAGCCTTGTCAGTGATGGTGACATCCGAGACACTGAGGCCCTGGGTGATCATCAGGTCGAGCGAGTGACCGTGGGTGTGGGTAGCAGAGTGGATGTGGAGGGAAAAGTTGAGAGAGGAGAAGACTGAGGAGGTGGAGCAGGAGGTGGTGAAGTGGAGGTTGAAGTCGGCTAGGATGATGAGGCAGTCGGAGCAGATGCAGAGGGCAGCAAGGAGAGTGGATATGTCAGTGATGAAGATGAGAGAGGATTTTGGGGGGCGGTAAAGTAAGAGAATTTTCAGATAGAGATGGGAGGGACAGCAGAGGGTAAGATGTTCGAAAGAGGGGAACAAGCCGGTGGAGTAGGGGGACAGGGCAAGTGATGCCCTGGACATGAGGGCCACACCATCGCCACGACGGTTGGGGTTGGGGTTGTTGCATGGTGGTAGGTGCAGCCGGGTTGTGTGGCCTCAGTGAGGGGGAAGATGTCACCTGGGGTGATCCAGGTTTCCGTGAGGGCCATGATGTGAATGTTCTCATCGAGGATGAGTTCATTGATGACCAGGGTCTTGTTGGAGATGGAGCGGACATTTTGAAGGCCAATGCGGAATGGGCAGTTGGCAGAGGGATTGGGGGGTGGGGGGAGTAGTAGAATGGCTGGGAGGGAGGGTGGGGATGCGGATGAGGGTGGAGAGGTCAGCCCCCGGGGTCAGGGTCCGGGATGGCTTGCGGGGGTAGTGGGGAATGGGGCAGTTGATGTGGCTGCTGCTGGACAGCCAGCACCGAGTGCCGCGATGAGCCAGGGGGAGGATTCCTGGCTGGAGCAGAGGGAGGGGGTGGGGGTGAGTCAAGCAGAGATAAGAAGCGGGGAGGAAGGAGAGAGAGCAGGACAGAGTGGAAGAGTTGCAGGGAGGGACAGCTCGGGTCGGGGATGCCCTGGGACGAGAGGCGGGAGGTTTAGTCAGACATTGTCAGCCGGCAGGAGGGTGGGGGGCTGGAGGTGGCGCAGAGAGGGGAGGGCAATTATTGTGGTTAGCGGCAGAGTAGGGACTAGTTGGGGTAAGAGCGGCAGAGTAGGGACTAGTTGGGGTAAGAGCGGGAGAGTAAGGACTAGTTGGTGGGGGTCCAACACCAACTGTTTCCTCTCGTCTTATCTGTTAACGGTCAGACTATAATTTAATGTTCCAAAGTGTGCTCAGTGCTGCTCGGCAAACTAAGGCAAACTTATCCAACCAGGCTCCTAACTTTGTTCCAATATCACTCATGGTACAACCTTAGTCAAGCGGTTTCTTGACATAAGTTCAATTTAAATCTCTTGGTGACACTCTTTGCCAAACAGATTCTTCACTCAGTTTCACTTTAACCTCTTGGTGGCCTTTCCACTCCCACTACTTCCTGACGGAATACGTCAGTGTCTTCGGGTCCAGTTTTTAATACAATACAACAATAATAACCCTTAGCGAAGCCCCATGGGCCCAGAAGTCTTTAACTCTGTAACTGTAGGTGCATTAACACATTTAACACCTTTTCACAACCGTGGCACAAAACACCTTTCCAACAGCAGTCCAACCTTATTCCTACTTAACTTGTAGTTACTCGTAGCGATTTAGATTCATTCTTTTACTTATCACTTACTTAACTCTTAAACGTAACACTTAAACGTAACTCTTAAACTGAATTGCGAACTTTGCTCCCATCTGAGCTGGCAAATGTTAGGTTCTGGGAAATGGACGGAATAAAACCCATTTACTCTCTTCAGCCCACTTTTTCAATATGGACCTCAGAGCAGAGGAACCCAAGATGCTCATCAACTTATGCTTTTTTAACTTTCTTTACTTAACCTAAAAATGCAAAGTCTGTCAGTTCAAATATCACAAACAGAACATCCACGTCATCAGCATAGACTCATGTCGGTATCAAGCTAAATAAATCGATAATCGCTTAGACAATAAAATCATCCGAATCTTACTTCTTTGATGGACTCAGTTGATAAAAGTCCCGAGCAGTAGGCAAAAGTCTTGTATCAGAAGTAAAGTCTCTTCCTTCAGACCCGAAACCCTATTGAATGGGTATATTGACCACAAGGTCAAAGGTGAATCTTTACTGATGGGCAACTCATCTGTGCACTTAATTCAACACCTGTTATACGTTGTTATTCTTCTCCTCCCGTTGCCTTTCAAACGATTTCAGCGGTTCTGGCATTTCTGCAGTTTTCCTTCTTCCTGCACAATTGGCTGCCGCATTGCATCCACAAAACACACAGTCACTATCCTGTGAAGCACTTTTAGACGTCTTGAAGAAGGGATAAGGCGCTATATCAAATACAAGGATTATCATTATTAAAATAATAATAATTATCTCACTATTACGCTTATTATTGTTATATTAATAATACTATTGATACAACAACTTGCATTTGTGTAGCCTGAGTTATACAGAATGGTATCTCAGAGATTTTAAACGCTTTAAATGCTTTTAAGCGTTTTGTACTGTAAAATGCTAATTCATATTAGTTGTACTCGTTGCAGCTTCTCTTCCAGCCAAAGGATCCAAAACAGAATGACGATTTCCGTGATACTGACTCACAAACCACTTAACATTCAATAAACACTGTGTGTACATCTTGAGAAAACTGCCATACATGTGTCATGCTTTTGTTTAGGTCAATGCTCATCGAGAATAGGAGATCAACGGGAAAAAAATATGCCCGTGACACTCCCCCTTGCAAGACCTTTCTGATCAAGTATAAATCATATCTCTATGCCAATTGAGTTATTTGCAGACAGACCGATACACAACCAGACACACAGACATTACTTCTGTATTAGCATCGCTGGATTGAGTTTCTCTCAGTGAACTATTGACATCCTGCGACCAAGCCATTGTACTATTTCTAATGAAAATCCTTGCATTTGATATAACGCCTTATCACATCGTCGAGACGTCTCAAATCGCTTCAAAGGATGTACCGTAAAAGTGTAGTGACTGTATGTTTTGTGGGTGAACCGCGGCAGCCAATATCGCACAGTTGTGTCCCTCAAACAGTCGTGGATTGAGTGACCACATTATTTATTTATTTATTTATTTAGTTATTCATCTATATGCTAATTATTATTACGCACGAGGGAGAGGGGAATAGAAGGATAAGAGTACGAGTAAGGAACGGGTTAAGGCTTGCGTGGTTTGGGGTGTTTCCGTGCTGTACATTCTCTGTAAATCGTTTGGCAGTTGGATGCTGAACATTATTTATTATATGTTGGACAGAGCTCACATATCAATACAGTAAACCAATAAATAATGACTGTGGAGCGGTGCCGAAAGTGACGCCAATGTGCCCTGATTCAGCAGGTCCGAGGGTCTGATTGACCTCCTGGTAAAACCAAACCCTCACGTGATCACAACTTGGCTCTACATGAGCAATTGCTCAACGTGACCTCACTACATCCTCGATAAACCGGGGCGGAGAGCAGCAAACACCAGACACCTGCTGCCACTTCCCTCCAGCCGACTCTGTCAGACTCTGCTTGAGACGAAAGGGCAAGATGGGATCGAGCGCTAGTATCATGCTCTATGAAGAACCCTTCCTGAAGGGAAATTCAAAGACGTTCTACGCCAGTATCCTGCACTTGGCAACGTCCAGCTTTTCGAGCAAGGCTCGCTCGCTGATGATTTATGGCGATCCCTGGGTTGCGTTTGACAAAAAAGATTTCCAGGGTAACTTAAGGATCTACAACGAGAGCGTTTACAATGATCCGCGAGACTTTGGCAACAGAATCAAAAGCCTGAAGTTTATGAATGTGTCTCTGAAAAATCTGGAGATTATTCTGTCCACAGACGTCAACTATCGTGGAAATAATACGACAGTCAACTCCAAACGAGACCTGGAGTGCTCTTGTTTAAAATGCAAGATCTGCTCACATCAAGTCAAGAGTGGAGCCTGGATTCTGTACAAAGGAACAGGAACGTCTGGGGAACGCATCTTCACCAAGGAAGATCAGCCCGACTACCGCACGTTAGGATGGGGTAATCAGGTGTCTTCTCTGAAGCCTGTCACCGATGTAGATTTCCATAAGGCTAATTCAACAGGAAGAGAAGAGACCTCCGTGGGCTTCAGAGCTTCGTAGAACCACAGAGGCGTAGAATTGTACAGCACAGAAGGAGGCCATTCGGCCCATCGTATCTGCCCCAGTGCTTTGAGAAGAGCTGTTCAACTCAATCCCACTCCCCCGTGCTCTCACCATAGCCCTGATCAACCCCTCCACCCGGCTCTGCCCTGCAAACTTGTCCTCCCCAAATAATTATCCACTTACCTGTCTGTTCCCTCCGCTCAGCCGGCTCCGGTTGCTCCACGTCCCCCGACCCACCTGCCGCACCGTTGGCGGGAGAGCCTTCAACCTCTGGAATTCCATCCCCCAGTCACTCCGCCTCACCGCCCGCATTAGCCTCCTTCAAGTCCCACCTCGAGACCCTCCTCTTCAACAATGCCATCGGCCAAATAATTACATCAAATAATTACTGACTCAGTCTGTGTGAGAGTGTGTGTGTGTGTGTCAGTCTGGCTCTGTCGCTGTGTGTGTGAGAGAGTGTGTGTGTGTCAGTCTGGCTCTGTCACTGTGTGTGTGAGAGAGTGTGTGTGTGTCAGTCTGGCTCTGTCGCTGTGTGTGTGAGAGAGTGTGTGTGTGTCAGTCTGGCTCTGTCGCTGTGTGTGTGAGAGAGTGTGTGTGTGTCAGTCTGGCTCTGTCACTGTGTGTGTGTGCGTATGTGTGTGTCAGTCTGGCTCTGTCACTGTGTGTGTGAGAGAGTGTGTGTGTGTCAGTCTGGCTCTGTCACTGTGTGTGTGAGAGAGTGTGTGTGTGTCAGTCTGGCTCTGTCACTGTGTGTGTGTGTGAGAGTTTGTGTGTGTGTGTCAGTCTGGCTCTGTCGCTGTGTGTGTGAGAGAGTGTGTGTGTGTCAGTCTGGCTCTGTCACTGTGTGTGTGTGTGAGAGAGTGTGTGTGTGTGTCAGTCTGGCTCTGTCGCTGTGTGTGTGAGAGTGTGTGTGTGTGTCAGTCTGGCTCTGTCACTGTGTGTGTGTGCGTATGTGTGTGTCAGTCTGGCTCTGTCACTGTGTGTGTGTGTGAGAGAGTGTGTGTGTGTGTGTCAGTCTGGCTCTGTCGCTGTGTGTGTGAGAGAGTGTGTGTGTGTGTCAGTCTGGCTCTGTCGCTGTGTGTGTGTGCGTATGTGTGTGTCAGTCTGGCTCAGTCACTGTGCAAGCGACTACCCGAGTGTATGTGTGAGTAAGCAAACGAGGGTGTGAGCGAATGAGTGTACAAGTGAGTGAGAGAGTGTGTAAGCAAGCTAGTGAGTGAGCGAGAGTATGTGTGAGTGTGTAAGTGAGTGTGTGTATGAGTGAGTGTGTATGAGTGTGAAAATGTGTGTGTGAGTAAGTGAATGAGTGAGTGTGTGAGAGACTGAATCAGTCAGCCAGTGTGTGTGTGTGTGTGTGTGTGAGTGAGTGAGTGAGTGTGTATGCATGTGTGTGAGTGTGAGTGAGTGTATGAGTGAGTGAGTGTATGTGTAAGAGTGTGTAAGTGAGTGTGTGAATGAGTGAGTGTATGAGTGAGTGCGTGAGTGAGTGTGAAAGTGAATGCGTGAGAAAGTGAGTGTGTGAGTGAGCGCGTAAGAGTGTGTAAGTGAGTGTGTGAGTGAATGTGTGAGTGAGCATGTGAGTGAGGGAGTGTGTGAGCGTGTAACAAGCATGCGATTGAGTGTGTAAGTGAGTGTGTAAGTGAGCGTGTGAGTAAGTGTGTAAGTGTGTAAGTGAGTGTGTGAGTGTGTGTGTAAGTGAGCGTATAAGTGAGTGAGTGTATAAGTGATTGTGTGAGCATGTAAGTGAGTGAGTGAGCGAGTGAGTGTGTAATGAGTGAGCGTGTAAGTGGGTGAGCATGTGAGTGAGTGAGTGTGTAAGTGAGTGGGTGTGTAAGTGAGTGAGTGTGTAAATGAGTGAGTGTGTGAGTGAGCATGTAAGTGAATGAGTGTGTAAGTGATTATGTGAGCGAGCGAGCGAGCGAGTGAGTGAGTGAGCCTCACTGGCACTATTCTCTGAAGTGTTTTCTTTGACCGGATTTGAGACGTCGCAGAGGAACTCTCGTTTCACCAATAAACTCGTTGTGGCTCAATTTATCTTCATCACAAACCGATATCCTGAGAATATAATAATATATTAATAATAATAATATGTTAATAATAGTAATACATTAATATAACATAGGAATAAAATATTATAATACTATAATAATACTATAATAATAACATAATTATAATAAATTAATATTATAATAATATAATACAATAATAATGGTATAATTATAATAACATAATAATATTAATAATAATATATAACAATATAATAAAATCATAATAAAATCATAATAAAATCATAATAACATAATAATACAATACTACAATGCAATTACAATATATCATAATAATTATACTAATAATAAAATAATATAACAAAATAATAAAATAATTTTAATGTCATAATATATAATAAAATCATAATACTACAATATACCTATAACATAATATAATCATATATCATAACATAATATAATCATATATCATCACATAATATAATTATATAAAAATGTAATTATGATATAACATACTCTAATTATAATACAATGACATACTCTAATAAAATAATAAGAACACTCTGATTTAATAATATACTTATCATAAATACACTAATAATATAATACAATAATAATATAACAATATAATATCATAACATAATATTATAGTAATAATGTAATCATAATATAATAACACTATAATATAATAACACTATGATATAACACCATACTCTAGTAATGTAATACAATAATAACAATATAATAAAATATAACAATAATAACATCATATAATAACACTAATATATTAATAAAACTAATAATAATGTCATTATAATACAATATAATAATACTTATGATATTAAAACATACTCTTATAATATAATACAATAATATAACAATATAATAATGTCATATATAATAATAAGTCTATCATATATTAATACAACTATTATATAATTATGTAATTATAATACCAGTATAATGTAATTATAATAACATACTCTAATATTATAACAAAATAATAATAATATAATGCATCATAAAATAAAATAATAATAATATATCATAATATAACAGCTTTTTTACCAGCGTTATCTACCTCTCATCTGCCACATTTCTGCCCATTTTACCAATCTGTCCAAGTCCTCTTGGAGGCTGGTGCTGTCCTCCTCACCATTAACAGCTTTTCCTGGCTTAGCATTGTCTGCGGATTTGGAATTTGTGCTCCTTATACCCAGGTCCAGATCATTAATATAGATCAGAAAGAGCAGTGGTCCCAATACCGACCCCTGAGGGATACCACTACACACCTCTCTCCAGTCAGAAAAGCAGCCGTTTCCTACCACTCTCTGCTTTCTGACTCCTCGCCAGTTCTGGATCCATGTTGCCACAGTCCCTTTAATACCATGGGCTTCTATTTTGTTTATAAATCTCTTATGTGGCACTACCTTCATCCACACTCTCAGTCACTTCATCAAAAAATTCTATTAGGTTTGTCAGACACGTTCTGCCTTTGACAAATCCCTGTTGACTGTCCTTTATTAAACCATACTTTTATAAGTGAGAATTTATGTTGTCAAGGATTATAGTCTCCAGAAGTTTCCCTATTACTGACGTTAGGCTGATTGGCTGTAGTTCTCAGGTTTATCCTTCTATCCTTTTGCTACAGGGGTAACATTTCCAAACTTCCAGCCCTCTGGCACCTCCCAGTGCCCAAAAAAGATTGAAAGATTGTGGCCAGAGCCTCTGCTATTTCCACCCTTGCTTCCCTCAGTAACCGTGGATGCCTCCCATCCGGACCAGGTGCCTTATCTATGTTGATACCGACCGCTTTTTCAGTACCTCCTCTCCATTGATTTTTATCGTATCCAATTTCTGTTCACACTCCTGCGATATTGTGGCATTGGTTGCATCATCTTCTTTTGTGAAGACAGTTGCAAAGTATTTATTTAGTACATCAGCCATGTCCTCTGCCTCAACAAGAAGATGTCCACTTGGGTCCCTAATTGGACCCACTCTACCTTGGACTAACCTTTTACTCTTGATATGCTTATAAAATACCTTAGGATTTCCTTTTATGTTTCCTGCTAATCTTTCCTCATACAATCTCTTCGCCCTTCTTATTTCCCTTTTCACTTCTCCTCTGTACTTCTATATTCTGTTTGATTATACTGTGTGTTTTGGAGCTGACATTTGTCATAAGCTTCCTTTTTCTGTTTTATTTTAATCCCAATTTCCTTAGTCATCCAGGGAGGTTTGACTGTCCTACATTTTCCCTTTGTGGGAATATATTTTCTCTGTCCCCAAACAAGCGCTTTGGGACGTCCTCCCGACGTGAAAAGCGCTATGTCAAATGCAAGGATTATTATTTATTATTTACTACTTGAAGGCTTCCCATTATTCGTTTGCTTCTTACCTGCCAATCTTTCTTTCCAGTCTATCTTGGCCAGGTCTCTTTTTAGCTCACTGAAATTAACCTGCTTCAAAGGCTTTACCTTTGATTGATTGTTGTCCTTTTCCATAACTATTCTAAACCTAATGATATTGTGATCACTGTTGTCCAGATGCTCTCCTACTGAAACCTGCTCCACTTGGCCCATTCATTGCCCAGAACTAAATCCAGCTCTGCTTCCTTCCTCGTTGGGCTGGAAACATGCTGATGCACAAAGTTCTCCTGCACACATTTCAGGAATTCCTCGCCCTGCTTGCCCTTTACACTATGTGTTTCCTGGTCTGTGTAATAATAATCCTTGCATTTGATATAGCACTTTTCTCGTCTTCTAGACGTCTCAAAGCAATTCACCGAATATACTGTAAACTTAATTGACTGTATAGTTTGTGGACAAAATGCGGCAGCCAATTTGGAGCACACAACAGCGTCCCACAAACATTTGTGGATTGAGCGACCAAATTATAATTATTTTTCTTGAAGGATTATTATCAGGGGTGTGGAGTAAGGAAACTTGCTCAAGGTTTCGCACTGCTGGGAATCTCTCGCTTGCGAGATAAGTGCTCTAACCACTGAACTCTACAGAAATCCAGGTACAGGACTCCACTGAGCTACAGGTGCGAGAGAGAAACAACAAAACAGTCTGCGAGAGAGAGAGAGACAGACTGCGAGAATGTGAATCCGACAGACTGCGAGAAGGAGACTGCGATGGAAAGAACGAGACAGACTGTGATAGAGAGAGGGAGAGAGAGAGAGAGGGAGAGAGAGAGAGAGACAGAGAGGAGAAGGAATGCGATGGAGAGAACGACACAAACCTTTTATTGATCCACAATGACTGTAGCGACATTATCAGCTTCAAGTTCAAACTCAATTCACTATTTGCCTCCCTGTGGCTCCAGTGGGAAATGCCTCACATCCACATTATACTGTGCAATTGCTCCAATCACCGGTGGTGACAATGGGCACTTTGTCAATCTAAAACACGATAATAATGATAATGATCCATGCATTTGATATATCACCTTATCACGTTGTTTGGACGCCTCAAAGTGTTTCGCTGTACCTTGTAGTGACTGTTTTTTTGGGTGAAACTCTGCAGCCACTTTGCGCAGAGTGACATCTCACAAACAGCTGTGGATCGAGTGACCAATTTTATTTGGGGGAGTTGTTGTTGGCTAACGAGAGAGAGAGAGAGAGAAACTCCATTCTCTTTTCAAATAGCGAATGTTGGCAGTCACTCTCAGTGTGTAATCAGTAACCGCTCATTCTTAAAGCTGAGTCTCATCAGAAACTCACTCAGATCTACAATGATTCAGGATAGAGTGAATGCGCTCGCAATCCTGTCTGTTCAGCACAATTTTCATCATGTAGTTGACATGTTTGCAAATACAAAGTCACGCAAAAAGTACTTTAAAAAGGTTTATTGTATATTTTTAATGCGTAGTTCAAAGGGCCTCAAATTTGATCTGGTTTAGGGCCCTTGATCCCTTAATCGTGCCCTGGTGAGGAGTGGATGCAGTGTAAACAGTTTTGAAGTTTACTTAAGTTAGAGTTATAAAAGGAAAATATTGTTGAATAGTAAATGGATATAGATAGGTACAGACATGTTTAAACTATAATGTAAAACAATTAATACGATTTAATCCAATTTAAAGGTATCTCTGAAGCTGAATGAATAGTTAGAAGAAAAGTGATTTTTTTAAAGCATGTTATAACATTTACAAAAGTAATTTTAAAGATAGTACTCTCTGATTCCCTCTGTTTCTGGTTCTGGAACAAAACCTTTATAAATTATAAGTCATTCACAACAGCTTCAGTCTCAACAGTATGGTTGGAGGCAGGCAATCTGATAGTGATGGAGGAAAGCAGTGTTGATCAGGGACGAGATGTGGGGGAGGAAGGACAGCTGCCTAAGTTACGCACAGATTCAGTAAGTCGCAGGGAAAGGCCGGGGGAGCTTGAGGAGGTCAGAGCCACAGGAAAGAAGGCATTGATAAGTCGTCACCGGGTCCTTTATCCTTCGAGTTACGAATTATCAGAAGTTCATTACAATAATAATGCTTGCATTTGGCACAACACCTCACAACATCATCAAAAAACATCTCACAGCCCTTCACAGAATGTGACCGTTTATATGTTGACGATCACAGAAACCAATTTGCACACAACAAAAAAGCCACAAAGCAAATGTGTAATTTTACAACAACAACAAAATTACATTTGTATAAGCGCCTTTCACGTCGGGAGGATGTCGCAAGGTACTCAATGTTCATTTGGGGTATTGTTGGTCAGGACACCAGGAGAAACTCCCTTTTCTGTTCCAATAGTGTCATGAGCTGAATCATGCACCTGAACGGATAGATGTGTTTAACATTGCAACCTAAGAACATTACCTCTGGCAACAGAGCACTCCTCCAGCACTGCACTGGAATGCCATTTACATATGTGATAAAGCGCCTTATAAATTTCCTAGAGCCCTTTTGTGTTAAAATGTTAAGAATTGTCATGATCAGGTGTTTTGTCCAGCGGATATCAGCTTCAGATATCGGGGGGGGGGGCGCTGCTTGTGGAAATGAGGTCAGTGGAGCCTTTTGCAGCCAGCTTGATCAAAAGCCCCTTAAAGTGAAGTGCATCATCCAGGTGACGCTCTTTCTACCCTATCTTTTATAATCTAGAGCTGCATGGAGTGAAAAAGAGGAAGGAAAAAGGAATCATTTAGTCAATTCAGCTACTTCTATGGCTTGTTTCACTATATGAATTCAACAGTGGAATGGTCTATTGTTTAATGGGTAGGCCCCATATCCAATATAACGTGTCTCATGCTGACAGCTCTACTCTCTATGACGTTGTGATATTTTGTACAAAGAGTGCTATTTATATGAGAAGTGTGCATCAATCCAGGTCTTGTTTCCAACCAATGAACTTCACCCAATGGAGGTAACTCAAAGATAGGCTCATGGATCTGGACTGAAGCACTTGACCCTCTGGTTGGGAATCAAGCCTATATTTGAGCAGCTGTCATGGTCTAACTATCCTGGCTTCAAGGTGAATTCATCTGTCTCCTCTGCCTCACACTGACCCATCTGAAGTTTGACAATGCCTTTACTGTGCATACGGAGGAGCTGGTAGAACTCATTTGAAGTTGAGTGCAAGTCTGGCTCTGCTAGCAGGCTGTCAAAGTAATGGTGTGACATCAACTCGCCTTCAGTGTTCTTCCCAAACGGCCAGAAGCCATAAATCCACACTTCACTGCAGAGCTCCATGGCCATACTTGCCACCGTAATGCCGGTGGAGAGATTCTGCACCTGCATCCCTTTGGAAAGCCAAAAGTGAGCCAAGTGCTTTAGATAAATAGGGTTGAAGAAGATCACTCTCTGTTTGGACTTGAAGTCCTGTAGGGTATAGTGGGCTCTGAAGGAAAGAGCTGTGTTTTTGGAGTGGTAGAAGGCTGGGAAGAGGAGGAGAGCATCATTGTAGATCACCAAGGTGTTGGCGAATGGTTTCCTTCTTTTGTGTAGCTCGGCGTACCTGAGAGTGCGAACACAACCTATCACTTACACTATCCCATTCATCTGTAACTTTTCTTAACAATAATAATCCTTACCATTGATATACCGCCTTATCATGTCTTCTAGACATCTCAAAGCGCTTCACAGAATATACCGTAAAGCGACATCAAAACATTTCAGAGCAATATGTGGGGAAATTGCTATAAGTGTATTTTGTAGGGAGGCGTGTTAACCATTTTGTGCACAGTGAGGTTCCCCACACAGCCATGGAATGAGTGACCCAATTTTTTGTGCATATGGAAGGGGAACTGTCAGTCAGGACACAGGGAGAAACTCCCTTCACTTTTCCTATTAGCACCGTGAGGTCTTCAAAATCCATCTGAACAGGCACAGAAGGTGAGCTCGGTTTAATGCCTCATCCAAAAGGACAGCGTCTTGACAAAGCGGCACAACCCCCCCACCCCCCCCACACTGCATTGGAGAATCACCCTAGATACTGAGCTCAAAGTCTCTAACATGGGGCTTGAACTCAAGGCCTTCCGACTCAGAAGCGAGGGTGAGCCAGGCTGAATGGATTTCCACCCCACGACGCCCACACTCCCCAGGGGATCCAGGGTGACTGTGGGTTTTAGTGAAGCTCCAGCCTTACCTCTCTATGATGACTTTCGGATTTGCTGTCACCAAATGTGTTTTGCTTCCAACGTCCTTGGTGAAGTTCCCACCCATGGGAGGAAGGTTACACCTGAGGAAAAGGGTGGGTGTGGGGTGTGTGATGCAAGGTACGAAAATTATTTTCTCTCCTGCATCTGTGCCCTGACATTTAGTGCACAAAAGCAATTGGATACAATAATAATAATCCTTGCATTTGATATAACCCTTTTCATGTCTTTGAGACGTCTCAAAGAACTTCATAGAATATATTGTAAAATGAATTCACTGTTCATTTTGTCGGCGAAACGTGGCAGCCAATTGCACACAGCAGTGCCCCCAAACAGCCGTGGATTGAATGACCAATTTTTTTTTTAAAAGAGGGATTATTACCCCCAGAAAGCAATCCATCAATCAAATAACAAATGGGTTCCTACTTACTGCTGGTAAACACTGCGTGTGGAGTAAGGAAATTTGCCTAAGGTTTCGCCCTGGCCGGGAATTGAACCTGGGTCTCACAGGACTCCACAATGTGCTGCAGCTCCAGAACACTACCAGAACTACTCACCGGAACACAAAATCTGCCTGATCAATCTCAGCCCCACAACTGCTGTTGTGCAGTATCCCGGCATTCCCAACCACGGCACAGCGCTGGATGGATCGACCCCTGAATGGCGAATCCTGCAAACCAAGTGGACAGTCAACACAGGAACAGAGCGGTGTGTCATGATAATAATAATAATCCTTACATTTGCTGGGAGGATGTTCTCAGAGTGCTATCAACTGAGCCAGGTTAACTCACAAAGAAGTGTAGGTCAACTCTACAGGGTTTGGCCCAGAGACCAAGCCAGTCACTGGCACACGCCAGGCACCATCACCCCACAGCAGGGGAGGATGGTCAGACAAGCAGCTCACAAGACCTCCTCAAAGTCACTCTTGAACTTCTACCTACACAGGGGATGGCAAGTTCCTTGAGGTGAGGAGGAGAGAGGGAGAGCGAGGGTGAGAGAGAGTCAGGGAGAGAGGGAGGGAGAAGATCCATTCAATATGATAAATACAGATTTAAACCAAATTAGCTATTTTTTCACCAGTTTTCAATCCCAAAGGAAAGATGGCGAATGCACAGCACCTATGACCTCAAAGTCTTTTATAGGGAATTGTAGTCAAGTGTAATGACTATGTTTTGGATTAGCGCGGCAGTCAATTTGAGATGTTCTGACATAATAGGCACCTTATCGATTGCAAAGATTATTATTGTTATAATAAACCCCCTTTCTGAATGAGACAGAGGCTTTACCTTGGGAAAGATGGCAAAGATGGAAGGAGTGATTTTAATTTTCTTTTTCGGTTCTGCTTCGTAGAACAGCTCGGTCCCCACCGGCGTGTTCCGTTGGGTGACAAAGGACCCGGAAAGTGTGCGGCAACATTTTCTCAATTCCCATCTGGAAAAGCAAGAAAACTCCTTGTCAGATGCTTTAAGAGGGTGAAACATTCAGAACAGGAGATATGTGAGCCAGTGGGCCAAAATTCCCCCTGGTCTCAGCCTTTAAGACCATTTTGGACTATCCCCTCCCCAGCCCCCAACCCCCAACCATCACGACTGCATGTTTCCTTATCCCTCCCTCACTCACTTTACTCCACAATGTCATGCATTGCTCTCGGGATGGCCTCCTCTGAGGCCATGTGATCTTGTCACATTCAATGGGCTCAATCACATCCAGCTCCAAGACCCACCCCATGTGAAGGGCAACGTATAAAGGCAAGTTGTTGTTGATGTGAAAGTCGCAACACACCACACAAAAGCATTGTTATTTTATAGGCTAAAATACCTGAAATTTTCTACTGCTCTTTTCTGTTTGCCCCATTTGCACTGATGGATCTTTGCGATGTTTCTGAGAACATCTTCCTCGGATCTCCTGGGAATAAAACATACAGTGTATGAAAGCTTGGCTGGAGCCCGGATGCTGGGACTCAATACTGTAATGAGAAGATGGTATAAGGTGGGAATCTTGGAATTGATGAGATTAGATGGGCCACATCCCAATCTCCCATGATTTTATGAACAAGGAAAACTGTATAAATCATTGAGACCATACTTAGAGTACTGTGTACAGTTCTGGTTGCCACAGTACAAAACAAATATGGGAGAAATCAATATAGGATTTCTCCCATATACTTTCTGTACTGTGGCAACCAGAATGAGGGAATGGAGGGACTGGACTATGAGGAGTGTCTAAGTAAAATGTTCATGCTGGAAAAGAGAAGATTGAGAGCCGACATGATTGCTGTCTTTAAGATTCTAAAGGGGCCAGATCTTGACAAGCTGTTCCAACTTGTGCAGAATAGTAAAACCAGAGGACAAGGCCTATGATTAAAGGGGTTAAATTCAGAACAATTCTACACAAGCACTATTTCAGTGAGCGAATAGTGAACCTGTGGAACAGACTCCCTAGGGAGACAGTTGAAGCAGGAAATGTTGATTCTTTCAAACACAGATTAGACAGTTTTCTTTTAGAAAATAACATTATGGAATATAGTACATAGGGAGTTTGGGACATGTCAAGCGAACGCCAGCGAGGTGGAAGGCAAACTAGATGGACCTTTGTCTTTTTTTTCGTCTAACATTTCTTATGTTCTTGTGTTAAGGAAGTGAAGAAAACACATTCATGGCAGGTTTCCAGATATAATAAGCATCATAATAATAATCCTTGCATTCACCCACAAATATACAGTCAATCCACTTTGCTGCGTATTCGGTGAAGCGCTTTGAGAAGTCTAGAAGACGTGAAAAGCGCTATATCAAATGTAAGGATTATTATTATTGATATAGCGCCTTATCATGTTGAGAAGTTGGAAAGTGTTTCATAGAATATACTGTAAAGTGAGCGTAAGAAAGAAAAGATAATTCTGATTAAAATATAATAATTCTTGCATTTGATATAATTTTGCACACCCAGAAATGTGGAAACCATGTTTGATTGCTTCTCCTCTCCCCGATATAACGCATGGGTGCTGAGGGCAAATCAACTGCTCGTGTCTCAGATCAATCAACTCAGCCAGGAATAGAAGCTACTTATCTCTCTTAACCTGACACAGAAATAGAACATGATGCCACAGTTTCCAGGGAAGATAGTTTGTAAAACAACCTGGTGACCATTCATTAACCATTCGGTGATTGTTCGAATTGTACCTAGCAGTAAGTAGGAACCCGGTTGTTAGTCGATTGGCGGATTGCTTTTCCAGGGATAATAATCGCTTCAAAACTAAATACATAAATAACAAATTAATAATTTGGTCACTCAAGCATGACTGTTTGTGGGACACTGTTGTGTGTAATATACAGTCAATTCACTTTACAGTACATTCTGTGAAGCGCTTTCAGACATCTCAAAGACGTGATAAGTCATCTCAAAGACGTGATATTCTGCGACCTCCCGATGTGGCCGTTTCCTTTGCGCAAAACGGCCAAATCGGGTTTGCTTCATGTCCCCCCCACCCCATCTGCCCCACCATCACCATTTTGCCCCAGCTCTCTGGAACTCCATTCCTGGAGTCCCTCTGACTCTCTCCTTTCTCCCCTCTTTCAAGGCACATCAAGAACTAACTCTTTGACCACACTTTAGGTCATCTTTTCCCCTCCCCACCTCTATTAGCTCCTACCCCCAGCTCAGGTACCCAGCCGGCAGTGTCGAGCACTGTGAGATGTCCTTCCAACATGAAAACCGTGCTGTGTCACTGTAATGTTTCTGGAAGGGAAACACAAAAAATTGCTTTTGCCACTTGCGGACATGTCTCAAATAGGGAATCCATCCCTCGGCAGCCAAAAGGTTGGACACCCCTGATCTGCAGTGCGTATGTTGTTGAAATATATTGATATCGCCTCAGGATACATTGGTATATTTCAAACAGCAACTGAATGTTCCAGAAGGTTTGATAGTTAAATGGTTAAAAGTAGCTTTGCTGGACAGGCTGAGGTCAGCTTCTGATTACATTTCACATTTTCCTGGAAAGATGGTTACTCCTCTGAGATAATGAACATTCGGGTCCTTTAGCATAGTCGTAAGAACAGTGGACTACAGAAAGCAAAGGCTGCAGCCGCAGACACCTGCCTATCTCAAGGCTGAGAAACAAGTAGCTGTGGAAGGCTGCCCAGAAGTTGTCCATATCTCTCTCTCTGCAAAGCAGCCTGCGAAGTGTGGGAGCTATCTCTGTGACATGTGGAGATGGAGTTAGAAACACATCAAAGATGTAAGTTTGAAATAGTTGGGAGTTGTGTCGAGGGTCAGCACTTCCCAGTGGAATCAATATTGATTCTACTGTAGCTATGTATATGTACAGGAGTGAGGGAGTTTACCTCCAGTAAGAAAGTGACCATTAAAAGTGAAAGAGGAGGAATAGTGGGTAATATGATTTTGGTTCCGTTTGCTTGGCAGAGAAGTAACAACAGTAGAAGTGGTTGGTCCAGGGAAACCCAGAAGTCAGGTAAGGCAGTATGAGTTGGGTGTTGGGCTAATAGCTGGTTGAGTTTGTTCAGTTTACCGGAGACACTCTCTGTGATTTGGTGTTACCATTGTTGATTGAATATTGTTGTGTGTGACTTGTTGGGTCCGAGGGTTTACCGGACGCCAGTCCCTATTTAGTGTTGGTATTACAAGAATCAGTTGCCTCTGAGGGTTATTTCCAGGGGCTGATCTCCAGTGTATGTCAATGTGTGATCCCAGGTCTACTGTTTAGTCTGGGCTGGGGTACAAAACCGTGCCTGGATACGTGTTGTCGTCCCTGTATCGTCAGTACTACTGTTTGGTCTGGAGTACCGAACAGTGTCTGGAAGCGTGTTTGTTTTGTACACCTGTGTCATATTATTATTGTGTTGTTGTATGTCATAAAGTTAATTGTAGATAGTGAGCTTTGCTGTTTGTTTTATAAAATAAACACTATACTCTTACCACCGTCTGTCGAATTATTAACAATGTGTAATTCAATGCAGCAGTAAGTGCATCTGCAATCACAAGCCAAGACTGCGTTTCCCGCGATACAATGCGTTTTGACCTGTCGCTGGGATTGAGGTGCAGTGTAGGACTGTGGGAAACAAATAAAAACCTCACAGTAAAATCAGGTAAAGCGTTTACAAGACCTCGGGGCGAGTGAAAAGGCCCAATATCAAATGTGGGGATTATTATAAAACAAACATGAAACAGTGAAAGGGATCCAGTGCGCTGGGGTGGCAATTTCTATTAAAAATTGCCATTTGGGTTTCATTGACCGCCCGACTGAGCAGTTCAGATTAGTGAGAGGCAAGGAAACGGGGTCTCACCACTGGTTGGAGGCGGAGGCAATCCTGTTGTAAAGCTTCTCACATGCAGGTCGTTTGTCCTCCAACAGGAACAGTGATTTCAGCCTCTGGCTAAAAACAGGAAGAAAGCGCTAAGTGTTAGGGGAATGTACACAGTCAGGGAAACGCTAACCTCCTACACTGATTGCAGCTCAGGGAAGTACACACACACAAAAAAAGCTACACAAGCAAAAAATTTAAATTATGCAAAATTATGCCCCAAACCTTTTTTTACTATTTAAATAATACTCATTGCTTTTAATATAGCACCTTATCGCAACTAGGTCCTACTTACTTGCGAGGTAAACAGAGGCATGTGAAGTAAGGAAACTGGCCAGGAATCGAACTCAGATCTCTTGCTTAGGAGGCGAGCGCTCTAACCACTGAGCTACAGGACTCCACATGAACTGAGATCAGCTAATTCAACACCAACTATAATAATAATAATAATAATAATCCTTGCATTTGATATAGCGCTTTTCACGTCAGGAGGACGTCCTAAAGCGCTTCACAGAACACACTGTAAAGTGAATTGACTGTATATTTGTGGGCGAACGCGGCAGCCAATTGCGCACAGCAATGTCCCACAAACAGTCGTAGATTGAAAATGACCAATTTAATTATTGTTTTTGGTTTTTTGGAGGGATTATTATTAGGCTCTGTGTGGAGTAAGGAAACTTGCCCAAGGTTTCGCCCTCTGCCTGGAATTGAACTCAGGTCTCTCACTTGCAAAGCGAGTGCTCTAACCACTGAGCTACAGGACTAGTGATTAAAGCTGGAGTTTCCCTGTCTACACCATGTGAGCCACGAGGGATACCAGAATACAATTAAAATCCAATCAAAACATCTCATCGTCTGACTCTTCCAGGTACTGAATAGGCTTTCTTGCATGCCCAGTAATATTCTATGATTCTATATGATCCTATCGCTCTCCGCACCTCATCATATAGAATCATAGAATATTATAACACAGAAGGAGGCAATTCAGCCAATCTTGCTTGCTCTTTAGAAGAGGTACGCAATATGTCCTGCTCCCGGAGGCAACACAGAGAGCTACGGGAAGAGAGATGGAGTGCAAGGTATGAAGTATTTCAGCCATATTACATACTTACGCAAAGCAACACATGTTATGCGCAAAATCACGAGGGTGAGTAATTACGTAATTTCCCAGGGTGTAACTGATAATAATCCTTGCATTTTATTTAGCACCTTATCACTGCTTCGAGATGTCTCAAAGTGGCTCACACACTGTAAAGTGATGTGACTGTGTGCATTTTGTGGGTGAATGCAATAGCTAATTTGCACACAGCAATATCCCATAAACAACAACAACAAGATTACATTTGTATAGCGCCTTTCACGTCGAGAGGACGTAATAAACAGCCATGGAGTGAGTGATAAATTTAATTTGAGCCAGGATACTGGGAAAAACTCCTTTCTCTTGGGATCTCCTTTGCCATGGGATCTCTAACATCCACCTGAACAGGCAGGTAGACAGGGCCTCGGTTTAACATCTTATCCGAAAGACGGCACCTCTGACAATGCAATACTATACCAAACATTAGAATAGATGATATGCGTTCCATGTCTTGACATGAGACGTGAACCCAGAACCTTCAGACTCAGAGGCAAGAGCACGATAGCTGAGCAGGCTGACATACCAATACATTGGTAACAAATTTAAGATCGATATATTTGATATAACATCAGCCAGGCAGTTGCTTTACATCCACCTGATTCACAAGAGAGAAGTTGACCTGAAATTAATAACACAATCCAAAATTTAATCTCAGTTAGATTCCTAGAAAAAATACAGTACAGTATTTCAAAAATATTTTAGAAAAATAGTAAAAAGTTATGAAGTTTAGTTTCAATTTAGAAGCTGGGTCTGTTTACTAATGGCAGGAATAGCGTAAAATAAATTTTGCACAACTCTGCGAGCTTCGATTTTGAGATCCCGCAACACAATTGTAAAAAGAGTAGGGAGTTTCCCCTGGTGTCCTGGCTGACAATCACCTAGATAAAAATATTGGTCGTTCACTTCATGGCTGTTTGTAGGACATTACCATGCGCAAAGGGCTACTGCATTCGCTTATAAATAAACTGACACGACACTTCACAGAAAAACTGCTTCAACATTATAAGGCACTGTATCAAGTGCAAGAGTTAGCTCAGCCACTAATGCTAACCGCTCAGATCCCAAATTGGCAGCTCCACTATAGCAACACGTCCTGATTCAGCAGGGAGTAAAGGGAGATGTGTGCGGAGGTGGCAGAATGGGCAATTACATCCATCAACAGGAGAGGGGTGGCACAAAGAGACAATCAGTCCATTCTTAGTTGCTCTCTACTCTCAGTTGCTCATGTGAGAGCTGCCCCCAGGTGAGCACATGCATCTTACCTGGTGCTTTCACAGCTCGAACAATCGGTGGGCACGTCTAAACTTTCATTCTGATTAGCTTGGGACCTTGAACCAAACATATAATTTAGCTTCAGTTTTGAAAGTTGCACCATGTACCTGCAAAAAAAATAATCCCAGTGACTAGCCCATAGCATCAGGGGGTCTATCTCTACATTGACCCTGGTCATCTCAAAGCTCTTTTTTAGTTCTATGCATTTCTAAGTAATAATCCTTGCATTTGTTACAGCATCTTCCATGTCGGGAGGACACTATAAAGTGTTTTGAGGCAAACTCAGCAGTCAACTTGCACACAGCCATGTACCGTAAGCTAAAAGACACATTTGATGTGTGCATTGCTTATGCAGCTCCCCATCCCTTAGAGGATCAAATTCAAGATCCTCGTCCTCACTTTCAAGGCAATCCATGGCCTTGCCCCTTCTACCACTCTGACCTGCTGACTCCCTACCAACCTGCCCGCTCCCTCCGCTCATCAGGCTGTGGCCTGCTCCATGTCTCCCGCCCGAGTCATCCTACCATCAATGGCCGGGCTTTCAGCCTCTCTGCCCCCACACTCTGGAACTCCATCCCACGGTCCCTTCGCCTCGCTTCCTCCATTGCCTCCTTCATAGGTCTCAACCTCCTCTTCGATCATGCCTTCAGTTACCCTCCCACCTCTCTGCCTTCCCTCACCCCTACCTTATCCCTCCCCCATGATAGGGTCCTGACCCCTGACTGTCCAACGCCTCGGGACGTCTTCCTGACGTGAAAGGCATTCTAGAAATTTAATTTTGTTGTTGTTGATCTGGAGAAACTCCCCTCTCTTGGAATTGGATATATGCTGCAAAAGAAAAAATTTGCAAGGCTACAGAAAGAGTGGGCGGTGGGGGGACAGGATGGGACGAATTATTATTATTATTTTATTATTATTAGCATTTGATATAGCGCTTTTCACGTCGGGAGGACATCCCAAAGCGCTTCACAGAACACACTGTAAAGTGAATTGACTGTATATTTGTGGGCGAACGCGGCAGCCAATTGCGCACAGCAATGTCCCACAAACAGTCGTAGATTGAAAATGACCAATTTTATTATTGAATGAATTGGATAATTCTTTAAAAGAGCCAGCATACACATGATGGGCTGAATGGCCTCCTTCTGTGCTGTAAAATTCTATGATTCTTTTTGAAAAGTGATGCAGGATCTTTAATGTCCACCTGAACAAGTAAATAGGATCTTGGCTTAACACCTTATCTGAAGGTCGGAGCCTCTGACAATGCAGTGCACTGGGAGTTTGAGTGGGTGGAGTTCATGACAGCTGAGATTGGTGGAAGGAGCAGGTTTGATGGGGTGAGCACTCTGCATGCCTCAAAGTAACTTGCAGTTTGATGCTTGAACACAATAAAACCACCAGCAATGACCATGAGCAATAGACCTTCTGTATACCAAAAGCTAAATGCTTACCCTTCATCAATGCATCCACTGCATTACTAAACCAAACAGATCAAAAGGTTACAACGTCAAGTAACTTGACATCAGGGTTCAAATGTGACCTCTCCCTCATACACCCCCTGTCCCTGAGTCAAATAGTCTGTCAAACACACAAATTAATACTATCCAAATTTCCAGATGGAACAGGAGTCAAAATGGATTCAGGGGAGGAGAGAGGGAGGGAGAGAAGGAGGGGGTGGGGGTGGGTGAGGGGAAGAAAGCGAGAAAACTTGGGCAAATAATAAAAAAAGACAGACCTCTTGTCCGTTTCGGTTGAATTTCAGGCAAGGACGCAACACTAACACCCACCCCCCCCCCCCCCACCCCCACCCCCACAGCAACACAGAGCGCATATTGCAGTCAGGGTTGGCTTGTGATGCGAGAACAAACTCATTGCTGAATTATTGCAAAAATGTACAGATTCCTTACCTGTAATTAAGTGGTTCCTCAAAATTAACAAGAATTCCAAACAGAAAGATGCAAACGCCGCAGCTGATCAGCACAGTTCTGACCACACATTGATGAACCATATCATAAGCTGTTCACATACAGTCAGGGGCAGGAGGACGGACTGAATCGTCTTAAAGGACACATGAGAATGTTGCAGAGGTCAGAGCCGGACACTCTGTTTGCATCTGTCAACTTGCCATTCTCTGCTGTTTTTGCGTCCTTGACGTTGCCCTTTAACTCTGCAGCAGTTTGTGATTTTGTCTGTTCCGAGAGCGTCCAGTAATGAGATCCGTCACCGGCTCCTCATTCTGCGACAGACTGAGAAGGACTGTGCGTTATTCAAGGACTGAACATTATGAATTACAGGAACAGTTGATGCCAGAAATTATGACAACAGCAAACATGGGATTTTACTGCACAAACCTGATACAGTACTCACTTGTTTCACATTGGATTCCAAGAGCTGTCTGTCTCACAACCTCTCTCAAAAACAAATCCGTCAATGCAGAATAACCTGAAGCTTTATTCCTATCTCTCTCTTCTCTCCTCAGCCTCGGGTCAGATTCACTGACAGACATTACTCACAGCGAATCGCTGGCAGCAATTGTGCCTTCGCCACTCTTGGCCTACACCAATGATATGACTAAAGGTGGGACTTCCTATTATTGTTGGTGACAAAATGAGTAAATTTCAGTGCTTTAAATTTTATATTTCAGCTGATTACTCATTCTCATTATGGGGGCGGGGATGCGCTTTAGGATCAGCACATTCTCTGGAGTACTAATTTAGGTAATAAAACCAGAAATCGCTGGGAAAACTCATCAGGTCAGGCAGCATCTATGGAGATAGGAAAATGAATTAACATTTCTGATGGATGATCTTTTGTCAGAGTTCTGACGAAAAGTTATCGACCTGAAACGTATTTGTTTTTATTTCAGATTTTCAGCATCTGCAGTATTTTTCCTTTTGTTTATTTAATAATTTAGGTATTTTTGCAGTGTTTTTTGGGGGGTGGTCAGCCCTTCTGACACATGTGGAAACCCATCACCATGCTTAAACCAATCTGAGTCCCATGCATCCCACCTACACAAGGAAATCCTGGAGATAGATTGTTGAAATGGAATATACACCTGGAAGGAAGCATCCTGCTTACCTTATTTTGGAGCGTATTAGGCACAGGTTGGCAAGAGCCAATGCTCGAGACCCCAAAGTGTACATTGGGGTACTACTGGAGTCCAACCAGTTAAAATCACATAGCTTGCCATTGAAATCACGTAGCTTGTCACTGTCAAGCTTTTCCTGCTGCTTGCCCATCTAGGATCAGCCGACCCGAGAGCACAAAGTTAACAACTCAGTGGGAAGAGTCCCTGCCTCCAGTAACTGGTCTGCCTTTCGAGGTCCTGACAATGAGCCAAGCTGGCTGTTTTGACTAGTGTTATAAATCTACACAAAGGAACACAAGTCAAACAAGTGGTAAATCTTACCTATGAACAACCTCAACAGATCACCTTGGTGGTTGTCATTTTCAAGATAGTGGAAATCACTAATAAGGTCAGCAAACGGTCTGAGGAACTGTGACCACTTTAGTGAATTTAACCACAAGTGGGGTGGCCTTAAGGTGAATTTCTACTCGTGTCATCTCTATTCACATCTACCTTAAATTGTTTTCACCTATGGTGTGGAACATAGCTAACTATTATTCCCATTTGAAGTTATGAACACAGCTTTTTTTTGGGCACTGCAACTTGCTCAGTCCTATCAGCATAACAGTAGTAAAATGCCTCAGACTTCCTCAAGCCTCATTAGTTTGTTAGTACAGTAAAAGTGATGAGCAACATCCCTTCAATTCTGAGTGTTTGTCATTCAAAAGGCATTCTGTGACTATCGGGTGGTGGTGGTTGGGGGGGAAAAGCTGGCTCCAAGGTGACCTGCTTGCCAATGGAACGTCAGAATAGAGCAGCCAACTCTCTGTGATGGACTCGAAGTCCAGTTCCTGAGGCTGGTGGGTCCAGAGAATTCCAGGGCAACAACAAAATTACATTTGTACAGCACATTTCACATCAGGAGGATGCCCCAAGGCGCTGTACAGTCAGCTTTTCAGATCCGAGCTGAGGGTCTGGATCAGAGAGGGTGGAAGGCAGCAGGGGGAAGGAAGGTGATTGAAGAGGACCGAAGACGGTCAAAGAGTAGGGTCTTGAGGGGAGTCTTCAAGGGAGGGGGCGAGGCAGAGGGACTGCAGGATGGGGTTCAAGAAGGTGGGGGCAGAAATTGGTCCAAATTGCCTGTTTAAGTGAGTGTTAAAAATCCCATTGACTGATCAAAATTTCCTCCCAGTGCTCTGACCAACAATCCAAATACATTGCATCATTCACCCAAGGCTTTGTGAGACCTTTATCCGATATATTTGCATTTATCCGAATCATCAGTTTCTGAGCACGAGAGGATGTATATTTGCTACAGCCCATTCCTTTGCTACAATTGTTTGACCACAAGCCTCCCTCACAGCCAAGCCTGCCCCTTTAAAGTGAACAATGAGCCTTCTCCACCAGTACAAGCTGTTAGCCAATTTCAGCCAGAGCAATAAAATTGGCCTCAGGACCCAAAGAGATGCCATTTCTCCACACCTGATTTTCTGGTGAAAGCAAGAATGTTCTGCGTGTACTGCTATTGAGCAATGTCTAAGGCAAGAGGGTGATCGAAAGCACGGTCAAAGAGGGTCTTGAAGAAGGCAAGGAAGGGGCAAAGTGGAGAATGCAGAGCAGAGTTTCAGAGGGTGGGGGCAGAGTGGCAGAAGGCCCACTGTCAATGGTAGGGTGGGCAAGGGATGTGAAGCAGGCTGGAGCACACTGAACGGAGGGAGTGGGCGGGATGGCACGGGGTTAGGAGGTCAGAGAGGCAGGGGAACCAAGGCCTTGGAGGACTTTGACAGTGAGGACCAGGATCTCAAACTGTGCTCGAGTGATGGTCAAACAGGACTCCATGGTTGAACTCAACAAGCTCCTCCCCAGGGCTTAATTATAAAAAAAACACACAACTGAGCTGGTGCAATGGCCACTTTAATTAATTTCCAGGTCTGTACAGGTGAAATCCATTATTTTTTGGACTCCTCTTCCTTGGACAGACTCTTAATGATCTCTTCCCTCTTGGCCTGCAGACGCTCCTCACGACGCTTGCGAGCTTCCTTGGTCCTGGATCTGCGAGCTTCAGCTTGGTCACTGAAATAAGAAAAAACAATTATTAAGAGATTTCCTTCAAGCTTTACTCTATTAACCAACCTCTGAATAGTAAAGACATCGAAACCAGACAATGTCCAACAGGCCAAAAGATAGTTGCAAACGACCACAACAAAAATCAGGTCGAAAATACATGTGTAATCAGGTCTAACACGCAGAACTTGCTCGAAGTACTTACGCCAAAAGCTTCTTGCGGGCCTTGTCTGCCTTCAGCTTGTGAATGTGCTCCATCAAGATACGTTTGTTCTTGAACACATTGCCCTTCACTTTCAGGTACAAGCTGTGGTACCTAAGGATTTAATGGTAAATAAATTGAATTCCTATTCTTCATACCACCATTCGGTTATCAATATGCAGTGAAACAAGCTGGAATTTTTGAGAACAAACACCTACAAATAGTCACTACACTGTAAAGAGTTTTGAGATGTCCTTGACAATGTGACACATGATTTCTATTCTTATCAACTTTATTGTATTAGCTTGATTCCGTTACTAGCACTGGACCAGGGATTCTGGGTTAAGTCATTTGGGATTTCAGCTCTTAGCAGTTAAACTGAAGTCCAGTCTGCCTGCTCAGATGCACAAACAGTAAAGAGAAGGCATTTCTCTTGGCTTCCTGGCCAACAATCTTCCAGATTAACATTCATTGACTTCCTGGCTGATTCTGGGATCTTGTCGGTACAGCATACACTTGCTTGCTACAAGCCTCAACAGTAATTGCTATGAAGTGCATCAGAAGATGATTTGATACAGCACTATAACTGCAGGTTATTCTATGCCCCTCCAATCCAGTGAAACACACAATTTTCACATTGATCCTTATACTATCACCCCTCGTCCTCAGGATCACCTGTAAACACACAGGCAGCAATACTCTCCCTGTAGCTGTTGTCCTTTGTTATACCATACCAAAAACTGCATGCAATATTTCATGTGGGCAAATCAAGAAAAATGTATCTTGCACATCTCCTATCATCACCACAATATGCTCACCAACCATTCCTCTTGGATTGCAAAGAGGGTTCACTGCCTATTAAAATGATAGGTCTTAGGGGAGGTTAAAAAATCTTGCAATTGTTGAACCCCTGGCACCTTGATAGGCAGATTTAATTACTAGAGATTTAGACACCTGCACACATCACCAATCAACAGTTGGAGTAACTGCAAACAGGGCAGTGATAACACATGGACAGGTCTTTGTACAGATTCAAATCTTAGCCAATCACAGGTAAGAAGAGCATTACATATTAAGAGATTACTCTGGGTTGAGAACCTACCGATAATATACATAAAAAAACAAGTGCCAAGTCTTACATGTGCCTATCGATCTTCTTAGACTCCCTGTATCTGCGAAGAAGACGTCTCAGAATTCTCATTCTCCTCATCCAAGACAGTTTCTCAGGCATACGGGCATTGGCTGTACCCTTTCTCTTACCTAATTAGAATCACAAAATACACATTTATTCCTAGGTTTCTCAGCAACATGTTTAAACACAAACTAAAATGAAAATAGTCCATTCTTGCATTCACCAGCTAAAAGCATCTTTACTAGACACATTGCATCATACACACTTCAAGTATCTTTACAGCATCACCTTCCCTAAACCAGTGTTTCTTTTGAGGAAAGGCAGATCAAGAAAAACATTAAAAAGCTTGAAGTTAGCCTGTAAATGGGCACCCAAAATTTAGATTTTATCATGAATTCGAACACAAATGTTTTTGATAACTGGCACTACAAATCCTGGCAAGTTTAAAGTACTGAAATAATGTAAAAGTTAAATGTAGAAAAGACAATGCCACTTGAATGAACCTAGCACCATCAAACTGATTTACATGTCATAACTATTTATATACAAAAGCAAAGCAGTATTTACCAATGCCCATGTGTCGGCCCTTTCTGCGTGCAATGGTGTTCTTCCTGCACCTGGCTCGCGAGTGCACAGTCACAGGCTTGCGGATAATCAGACCATCCTTAACCAGTTTTCTGATTTGCTGGCCTGGAAAGAATAAAAACATATAATGATCCTTGCATTTGATATAGTCCCTTATTACATCATTGATACCTCTCAAAGCACTTCACAGAATATATGGTAAAGTCGATCGACTATTTTGTGGTCAAAATTTGATTTACAACATAGTAGTGAACAAATTTATGTACTATTTGCATTCAAATAACAATTTAACTAACCACAGTATATGCCCAAGACTAATGTGGTATTTTGTAAACAGTGGTTGTTTATGAAGCTCTACAAGTCTCATTTCAGATTTTATACTAATTCTGGATAACATCCCCAACTGTTTCCTATTAACATAAACACAGAGAGATATAAAAGGCTCCAGAAGTAATAATAATAATCCTTGCATTTGATATAGCGCTTTTCACGTCGGGAGGACGCCCCAAAGCGCTTCACAGAACACACTGTAAAGTGAATTGACTGTATATTTGTGGACGAACGCGGCAGCCAATTGCGCACAGCAATGTCCCACAAACAGTCGTAGATTGAAAATGACCAATTTATTATTGGTTTTGGAGGGATTATTATTAGGCTCTGTGTGGAGTAAGGAAACTTGCTCAAGGTTTCGCCCTCTGCCTGGGATTGAACTCAGGTCTCTCACTTGCAAAGCGAGTGCTAACCACTGAGCTACAGGACTCCACGACAACTATGGCAACCATAGAGAAACAGGATTGTTTATAGGCACAGAAATGTCCTAGTGTGATTTGTGCAGCGGAGCTGACCAGCCTTCTGAGTTGCCATCAAGAGAGGATTATACCCACCGTGAGCTCATCCAGATGTAACTTCATTAGATAAAAGGTAATTTAGAAAATATTTTGTGCACTTGTGGGCAAACTGCTGACAATCAACCTCATTATATTTGTTCACAAAATGAACCAAGTACAATAGTTTGTGTTGTGAAAAAAGCAATGTTAATGGTGGTGATTAGAAACAGTTGAAACATTTTCAATTGATTTAGTTCCTACAATAGTCAAGTCGGAAAATTACTTGGCTTATAAATATTTTTAAAAATGTAACTTACGAGAGTTGGCATTGGCAATCTCATTGGTTTCATTGGGATCCAGCCATACCTTCTTCTTGCCACAGCGCAAGACACTGGAGGCAAGACGTTTTTGAAGCCTGAGCATACTGTAAAAAAGCAGATGATACTCACTTTTGTTTCCAGCTCACAAAGCAATGCAATTGTAATTGCCCAACAGACCAAGGACCTGTTTCTTGGCAGTTTTGAACTTGCTTAGCCAAGATCACATTACTAAATCACTTGCTGTTTCTTATAGTAACACTAAAAATGTCAAAAGCAAATTGTTATCGACTGTATCACGTCAATCCCAGCTATCAACACTCAATAAAGGAAAGCCACATTTTTCTCTCTTCTAGTGAAGTTGAGTTAGGGAAGTTTAGAATCTATTTCCTAGTGGCACTGTACACTGAATAAATTCCCCCATAATTTGGCATTAAATTAGAAACATTTTTTTAAAAAAAGTTCTTACCCCACTGCTGGAGACGTCAATATAGAGCTTTGTAATACAAATTTAGGGCAACAGAGGGCACTTTCCTTTGCACCTTATTTGTACTATAAGCACAGAAAGTCAAAAGTACAAAATCTCTGAACCCCTTAATGTATTAATTACATTAGGTATTTGAGTACTTTTTAACATTGGGCTATCTTCAATTTGACAAAATAATTCCCAAGTATTAACATTTGACATTTTCTCCAACCCTGCTCGACCTTAAGATCTGAGTGATAGAATACTTACTCTTACAAATTTATTCTAAGGCTAATTTTAAGCAAACCTAGCTTTAAAAGTGCAATCCAGTTAAAACATAGCTTAGCACATGGGAAAAATGCATGACTTTTACATTAGAATAGAAATTTACAGCAAAGAAAATGGTGATTCAGCTTATAATGTCAACACTGCTCTTTAAGAGTGCTCCATTCATGATATCCCTCTCTCCCAAACCGCTGCAATTATCTCCTCTTTAGAAATTTATCACACTCCCATTTGAAAGCTAACAGGAATTAGCTGCTTCGAGCCCCGTAGATCTTTCCACATCTTTACAGTTCTGTGAAACAATTTCCTAATGCCCCCTACTTGCTAATTATCTTAAATTGATAACCACTAGGTATCTACTCTCCAACCGGTGGCAATTATTTGTTGAAGCACATCAGCTCCATGAAATCTGCAATTGCAGATGCACTTCCCCCCACCCATCATCACTACAGCACTGACTTGGATGCCATGACTTAATATACAAAGCCAAGCAGCATTTACTAATGCCAAATTACTAATGTCGACCCCTTCTATGTGCAGGAACAAGCATACACGTGCTGCACCCAAGGCTAGACCAATCAGCATGGTTCCCCTCTGTACTGGTAGGGTTTCAGATGAATTGAAACCATAATTTCTAGCCAAATCACCAGGCCAGACAGTGAATAATCTTTTTTTAAAATAACATTTTAGCATTAGCCTGAACAGCAAGGAGACTGGTCGAGCATTTGAATTGATATTTTTTTAGTTCGGAAATGGGGCCATCAGTCCAACTAGTTGGCTCTGGCATTTATAGTCCACACATGCCTCCCCCTCAACCCTCTATTAGTAATAAGCCTTGCATTTCTTTTTGGCCAGCCGGGTGTCGGACATATACAGAAATCCATCACCGTGCTCACGAGTATCCAAACCAAGCTGAGAATTCCATGCATCCCACCTACACATTGAAATCCCAGAGATAGTTGGAATGGAATGTGTGCTCTCTCTCTGGAGGGACACATCCTACTATTATTTTAATCTAATTCCTGAAGGTATTAGGCGCAGGTTGGCAAGAGCCAAGGCTCGCATTTGATACAGCACCATATCAAGTCATGGAGACGGCTCAAAGCGTTTCACGGAATATCCTGTAAAGTGCATTAACTGTAT
This sequence comes from Callorhinchus milii, assembly GCF_018977255.1. Lineage (NCBI taxonomy): Eukaryota > Metazoa > Chordata > Chondrichthyes > Chimaeriformes > Callorhinchidae > Callorhinchus > Callorhinchus milii. Next base: position 46,778 of record NW_024704764.1, read on the forward strand.
ATTTTGTGGGTGAAACACGGCAGCGGCTCTCAGACAGCCGAGGGGTGAATGACCGAATTCCCCTCAAATTCCCCTCAGGTCAGTCTCAGGCCGGTGTTTGTCGATCGCATTGGGCTCCAGCGATTTTAGTCGAAACGAGAAAAAGGTTATGAAGTATTCCAGACCACTCCCCTCGCCCCCCCCCCCCCCCCGCCGCCCCCCCCTCGCCCCGCCTCCTCCCCCCCCCCCGCCCGCAATCACGTGTGTGCTTTGTCTACAATTTATTTTTTTGTATTTTGAAACTTTTAGTTTAACTTTTTAAAAATAAAAACACAACTCTGGTCCTCCCCCCGCGCCCGACCCTCCGCCGCTCCGGCCTTTTACCCGCCGCGTGGCCCCCCCGGCTTCAGGCCCCACCGGCGGCGCCTCCTACAGGCCTTAGCAGAGCTCTGACACCGCGGGACTGCCCAGGCCCGGCCTCCCTCCCCGGCCCGGCCTCCCCTCTCTGCCCGCCCGACTCCCCAGGAAAGGCCTCGCCTCGGTCTGACAGGACGTCCCGCTGCCCGAGGCCTACAGGCCACGCAGCCACTCGGGCCTTCTCTCCGCGGAGAGCGGCCGATGTTTCTGGAGTCGGTATCGGCTGCTCTCCGTGTCCGGGCGGCCCGAGCTCGGCGGGGCGGCGGCTTCCAGAAACTTCTCCGAGCTCCGCGCCTCGCACTCACCTCATGGCGGCGGCTCCTCGCTCCCCGGAAAGGACGGAGCATGCGCAGCCGCACCATTCATACCCCTCCCGCTGGAGCAGCCCACCCGACCCGGGGAGGGGCGCAGTACAACAACCGCAGCCCCTCACCCCATGACTGAGACCCACAGAGCCACCCGCAATGCAAACCCACAACTCTAAAACTTTATTTTGCATTTTGGCTCAGACTGTTGTTGGGATTTAGACTCGCCATTGGGAGTTAGTGTTTATGCTCTTTGGTTCATCCGCCCATCGAGTAATGATGCGCTCCAGACCGACGGTGCGTGGTGACGTTCTGATGGGTGCGTACTCACGTCTGCTGCGTGATGCTGCCGGGTTGGGCGGGTTTCACGCCCAATTGGACGGGTTTTTGTGGCACGATGCGAGAAAAGACGCGCAATTGGGCGGGAGCCTAATTTTAAATGTTTGTAAATTTAAGCCTACAACAAGTTCCTCCCCCCCCAACCCCCCCCCCCCCACAACACCTTGAAGACCATTTCTTACATAGTTTCAAGCGCACTGACCTAACCCGGCCACTCTGCTACCCATATAGCAGGCACCACATAATATTGGGCTACTTTTGGGCTAGTGTTTGGTGGACTTTGGGCTACTAATATTTTTTCAGGCCTCAGTCACAGCAACTGAGGAGAGTATCAGTCTTAGTGACTGTTCGGGCGGTGGGGGGTAACCGGGGTTTCCTCGGCGCTGAACTGGCTCCGCGGTGACATGTTTGATGATGGAATGTCAGAATCTGTGGCCATCTCCAGGGCAGCCGCAGAGCCTGGAGGGTCTCACTGCTGTGACAGCACAGCCCGGCCTGGCTGACCTGCAGGACTTAGGAGGGCTGACCAGTCACTGGGGGCAGGGACTCTTTCCACTCAACTCCTGTTAACCCTGCAAACCAAAGCCTTGACGGTTAGGATGGTCCGAGCTGGTCAAGCAGCAGGAAAGCTTGTCAGATGGTGCTCTCAATGGCAAGCTATCGCTACTCAGCTAAAACTCTAGCAGTACCCCAACACATACTCTGGAGCCCTTCGACTCTTGCCAACTTGTGCCTAATGCTTTCTGGAATTAGGTAAACAGGATACATACCGCTGGGGAGAGAGTGCACATCCCATTCAAATAAATATTCGAACTTTAACTTCCCCCTGAACAAGGACCTCACCTCCGTAACACCACCCGACCCCGCCACTACTCAGGCGCTGAAACTCTTGTTCTTGCCTTCATCACCTCCAGGCTCGACTATGCAAACTCCCTGTTTATCGGCCTTCCAAACTCCTCCCTCCACAGGCTGCAGGTAATCCAGAACTCTGCAGCCCGTGTCCTCTCCCGCAACAAACTCCACAACCCCATCTCCCCCATTCTCGCCCGACTCTATTGGCTCCCTATCCTCCTGAGGATCCAGTTCAAGATCCTGGTCCTCACTTACAAAGCCCTCCATAGCCTCACCCCACCCTACCTCTGCGACCTCCTAACCCCCGACCAACCCGCCCGCTCCCTCCACTCAGCCGGCTCCGGCCTGCTCCACGTCCCCTGACCCACCCGGCCCACCATTGGTGGGAGAGCCTTCAGCCACTCTACCCCCAACCACTGGAATTCCACTCCCCAATCACTCTGCCTCGCCCCCTCCTTAGCCTCCTTCAAGTCCCACCTCAAAACCCTCTTCGACCATGCCATCGGCCACCCCCCTTTCCCTCCCCTCCCTTCTCCCTCCCTAACCCCAGCTCGGGTCTGAAATGCTGTTCACTGTCCAGCCCTTTGGGACGTCCTCCCGATGTGAAAGGCACTATACAAATGTAATCTTGTTGTTGTTGGTTCACAGGCACGCTGGCCTGCTGTACATCAACAATTGGAGCGCAGTTCATAGGGACACGACAACAAACATACACTTAATAATAATAATATAATAATAATCCTTGCATTTGATATAGCGCTTTTAACTTTCAACTTAACATTATCTAATGTGAAGATCAGAAGCTTTGAACCACATCAGGAAGAATTACAGCATTAATTATAATAATAATCCTTGCATTTGATATAGCGATATAATAAACTGGTACTATCTTTACAACAATCCTGGCATTATGTCATTCAAATGCCTCAAAATGATGCACAGAATATACTGTAAATTGATTTGATTATATTTTTGGGGAGAAATGCAGCAGCCAATTGCACACAGCAGTGTCCCACAAACAGCTGTGGATTGAGTGACCTCACTTTTTTTAAAAGATCATTTTTTAAAAAAGATTATTATAAAGATTGTAACACAGTTAGCAAATTTTAGTTAACTGAACTTTGTACAAAACATTTTGCTTTGATTCCAACCGCCACCCTCTCTCCCCCATCCCCTCTCCCTGAGTCAGATCTTTATGATAAGGCTGCTTTAAAGCTTCCAACCTGCAGTGAGCCCCCCCATTTGAGGGCTGGGTGGCACACAAGTGGAATCGGATGAATGTTTAATTTGCGATCACTGTCTCTCGAGATGTGGGAATTAAATGTCAGTGCTGACTGAGTACAGATCAAGCATCTCTCTTCACTGGCATAAATAGAGGAGAAATCCACAATTCTTTGCGTGCAAATACTCCCACTGTCTAACGGTTCCAGACCTCACCGGGGCAGGAATGAATGTTTTTTGGTGAGCCGGGTAGCTGACACATGTGGAAACCATCCATCATGATAAAGAGCCTCGAAACCAGACTGAGAGTCCCACATTTATATGCGACCTATACACTCCAGTTTCCTTGTGTTTGGAATGGCACATTCTCTTGCCCCCAGAGGGCCGCACCCTGTTCACCTAATCCCGGAGAGTATAAGGCACAGTTTGACGAGAGCCAAAGCTGATGGGGGTGGGATGGGGGTGGATGGAATGTGCGTTGGAGTATCTGCTGGAGTCTAACCAACTAAACAGCTAAATCCACATAGCTTGCCATTGAGAGCACTGTCTGTCAAGCTTTCCACTGCTTGTCCAGCTAGGACCACTTATCCAATGTTCCTATAACTTTTATGCTTTCGCTTTGCAGGTTTATAAAATCTGAGTAGGAAGAGTCCCTGCCCCCCAGTGACTGGTCTGCTCTTCCAAATCGTGCTGACAAGCAAGAATAAAGTAGGGACAGAATTAAACTGAGACAAAGATTATTAAAATCTCAAAGCTCTCCCGTCCGTAAAAGCTTCCAATTTCCATTGTGGAGTCCTGTAGCTCAGTGGTTAGAGCACTCGCTTTGCAAGTGAGAGACCTGAGTTCAATTCCAGGCAGAGGGCGAAACCTTGGGCAAGTTTCCTTACTCCACACCTAATAATAATCCCTCCAAAACCAAATAAACAATAATAAATTGGTCATTTTCATTCTACGACTGTTTGTGGGACATTGCTGTGCGCAATTGGCTGCCGCGTTCGCCCACAAATATACAGTCAATTCACTTTACAGTGTGTTCTGTGAAGCGCTTTGGGACGTCCTCCCGACATGAAAAGCGCTATATCAAATGCAAGGATTATTATTATTATATTATTATTATTTGTTCCCCATTTGATTTTATTGTTACTCTTTCCTTGTCAGTTTTTCTGAAGCAAAGCCTTTCACAAGAAGAGTTTTACTCTCACTCAGACTGCAGACTGTGACTGAAGAAAACAAACTAGAGCTTTGCCAAATCAAATCTGGCTGATTTAATTTTTGCAGCCATAATACAACAACAACAACAAGATTCCATTTATAGAGCGCCTTTCACGTCGGGAGGACGTCCCAAGGTGCTGTACAGTTGGGTCAGGACCCGAGCAGGGGGGAAATGGTCAGGGTGAGGGGAGGGAAGGGAAAGGAGGGAGCGAGGAGGGGGTACAGAGTCGAGAGGGGAGCTGAAGGCACGGTCAAAGAGAAAGGTCTTGAGACCGGCCTTGAAGGAGTCACAGTCACTTGGTTTGACCTCATTTGCACCACTGTGTGCAGTTCTGGCTGCCATATTATATGATATATTGTAGGATTGGACATACATTCACCTACAAAAGGTACAGTCGCTACATTACATGGGGTAAAATCAAAACAAATCTGCGGAAACACTATTTCAGTGGGTCGTAAATGTATGAAACAGGCTCCCTAGGTAGACAGTGGAAGCAGAAAGTGGTGATTCATTCAAAAGCAAATTATATATATTTCTGTTAGGAAATAATATCTTGGGATACAATATATAGTTTGGGACACAACATGTCAAGTGACTGCAGGATGTTGGAAGGCAAACTGGATGGACCTTGGTCTTCTTTCATGTAGCAAATCTTATGTTCTGATGCACAGATTACAGTAAAATCCTGTGAAATGCTTTGAGATGTCCTCCTGAGGTCATGAGACTCCATGATCAAATGCAAGGATTATTATTATTATGAGAGATTGAGGGGTATAGCAGAGGGGATTATGAGGGGTGTGTCTGAGTGTCATGTGGAGTATGAGCACCAAGATGGACTAGCTAGCCTGAATGGCCTGTTTCTGTGCTATAATGTTATTGAATCCTAAAACTTTATAGGGCAGAAAGGAGGCCACTTGGCCCATGGAGTCTGCACCAATATCAGAGCAAGCTGTTCATTCAGTCCCAATGCTGCGCCTTATCTCCACACATTCAAGTCTCTCTCCTTCATATACCTGTCTACTTCCTGCTTGAAACCCACAATGACTCTGCCTCTACCACCTAACTTGGCAGGGTGTTCCATATCCCAACACCTCTCTGAGTGAAAACAATGTTCAATCTAATTGTAGTGACACATTCCCTAGTTGCAATTTAGCAAGGTACTAGCAGAGGGTGCTGCTCTATAACCTGGACAAGCACTGCATAACATTTTATTTGGACATGTGTGGTGTGAAAAATCATTGCAATCCACCTGCAGTCCCAATGCAAATTAATAATAATGAATCTGATGTTGTTCCTATTCTCTCATATTCTCAGTTGATTGATGTGCCTGTTGCTGTGATTTGCTTGCAGCTCCTCTCTCTCTCTGCGTTGAGTTAGCTGTCAACCATGTCATAGAATCATAGAATTATACAGCACAGAAGGAGGCCATTCAGCCCATTGTGTCTGTGCCGGTTGTTTGAAAAGAGCTTCCAATTCAATCCCACTCCCTCGCGCTCTCCCCATAGCCCTGCAAATTTGGCCTCCTTATGACCTTGTCTGGTCATTCACCTCACGGCTGTTTGTGGAATATCGTAGTATGTACACTGGCTGCCACATTTGCCTGCAAAACCCATAATATAATTATAATAATCTTTGCATTTGATATAGCACCTTATCACGTTGTTGAGACATCTCACAGAATATATTGTAAAGTGGACTGACTGTGTATTTTGTAGGCAAAATGCGGCAGCCAATTGGGCATAGTAGAGTCCCACAAACAGTCTTGGCTTGAGGGGCCACATTTGTTTTGAGGAAACCCTTGGAAAGTGATCCGCCAATCGGTGCAAGGTAAACAGAGGCATGTGGAGTAACGAAACTCACCTAAGGTCTCGTCCCATCCAGGAATCGAAAGCAGGTCCTCTTGTTTACGAGGTGTGTGCTAACCACTACGCTATGGGACTCACATTGCAGTATATCTTGTAAAGCACTTTGAGACATGAACCTGAAGTGAAAGGTATTGTATCAAATCTAAGGATTAATAATAAAAGGGACTGGGACATGAAGAGATTCATCACCTCCTAGTTTATAGCCATTTCCAGGCCTGTCGACAAACAGAATTAGGAATTACTCAGATGGTTGAATGTCTAACAGCTAGATGAGAAAACAGATAAATAATGACTTCAATAAATAGAGCATGTAACAGGGGCTAGCAGTTATTACATCTTGGGTGGAAGCAGGTCGGTTATTTGTTCTGCAAAAATACGAAATGGATTGATTAAGCACGGGGAGCATTAAAGAGAAAAGGGCGTATAATCTCCTGGATATGAGGAGCTGTGAATGTTTCCACACACGTCACTCTGCCAAAGGAGAAATATATATGCTGTAAGCTATGAGGTTGGTGTCTGAACAATAAGGAGAGAGAGCGGTGGCTGGGAGTGTTATAATAATAATAATCCTTGAATTTGATGTAGTCCCTTATCACGTCTTCGAGACTTCTCAAAGCACTTCACGGAGTATACTGTAAAGTGAATGTTACATTGGTGAAGAGACAATCAAGGCTAGTCTTATTGAAATTCTTCAGGATTAAATTAAATAAATAATTCTTGCATTTGATACTGCAACTTTACCAACTCACCCACAAAATGTACAGTCAATTCACTTTACAGTATATTCTGTGAAGCGCTTTGAGACTTCTAGAAGACGTGAAAAGCGCTATATTAAATGCAAGGATTATTGTTATTATTATCAGGAGGATATCTAAAACATTTTTACTTTTTTTTATGCGAATGGAGGAGTCAATTTGCTCACAGCAACACGCCACAAACAGGCATGAGGAAAGCGATCAATTTTACCAGGGGGATTGTCGGCCAGGACACAGGGAGAGAGAAACTCACTTGTCTTTTCCAACAGCGTCACGGGTTCTTTAATATCCACCTACATACAATGGGAGCTCCATTTAACATTTCATCCTAAGGACAGTTCCTCTGACAATGTGCCCCACCTCCCTCCAGCCTCACACTAAAGCATCACACTAAAGGATCACAAAGCAAAGGGGGCAATATAAATGCAAGTTATTGTTGTTGACTGTGCGTTTTGTGCAATTGGATATAGAGAAATGAATTTAGGGCAAATGGCGTGAGGGGAGTGGGGTGGGGGGGAAGCCTGATAGCTGCAGATTTACATGAAAACTAACATTAACAGCACCAAGCTGGAGACTGAACCAAATACACACTGTATTTACGCAGTTACTTCCAATGTGACTGCGCTGGTGGTTTGACATAGAATTTATAGACTATATAAATAGCGTAAACTATAAACACAGTGAATGATGTAGTCTGGGCAGCAGAATGCACACTTACCAGCAATAAACAGCTAAAAATATTTAGTTAACATTAGACAGTGTGGCTGTGCGGAGAGGCAAGTGTCGAGAGTTTTAGCTTCCTCTTAATAGAAACATTGCATGAGGGGTTTGAAATTCCACCCAGTCTCAGTCCAAGGCACAGTCCTGCCTCAATGTTTAAAGCAACTTTTAAAGTTCTGTGGAAAATTCTGGAGCCGTACCTTCACAGGGTTTACTGTGAAGTGGAGTTACTGCGTATTTGTAAGTGAACGCAGCAGCCCAATTGTGCACAGTGATGTCCCACAGGATATAAGAGTGCTGCGGTCACATGGACAATGATCAGTAAAGTGCAGTTATCACAAATAAGGGAATTGATCAATATAATAATAATAATCCTTGCATTTGATATAGCGCTTTTCATGTCTTCTAGATGTTTCAAAGAGCTTCACAGAATAGACTGTAAAATGAATTGACCGTATTTTTGTGGGCGAATCACGGAGCGCCTTTCACGTCCTCCTGACGTGAAAGGCGCTCTATAAATGGAATCTTGTTGTTGTTGTTGTTGGCAGCAAATTACGCACAGCAGCGTCCCACAAACAGTCATGGATTAAAAATGACCAATTTGTTATTGTTTTGTTTTGGAGGGATTATTATTAGGCTCTGTGTGGAGTAATAATCTAATAATAATAATAATCCTTGCATTTGATATAGCGCTTTTCATGTTTTCTCGACGTCTCAAATCGCTTCACAGAATAGACTGTAAAATGAATTGACCGTATATATTTTGTGGACGAAATGCGGCAGCCAATTGCGCACAGCAATGTCCTACAAACAGTCGTGGATTGAAAATGTCCAATTTATTAATGTTTTGTTTTGGAGGGATTATTATTGGCGTGTGGAGTAAGGAAACTTGCCCAAGGTTTCGCCCTCTGCCTGCAATTGAACCCAGGTGTCTCGCTTGCAAAGCAAGTGCTCTAACCACTGAGCTACAGGACTCCTATATTAGGGCAACAGCAGAACATTCTAAGTGCATTTTTTTTACAAGTTCAACTTTCTCCAGATCAAATCAGTGTAAATATTCAACAATGGAACAAAAAACGGTTTTATTTATTTTAGCATCCTTTTTTCTTTTTAATTGGGCCATAGCGATAAAATAAATAAGGTGCCCTGACACTGATCAAATGGAATATAAACACCAATAGATTCCAACAGTTACGGCTCACGGCACACACAACACAACACATAACACACAGCACACAACACACAACTCATAACACAAAACACATAACACACAGGCCACAACTCACAACACACAACTCATAACACAACACACAACACATAACACACAACACAACACATAACGCACAACACATAACACACAATACAACACATAACACATAACACACAACACATAATTCCAGGCTCCCCTTATTTTTGCAGCAAGTCTTGTTTGCTAGTCAGAGGATTAGAAAGGATTCGTGTCAGTCGCTTGTACTCTTGGCTCTGAGCTCACAGTCCAGGCTGACGTTTCAGTGCAGTGCCGTTGGAGAAATGCTTCATTGTCGGAGGTGCCATCCTTTAGATGAGATGTTAAACCGAGCTCCCATTTGTACCCTGTGCAGGTATATGTTAAAAATCCTCTGGCACTATTGGAATAAAGAAGGGAGTTTCTGTCTACTGGTGTCCTGGCCGACAATTCCCCCAGATAAAATTGGTCACTCACTTCACTGTTTCTGGGACTTTGTTGTGTCCAAATTGGCTGCTTCGCTTCAATAAAATACATTACACATTCATTACACATGATAGCAATTCCCTGTGAAGCACTTTGGGATGTTTTAACATCAGACATCAATAATGAACATTATTATATTGCGCTATATCAATTGCAAGGATTATTGGAACAGAAGATCGGTTAGAAGCAATAAGAGCTAATAATAATAATGATAATAATCCCTATTTTTAAATATATGGTCTTTCACATCGGGAGGATGTTTCGAAGTGCTTCACTGACATAGTAGTTTGTGTGTGCATATGTGTATACTATCACTAACACACACACACACTTACTAACACACAGTGTCACAAACAGTCACTGACACACACTGTCACGAACACACACACATTATCACTAATACACACACTGTCATTAACACTGTGACTAACATGCACACAAACTGTCACCAACACACACATGTCACAAACACACACACATACATGCACACAGTAACTACAGTGTACTCACCAGAGGTTTGAAAACACCAATAAATCTGTAACTGACAGCAGACCTTGTTGTGCTCACGATTTACTGAACTGAAGACAGAATGACTGATGTGTCACAGTTTACTTATTTAATGTTTTATTTAAGGAATAAACTGATCACATCAAACTACAAGCGGGAAAAGAAAATGATTAATAATATATCACGGTCTTTTTGACACAATGAAAAAATCCTGCTTATCAAACAGGAATAACATAAGGAAACTAACGACTGTTGGTGATGAATAAATAATTCATTAAAATAACCACCATTTTCTAAAAAAAACGATTATCTTTTTAAATATGGAAAATAATAGTTTGTTTGTGGAACATTGCTATGTGCAGATTGGCTGCTGCGTTCGCCCACAAATATACAGTCAATTCACTTTACAGTGTGTTCTGTGAAGCGCTTTGGGACGTCCTCCCGACGTGAAAAGTGCTATATCAAATGCAAGGATTATTATTATTATTATTATTATTATTATTATCCTGTGAAGCACTTTGAGATGTCTTGATAATGTGATAAGGTGTTATATGAAATGCAAGGCTTACTTGGGCCATCCATGCACACAGAGCTGCGAGATGCTATTGCCTGTGAAGTGTGCTGTATAAACGTGTGTTGTTGTTGAAGGGTTGATGTGTACAATCATAGGTTTCAGGCCCAGTGAAGGGCTGAATGAAGGGGACAGTTCTGGATCCTGTGATGCAATGGGGCCGCTCAGGCCCCATAAGGGAGAGCAACTAGGCTGATCTTCAGTGTTACAGATATGAGTGTGAGTCACAAAGAGATGAACTGATAAGATAAACATAGTGGCCGAGAGGACCTTCCAGAGGATTAATATGCACTTAATATGCATGAAACTAAAGAAAGTGGGAATCAGTGGAAGTATCTTACAATGGATATGTAATTGACTGACCGATAGAACCCAGAGAGTGGTGGTACAGGGAATGTCGCCGGGCTGGGAGAATGTTACCAGTGGAGATCCACAGGGGTCTCTCTTTTATTTAACATCTTCATAAATGATCTGGAGCTAGGAATCACAAGCACAGTGGCTAAACTTGCAGATGACCCAAAGCTAATGAAGGTGGTGGATGGCAAAGATGAACAGGATTGGCTACAGGAGGACTTGAACATTCTTGGGAATTGGGCAGATCAATGGCAGATGAAATTCAATAATAATAATAATAATTGCATTTAATATAGCATTTTTCATGTCTTCCAGACGTCTCAAAGCACTTTGTAAAGTGAATTGACTGTATATTTGTGGGTGAAGCGCGGCAGCCAATTGCGCACAGCAGTGTCCCATGAACAGTCGTGGATTGAAATGACCAATTTATTTATTTTTTCTTGAGGGATTATTATCAGGCATGTGGAGTAAGGAAATTTTCCCAAGGTTTCACCCTATTGGAAATCGAACCCAGGTCTCTCGCTTGTGAGGCAGAGCGCTCTAACCACTGAGCTACAGGACTCATGAGAGAAATGTAGAGAAATGCAAAGTGCTTCACATGGGGAGAAAAAAATCCAGGAAGGGAATATTATTCAAATGGTAAGAAAATAATCTGAATGGAAAATGAAAAGGACTGAGGGTCCTGATTGGCAATAAATTGAAGCTATCATAACTGTGCTCAGTAACAGTGAGTAAGGTAAACCAGATGCTGAATTGTGTTAAAAGGGCAATATTGAGCCGAAATAGTGGGGTATAAAAGACTGGTGAGACTGCACTTGGAATACTGTGTGCAGTTCTGGTCACCGCAATATAATAAGGATATTGCAGCGAATAAAAGGATACAGAGGAGGCCAACCAAAACGATTGATGGAGGGACTGGACTACGAGGAGTGATTAGTAATCTGGGCATGTTCACACTGGAGAAGAGAAGATTGAGGGGCGATTTGATTACGGTCTTTAAGATTCTGAAGGGAATAGATAATATAGACCATGATGCGCTATTTTATCTTGTACTGAACAGTAGAATCAGAGGACATGACCTTGATTTATGGAGCGTAAATTCAGAACAAATCTGTTTCAATGAATGAGTAATAATATATAATAATCCTTGCATTTGATATAGCGCTTTTCACATCTTCTGGACGTCTCAAAGCGCTTCACAGAATAGACTGTAAAGTGAATTGACTGTATATTTGTGGTTGAAACGCGGCAGTCAATTGCGCACAACAGCGTCCCACAAACAGTCGTGGATTGAAAATGACCAATTTTTTTTTTTTTTTTGGAGGCATTTTTATCAGGCGTGTGGAGTAAAGAAACTTGCCCAAGGTTTTGCCCTGCCTGGAACCCAGGTGTCTCACTTGCAAGGCGAGTGACTTAACCACTGAGCTACAGGATTCCACAGTAGTAAACTTATGGAACAGGCTTCCAAGGGATACGGTGGAAGCAAAAAGTGTTGTTTGTTTCAAGAACAAATTAGATAGATTTCTGCTAGAAAATAATATGTTGGGGTATTGTGTTTAAGGTTAGGGTTAAAGTGAACTAGATGGACCTTGGTCTTCTTTCGCCAGCAAATTCTTGTGTTCTTGTGTTATAAGGTGCCTCACTGGCTGGTTTACTGCTCCCAGAGGTGAAGAAAGCTTCTGGGTACGTGGGCATTCACATTCTCACACTCTCGATCCACCATCCCCAACCCCTCTCTCTCCTATACATATCCCTCTCTGGTATCCCATTCCTCTCTCACTCCTCCATCCACCATTCCCCTAACTCTCTCCTGTGCCCATCCCTCTCTCTCTCTCTCTCTACTGTGCCCATCCCTCTCTCTCTCTCTCCTGTGCCCATCCCTCTCTCTCTCTCTCCTGTGCCCATCCCTCTCTCTCTCTCCTGTGCCCATCCCTCTCTCTCTCTCTCCTGTTCCCAGTCCTCTCTCTCTCTCTCTCTCCCCCAGTTCCCAGCCCCCTTCTCTCTCCCTCCCAGTCTCTCTCTCACCCCCAATCTCTCTCCCTCCCAGTCCCCCCCCCCCCCCCCCCCCCCCCCCAGTGCCCCTCTGTCCTGAGCAATTCTTTATCTCAGGGGAAGATTGAATTTCAGGAGAAAAGCCCCGCCCCCACCACCGGCAGAGCCCCGCCCTGCTGCCGAGGCCTTGTGCTGATTGGTGGCCTCCCCGCTCACAGCACCAATCACAAGCTGTTGCGGTATAATCCCATCGATGATTGGCCGATAGTCTGTCAGTCAAAATAGGAGGCGCGGCCCGAGAGCAGCTGCGCTCATTGTGTCAGAGAAGCGGAGCAAAGGCGCAGCTCAGACTCCAGCTCACACCAGAGAGGCTCACACCAGACAGGCTCACACCAGACAGGCTCACACCCAGAGCTCACACCAAACAGGCTCACACCCAGAGCTCACACCAGACAGGCTCACACCCAGAGCTCACACCAGACAGGCTCACACCAGAGAGGCTCACACCCAGAGCTCACACCCAGAGCTCACACCAGACAGGGTCACACCCAGAGCTCACACCAGAGAGGCTCACACCCAGAGCTCACACCCAGAGCTCACACCAGAGAGGCTCACACCCAGAGCTCACACCAGACAGGCTCACACCAGACAGGCTCACACCAGACAGGCTCACACCAGACAGGCTCACACCCAGAGCTCACACCAGACAGGCTCACACCCAGAGCTCACACCAGACAGGCTCACACCCAGAGCTCACACCAGACAGGCTCACACCCAGAGCTCACACCAGACAGGCTCACACCCAGAGCTCACACCCAGAGCTCACACCAGACAGGGTCACACCCAGAGCTCACACCCAGAGCTCACACCAGACAGGCTCACACCAGACAGGCTCACACCAGACAGGCTCACACCCAGAGCTCACACCAGAGAGGCTCACACCCAGAGCTCACACCAGAGAGGCTCACATCCAGAGTTCACACCAGACAGGCTCACACCCAGAGCTCACACCAGACAGGCTCACACCCAGAGCTCACACCAGACAGGCTCACACCCAGAGCTCACACCAGAGACAGGCTCACACTCAGAACTCACACCAGACACCAGCTCACACCCAGAGCTCACACCCAGAGCTCACACCAGAGACAGGCTCACACTCAGAACTCACACCAGACACCAGCTCACACCAGCTACCACAATAATCAGAGGATCTCAGATCACAATCAGTGCTGACACCCAGAGACCAGACAACACGACCAGAGACCCAGAGCTCACGGACACCCAGAGGATCTCAGCTCACAATCTGGAGGACCTGAGCTCACAGCAGCCCAGAGAGACTCTCACTCTCTCTTATTGCAAAATGTGCTAAATGTTGAGCCTGGAAGCAGCCGCCTTTCCTCCCCCCAATGGTACAGACCAACATGGCCAGGACTCTCTCAGGCTCCCAGGAGATCCAGATGGATGTGTTTGATAGCTCAAACCTACAGGTAGGCGCTGCTCTGCACTTCACTGTGAGGGTTCGGTTACCGAGACTCTCGCCTCTGGCTCTATCTGTGTGTCTGCGTCTCTCTTTGTTTCTGTGTCTCTCTGTTTATATGTGTCTCTGTCTGTCCGTGTCTCTGTGTGTGTGTGTCTGACAGCCCCTGGAGCTGAGCTGGCTGCTATGTATAGACCTGTTGGACCTCAAACCCTCGCCCCAGACCAGCGGCAGATGGGCTGCTCTGTTTAAAGTGATTTGTACCATTGCCTGTGTATACCCAGCCCAATGCATTGCAAACATAGTTATTCCCTTTGAACATGCTTTAAAAATCCACCTCTTACAGTGCCTTCAGGCATCTCCTCCTTCCCAAACCCACCCTGTGAAGCGCTTTGAGACCTTTCAATCGTTGCATTTGATATAATGCCTTATCACCTTAATAATAACAATAATAATAATCCTTGCATTTGATATAACGCCTTGTCATCTTTTCGAGATGTCACAAAGCGCTTCCTAGGTCAGACTGTAGTTTTGACTGTTGTTTTGTGGGCGAAACGAGGCAGCCAGTTTTGCACATAGCAATGTCCCCACAAACAGCGGGAAGTAAATGACCAATTTGGATGAAAGGCGCTGTGTGAGGCAACACACTTTATAATCAGGTACAAGTTCCAAAATCGATAGTCACTCTTGATAAATAATAATCCTTTGCAGTTGCTAAACGCCTTGTGTCATTGAAATGTGTTAAAGTGCTTCACAGGATTTACTGTAAAGTCAAGTCAGTGACTGTGTTTTGTGGGCGAGTGCAGGAGGCAATTTGCACACCGTGACATCTCGCAAACAGCGATGAAGCGAGTCATTAATTTTATCTGGGGGATTGTCGGCCAGAACACTGGGAGAGAGGAACTCCCTGCTCCTCTCAATGAGCGCCGCGGTGTATTTAGCATCCACCCGAACAGGCACAGACGAGGCCTTGGTTTAAAAATTCACCTGAAGGACGACGTCTCCAACAATGCAGAGCTCCCCCAGCACTGGAGCGTCTGCTTAGTATGTGAGCTCAAAGTTGGGCTTGAACCCCAAATCTTCTGATAGAGGCAAGAGCGCTGCTGACCTAGCCAGGCTGATTTCATACGTGCAGGTTTTTATAATATTCTCGTCCCTGTCTCGGTTCTCTGTGTTAATCTGCTCGCACGCCTTTCCCCAGTTTAAACACTAATTTATTTTGTACTTTTTTGCTGGTCGGCATTTGATTAAGTTGCCAATTTGCACTCGTTGCTCAACGCGCAAACACAGACCTGATCCCGTGCCCTGTGGATGGTGAATTGTAAACACAGCTTCAACGTGTAATTCTCTCTTGTCCGGCTACTCCAGTGTATCTGAATTGGTGAATGAAATCTCATGTGGGACTGAAAGGGTTAAATCACGCAGTGTGGTGACTCGTTAGCCCTGCCAAGCCTCTGCTGAGTTCTGGGATGTCAGTAAAGGCAGGTGTCAGTCAGCCTGTGGCTCAGGCAGTGACACTCTTACCTTGGAGTCCCACAATACCTCCATCGCCTCCTCCAAGGCACATCACAAGACCTTCCTCTTCGACCGTGCCCTTGACTGTCCAACGACTTGGGACGTCCTTCCAATGTGAAAGGTGCGAAACACACTTAATTTATTGTTGAGTCAAAACTTTGTGGGTTCGAGCTCCACGTCGGGGACTTTGAGCTCAGAGTCTAGGCTGAAGCCCCAGCAGAGTGCTGGGGGGAGCGAGGCATTGCCAGAGACACTGTTTTGACAGAACAGTTTGTTTATAATGCTTGTCATCTTCTAACTTGATTTGTTTATGATTAAATAGAGATTCCCTTAATGTGTGTTTAGTTTTTAATAAGAATAAATGGTACTTTAATATGCACCGTTATGTCAACAGAGCTGGATGAAACATTGAATCGAGCTCTCTGTCTGTGCCCTATTCAGATGGATATTAAAGATCCCACACATGACTCTGTTTGAAAAGAGAAGGGAGTTTCTCTCCTTCTGGGGTCCTGGCCAACAATCCCCCCGGATACAACCACCAGATAAACTTGCTTGTTCCTTTCTTGGCTGTTTGTGGGATGTCACCGGTTGCAAATTGACTCGAAATTGGCCAGTGTGCTCGCCTACAAAAACACTGTCACTACACTATACAACAAAATCTTGTGAAGCACTTTGAGACATCTCCTTGATGTGAAAGACAATGTATCAAATATGAGGGTTATTAATAATATTATTAATATTATTCCTTATAATATCTCCTACATCAAGGTCTGCATCATAAATGAATACAGAAGCCACGTTTGTTATCTTCTAACTCGATCAGTTTATCACTAATTAGAGAATCCCTTAACATGTGTTTAGTTTTTAATATAAATAAGTAGCACTTTAATGTGTAATATTACGTCAACAGAGCTGATTCCTGTCTCTCAGAGGGCGAGTGACTGACTTGTTAGTATGGTATGTGTGTGTGTAGTGTAGTGTGTGTGTGTACGTCCGTGTGCAAGTGAGTTAAGTCCTACATTTTTAGCGGTTTACTTCCCTCTCTCAGAATTCACCCATTTCATCAGTCAGTCCTGGAGCTGTGCTGAATCACAGTATTAACCGTAGTTTAATAATAATTAATAATAATAATTCTTGCATTTGGCACAGTGCAGCTAACATCAAAAAGTCCCAAAGCCCTTCACAGGATTCACTATAAAGTGTGCTTTGTAGACAATTGCAGCACATCGACATCCCAGGAGAGAGAAACTCCCTTCTCTTTGCGAACTGCACTGCAGGATCTTTAATGTCGAACAACTGACAGGAGCTCGGTTTGTTGTCCTACTTGAATGAGTGTAACACTGCCCCCACCCTCCCGCACCACGTCAGCCTGAACCACAGGCTCAAGGTTTCCCCCCCACACCCCAGCCCCCCCATGATAACAAGACGGTTGATGCCTGCTGCTGGAGGGAGATGCATTTTTCACCCAAAATGTTTTCAAACATTGATGCAGCCCCGGAGGTTAACAGAGACTTGCCGTGTGTCCATCATGGTGACAATTCGCTGGTGGAGTTTAACCCTTTACATTCTGTGCTGCTGTCAGAAGCTTAGACACTTGTGCTCGTTAGCGGACAGTCTGACCAGCAGGAGGCAGCGCTGCTCCCCTACAGCTTCACAGTCGCTGTGGGACCTGTCACAGCCCCAGGCCGGACCCTCATTGTGAGCATTTGTTATCATAGAATCACAGAATTTTACAGCACAGAAAAAGGCCGTTCGGTCCATCACGTCTGTGCTGCTCTTTGAAAAGAGCGTCCATATCAACCCCAATTCCCCCGCTCTCTCCCCTGATCAACCCCACTCCCCCGCTCTCTCCCCATAGCCCTGATCAACCCCACTCCCCCGCTCTCTCCCCATAGCCCTGATCAACCCCACTCCCCCGCTCTCTCCCCATAGCCCTGATCAACCCCACTCCCCCGCTCTCTCCCCATAGCCCTGATCAACCCCACTCCCCGCTCTCTCCCCATAGCCCTGATCAACCCCACTCCCCCCTGCTCTCCTCATAGCCCTGCAAACTTGTCCCCAAATAATTATTTGTTAAAACAGCAAGTTCTGCAGCTCCGAGAGCGCTATAATAATGGCTGCTGTTGTTGTTGCTGAATCCTCAAGTGCTTTCAGTGCTGTCAGCCAAAGAGAGCCATAAGACCACTCCTCACACCCCCCCAGCCCCTGTGGCAGAGGTCACTGTGTGTAACTCTGTGTTCACAGCTGTAAGTCATCGCTCACGCTGACAGTAAGCAGGTGGCTGTTAATTGTCAGGATCTACCCTTTATAATAATAGTAATAATAACAGTAATAATACTTGCATTTGATATAGCGCCTGATCACATCTTCAGGATGTCTCAAAGCACTTCACAGAATATGCTGTAAAGTGAGATGACTGTATATTGTGTGGGTGAAACACGGCAGCCAATTGCACACAGCAGCATCCCAAAACAGTCGGTTGACTGGGCGGTTGAAGCTACTGTGTGCTTTCGGTCATCTTTCCTCTCCCAATTTGGGTGCCAAGACACTATTAAGCGCTTTGGGATGCCCTCCTGGTGTGTACATTTATTGTTGTTGATTTTGCCTTGATCCATTCCTGAATCAGCTGGTCTCACCCTGGGGAAGGCAGTAATTACTCTGAGGGGAGAGAGAGAGCAGGTGGGTTTCCATTATTGATCACCATCCAGCGCTCCCTGCTGGATGATGTGTGGATATCGGTGACACTAAGATGGATCCCTGCTGCTCGCCTACATTGTTTGGGTCACACGCTGTGTCAGCCTGTCTCAGTCACTCGCGCTCTGGCCTCTTAGTCAGAAGGTTGTTTCAAGTTCAAGCCACATGTCAAGGACACTAAGTTCACAGTCAAGGCTGAGGCTCCAGCACAGTGCTGGGGGAGAGCACTGCATTGCCAGAGGCGCTGTCCTGTGGATGAGACATTAAAGCGAGGTCCTGTCTGTGTCCTGTTCCGGTGAATGTTTGGTGACGTGTTTGGAAATAACATTTGCTTCATGACTGTTTGCAGGACGTTGTATGAACAAATTGCTGGCCAAGTTTTCCTACAAAACCCACAGTCACTTTACAGTGAAATCCTATGAAGCATTTGAGATGATCTCCTGACATGAAAGGCGCGAGGACTGTTATTACAGGAGAACTCCTGATAACTCAACCCTGACTTAACTTGTCACTACCAATTAAGTCAACATGCTGTCAATATCCTGATCACATTTATTAATGTATTTATACATTTCAGCAGGGCAAAACATTGGGCAAGTAGGAACCCGGTTGTTAGTCGAATCATGGATCACTTTTCTGGGGGTACTAATTTCTTCAAATAAAATAATAGATTGGTCACTTCAATCCATGACTGTTTTGGGACGTTGCTGTGCGCAATTGGCTGCCGTGTTTCACTTCAAAATTTACAGTAAATTCACTTTACAGTATATTCTGTGAAGCGCTTTGAGACGTCTCAAAGGTGTGATAAAGCGCTATATCAAATATAAGGATTACATCAACAACAACAACTTGGATTTATATAGCGCCCTCCACGCCAGACAGTGTCTCAGAGCGCTTCACAGTAACGGATCCCGGGGCCGAGCCAGAGGGAGGGGGAGGAACTTGACCGAAGGCTTATTATTATATAGTATATATTATATCGAGTCATTATTATTATACATGTGCCTAACTCATGACTACAGATAACTCGTCTCCGAGCCCTTTCCCCTTGGACTGATGATCAGTTATCAGGAGTGTAGTGTATTATGGTGAAAGCTGTTGGTCTGTTGTTGGAGATCATTGTTCCTGTGGGGCTGGAGATGGTGTTTGGAGGAGCACTTGCTGGGCAAGCACTGAGTTGTCGCTTCCCTCCATACTCTACTGGTTTTAGGTAATTAAAGGTGAAAGCCAAGAGCAAACAGATAAATGAATTACAGTTGTAAACCAATGGAACAGTTAGACACAACTGCGATGGGCTGGCAGTCTCCAGGCACATCACTCAACTGAATTCCATCCCAGGCGTATTGAAAGCCCCAAGTCAGGATTCTGAGCTCACAGTCCAGGCTGTCGCTCCAGCACATGTGGAAGTGTCACGTGGTTGGAAACACCGCCCTTTTCTTAGACGTTAACCCTCACTCCCTGTCTGTGCCTGTTCAGGTGGACGTTAAGGATCCCGTGGCGCGATTGGAAAAGAGAAGGGAGTTTCTCTCTCCTGGTGTCCTGGCTGACAATCCCCCCAGATAAAATTGCTCGCTCACTTCATGGCTGTTTGCAGGGAACTTGCTGTGTGCAAGTTGGCTGCCACCTACAAAATACACAGTCACTACACTTTACAGTAAATCCTGCAAAGCGCTTTGAGATGCCCTCCTGACATGACAGGCTCAGGGTTAAATGCAAAGATTATTATTGTTAAAAACATTTCTTTCTCACTCTCTTTCTCATTCTCTCATTCCCTCTCTCTCCCTCTCTCTCTCCATCAATGTCATTCACTCTCGCTCACTGTCTCTCTGTCTCTTTCTCACTCTCTCTCCCTCTCTCTGTCACTCTCTATCGCAGTCACTCTCTTTTTCTCTCTCTCTCTTTCTCAATGTCACTCTCTCTCTCTGTTTAGGGAAAATACGCTAAAAGGAAGAGTCGTTTCAAACGCTCTGATGGGAGCACGTCCTCAGACACCACCTCCAACAGCTTCGTCAGGCAGGTAAGCCGGGGTGGGGGGGGAGTGGACAGGGACGGGCTCGTGCTGTGCCTCTCAGTGATGTCACCTCAATGTGGGACAGCGACTACCTGTGGGCGAAGCTTGGTCAGGTTACACAGGCCCCTGTCATTTAGGTACTAACCAGCAAAGGAAAGGATCACGTGTGTCTAATAGCACAGAAAATATGTCACCCCCACCCACTACCCTTGCTTCCCCTCCCCCATCGTGATACCATGAGAAATTTGTCCAAATGAAGACAGCACCAAACTCAACACATTCACTCAATTGCACCAAAGATCAACTTATCTGGATTGTGAACTGAGGAATGAATTTACACTAACGCTAACTGCAGCAATCACAGCATTACGTCTGGCGGGAAATACCGAGTGGGGGGGCGGGAGGAGTCGGGGGGGGTGGCGGGAGGAGTGGGGTGGAAGCGCGGGAGGAGGAGTGGCAGGGAGGAGGGGGGGCATTCGGGGGAAGAAACTGCTCTCAATAATCTTGTGGGTCAAGGCCGATAAACAACCTTGCTGAATTCTGATCTCACTCAGTATCAGTGTCTCCCCCCTCCTGATCAGTATCTGGAGAATGTTTTTGTAGTGTGTGTGTGCACGTGCGTGCTCGTGTGAGTGTGTTTGCGTGCTCGTGTGTGCGCGTATATGTATGTATGTGTGCGTGCGTGCGTGTTTATGTGATGGGATCTGGCTGCATTGAACAGAACACCCACCTGACCACTCCCATCACAGCATCAAGCTGTTTCTTAAATGAGGCCCAATGTCCTGGCCTCAACCATCCTTCCTGGTGTCCTTGTTTCAGTCAATAATTACCCTCTGGGTAAAGAAAAACTTACTAGTTTTTCCCTCTCTCTTTCTCACTCTCTCAAATTGCCCCTTTACAACTCTAAACCCGTGTCCTGCAGTGTATAGTTTAGGCATTACTTTCTCAACCCCATTACAGCACTTCCAATAAACTTCCCCATGCAACTGAAGAGCTTGAACTTGTCTAATTGTCGCTCGTTCCTCTAACTCCGGGGATCGGCTTTGCTGCTCTCCTCTACGCTGCTCCTGGGGCCCCCTCACGCCTCGGTGCCCTGAGCTGTCCCCAGGGCTCCCCACACATCTCAAAGCCCGTGCATCTAATTGAATGTCCACCCAGTTGCAGTGAGGAAGAGTAAAAGGATAGAGCAATTAAAGGCAATAAAACAAATGTTTCAAATATTTGTCGAAGCCGCAGTGTGTCAGTGTTTCTCAGTCCATTTCTTTGGCTGTTTGCTGATGGCAAACTGGGCTGAAGGTCGTTGTTCTGTTGCTAAGGCGTGGTTGGAAGAAGACTAGCGTCTAGCTGTCGGGGGTGAATTGCGGCTTTCTTTATAATTCTTCCTTTTGTTTATAATTTTTTAATATATTTACGCACAGGAGACAAACCGATGTAGAGTGTGATTCATATGTGGGAGTGCGAGCAGGGGTTTGGTGGGGAGCGTGGTGGTGGGGAAAACAACACACAGGAAGTGATGTCAGTGGCTGAGCGATAGACATTTTTTAGCACTGTTTATTATAATGTGGGGTTTGGGTTTATGGACCCAGATGTTATGACAGGATGGGCTGCATATCTCCCCGTCTCTGGAATCATTCCAGTAAACCTATACTCTTCCCTGTCAGTCCCTCTGTGATTTTTCACAATTCCGCGCCAGCTTAGCTGAGAGGCAGAATGTTCTGACAGAGGCTGAGACTGGGTGGAATTCCAGCCATCAGATATTGAAATGGACCAAAATCTTTACATTGTTGGTTAGACTCATGCAGTATATCTTAACACGCACACTGGGGTCCCCCAGCCTTGGCTCTTACCATCCTATGCCTAATACTTTCTGAAATTAGATAAGCCGGATGCATCCCTCCAGGGAGAGAGCACATTCCATTCCAACAGTCTATCTGGGATTTCCATGTGTAGGTGGGAGGCATGAAATTCTCAGCCTGGTTTGGAGACTCTTAAGCACAGTGATGGGTTTCCGCATTTGTCGGTCTGGCTGACAAAAATGTACATTGCTTTAATTCACTGACGTAATTAATATTGGATATTCTACAACAGATAGTTTTGTGAACTTGACTGAAGTTTCTTTACCACCTCATGTGAGTCCAGGCTAATGCTCCAGCTCAGTGCTGGGGGAGCATTGACGTGCCAGAGACACCGTCCTTCATATGAGACATTAAACCCGAGTTCCCCGACTGTACCCTGTTCAGGTGGACGTTAAAGACTGCGACATTATTTGAAAAGAGAAGGGAGTTTTTCCCTCTCTCCCGGTGTCCTGGCCGACAATCCCCCCCGAATAATATCACCATTCACTTCATGGCTGTGCGTGGGAAGTTGCTGTGCAGAAATTGGCTGTCGAGTTCGCCAATTAAACACACACTTAGAATCGCTTAGAGACATTTTGACCTTCTAGGCACTGTATTAGATCGGGGGACAGTTATAATGAGGTACTACTGTTTGGTGGCCACACAGTGATCAGTGTGCAGTGCAGATATCCTTTCAAACCACATAAACAGGGCTTGTGTTCAAGTAAAGGCTGAATTAGTTTGTGTTTCTCAGCGCCCAGCTCCTGGCACCAAGCAGGCAGTGCCGAACACAGGTTTAATTACCCGAGATGGAACAGGCTGAGATGAAAGGGGTCATGTGCCGAGCAATGGGAAGATGTGCAGCTCCAGGGAACCATTAATTAAAGATCTCACCGTGGGGATTTGGTTCTGAGAGTTGGCTTTCTTGGAATATAAATTCTGCTTCACTCTCTCTTCTTTCTCTCGCTCACATATATCATGCAAATGAGAGGACCCGGTTTCGATTCCTAGGCAGTGTGAAACCTTAGGCAAGTTTCCTTATTCCACACGCCTTTGTAAGTAGGAAGCTAATTGGCGGATCGCTTTCCGGGGGTTATAATCCCTCAAAAAAATGTGCCTACTCAATCACTCACCCAAACTCTCACCCCAAATCACTGAAACCCCATTTAAAATTGACCACACAACCATACACACTCACAGACTAGGTCTGTTTCTCTGTAAAGAAATCAGGCAAAATCTCTTCCAAACCTTACCCCCCGTGTCATTGATTGGATATTTTCCTCTGTACAATGTGTCAGTATTCCTGTCAGCATTGGCCCATCATTGAATCATCCTGATCACTCAAATTAAGATTATTTAAGATTGTGCATCAATCTGGCTCAGTCCATAGCGCTCTCAACTCTGAGTCAGAATGTTGTGGGTTCAAACCCCACGGGATGTGGAATCACATTGCATAAGATGACACTCCAAGGCAGTGCTGGGGGTGTGTGCTGTATTGTCTGAGGTGCCATCCTTCAGATGAGACATTAAACCAAGGTCTCCCCGTTCAGGTGGACATTAAAGATCTCAGGGTGCTACTTGAAAAGAGAAGAGAGTTTCTCTCTCCCGCTGTCCTGCCAACCAACCCCCAAATAAAATTGGTCACTTGCTTCATGGCTATTTGTAGGCCAAACTGGCTGTCCACAGAAACGCAGATCCACCCCCCCACTTTACAATATATCCTGTGAAGCGCTGTGAGGTTTCCTCATGATGGGAAAGGCGCTGTATCAAATGTAAGGATTATTATTAGTTCCAGTAACTGGAAACTGGCTGTGTTTACAGTCATGGAAGCACAAGTTGTTATACTTTCACACGTTTATGGGAGAGAAATCTTCTAGGTCTAGATTTCCTCTGATTTCTCAGCATTTCAAAACAACCAGAATTTGATAAATTCTTAAACTCAACCTGAATTTTGATGGAACCACAAACGTTTAGCAATTTGTAGGACACTGCTGTGCGCAATTGGCTGCCGCGTTTCGCCTACAAAATACACAGTCATTACACTTTATAGTGTATCCTGTGAAGCACTTTGAGACATCTCAACAATGTGATAAGCTGTTATATCAAATGCCAGAAGAGAAACTCGCTTTTCTTTTCAAATAGTGCCGCGGGTTCTTTAACATCCACCTGAACAGGCAGACGGGATCTTGGTTTAACATTTAATCCGAAGGACGTTTTACGTTTGTGCGTGAATCAGGCAGCCAATATACACACATAGCAACATCCCACAAACAGCCCTCCACCTCCCCTCCTCTCAGCCAGCACATTCCGAACCTTTAAAAATGCATGTGAAATAGAGGAGCGGAGCAGGAGAGATGTGTGAGCCATGGAGAGTGGGAGCTGATATACTGTACAGTGTGATATACTGCGTTTCAAAACTCACGGCTTCAGCACTGTAATCAACATGGGAATTAATAAAAATTGTTTTTAGACGAGACTGACATTGCCAGTTACAATCCCATCTCCTCTCCCCTCTGTCTCTCTCTCTCCCCTTTCTGTCCCTTTTGTCTCTCCCTCCCTCTCTGTCTTCTCTCTCTGTCTTCTCTCTCAGTCTCTTGCACATATTTCATCCATTCAATTATTTATGTTGTGAACAGCGATGTTGCTATGGAAACCGCTAACCCTTTTAAGTGATGAAGAAATATTCTTGCTACGTGGTAATCTCAATTCACCCGCTCACTTCCCTTCCTTGCCTTTGAGATGTTAAATCAAGGTCCGGTCTGGCTGTTCAGGTTGACGTTAAAAGGACGTTTTGAGACGTCCTCCTGATGTGAAAGGCACTGTATCAATCACACCGGAATTATTTGATTGGAATCATTAATCGGGACTGAGTGACCTG
The DNA here is from genome assembly GCF_018977255.1 of Callorhinchus milii. Classification (NCBI taxonomy): domain Eukaryota; kingdom Metazoa; phylum Chordata; class Chondrichthyes; order Chimaeriformes; family Callorhinchidae; genus Callorhinchus; species Callorhinchus milii. The sequence continues at coordinate 71,989 of NW_024704764.1, forward strand.
AGCACATGGGGAATTGAGGTTTAATAAAGATGGTTACATTAATAATAATAATTCTTGCAGTTGATATAGCGCCTTATCGCATCATTGTGATGTCTCAAAGAGCTTCACAGCATATACTGTAAAGTGTAGAGAAACGCGGCAGCACAATTGTGCAATGACCAAATTTTATTTGAGGGATTGTTGGCCAGGACACCAGGAGAGAGAAACTCCCTTCTCTTTTTGAATAGCGCCGCGAGAACAGGGAGATGGGACCTCGGTTTAACGTCTCACCTGAAGGACGCTGAGGGACAGATGTTATTAACCTGCACTTCACAGAGAACGCTGATATCAACCTCAGTGATCAAGGCTGGTGTATTGAAGCTTTGAACACATTCTCTGTCCTATGCGGAGTGCTTGCTCCCATTACTGAGAGGAGACAAATTACCTCTTTGTTTGACATAAAATAATGTGCGATCAAAAAAAAAACATAATTTCAGTGTTTTATACCCACCCTCATCCCTGTGATGGCCTGTCAATCCACGACTGTTTGTGGTGTGGGGACGCTGCTGTGCGCAATTGGCTGCCCTGTTTCACCACAAAATATACAGTCAATTCACTTTACAGTATATCCTGTGAAGCGCTTTGTGACGTCTTGAAGACGTGATAAGGCGCTATATCAAATGCAAGGATTATTATTATTATTATTATCAGTGCCAGCCTGGCTAATCTGCAGTGTTGAACTCACTACCCTTGACAGCGCTGGGCTGGGAAGCTCTTTGAGATGTTTTGACATGGGAGAGAGAGTTCAGCGTCAAAAGCAAGGTTTCTCATTGCCCTGTGAGCAGTGCATTCCCTCGCTGGTGCCCGGTGACCTCCCACCCCCCACGAAGCCTCGTCACTGCTCATACAAACATTTACCATCTCCCAGCAACCGCTGAGCAGCGAGACTCACACTCTCAGCTCTTTGCTCGTGTGGAGGTTGCTATGGCGATCGCTGCCAATTCATGAGGCTGAGCTTAGAGAAATGGTGTATGTTTATTTAATAACCCAGAGCTGCCAAACCCGGGCGTGTAGCAGAGACAGAGAGCAAAGCGCTGCGATCTGCCATGCTCTGAGCTCTAACACCTTTCCCTGTAGGTTTATAGCCTGTTACATCATCCGCAGACATGGAGTTAACGTCCACATGTATGCGGATGACACCCAACTCTACCTTTCCTCCTCTACTCTGAATTCCACGACCACCGATGTCCTGACAGCTGTCTGTCCGACATCGAGTCCTGGACGAGAGACAACTTTCTTCAGCTCAACGTGCGAAAAACCGAGGCCCTCCTGATTGGCTCACGTCAGCGCCTCCGCACCTCAGGCGCTGACACCATCAGCATCCAAGGCTGCACTCTCCACCTCTCAAAGCCAGTCAGGAACCTCGGCGTTTTGTTCGACCCTGAGCTGTCCTTTCTCCCTCACATCCGCACTACAACTGGCACCGCCTTCCATCACCTTCGGAACATCGCCAGACTACGCCATTACCTCACCCCTCACGCTGCTGAAACCCTGGTTCACGCCTTTGTCACCTCAAGGCTGGACTATGGGAACTCTCTCCTCGCCGGCCTTCCCGGCCCTCCCTCCACACTGCAGGTCATTCAGAACTCTGCAGCTCGTGTACTGTCCCGCACCAGACACCGCGACCACATCACTCCCACCCTCGCTCGCCTCCACTGGCTCCCCATCCCCCAGAGGATTGATTTCAAGATCCTCATCCTCACCTACAAGGCCATTCACGGCCTTGCTCCCTCCTACCTCTCCGACCTACTATCCCCCTACCTACCTGCCCGTACCCTCCGTTCCTCTGGCTCCGGTCTGCTCCACGTCCCCCGCCCCAACCGCCCTACCATCGGTGGTCGGGCCTTCAGCCTCTCAGCCCCAGGCTCTGGAACTCCATTCCCCAGTGCCTTCGCCGCTTCCTCCCTTTCCTCCTTCAAGGCCGGTCTCAAAACCTTTCTCTTTGACCGTGCCTTCAGCTCCCCTCTCGACTCTCTTCCCCTCCTCGCTCCCTCCCTTCCGTCCCCTCACCCTGACCATTTCCCCCCTGCTCGGGTCATGACCCAACTGTGCAGCGCCTTGGGACGTCCTCCTGACGTGAAAGGCGCTTTATAAATGGAATCTTGTTGTTGTTGTTGTTGTTGTTGTTTATAGCCTGTTACATGTGGCTTTAAAGCCTCTACTTTGTATTTAATTGACACAAACCTCGTTATAGAATAATAATAGCAATAATCCTTGCATTTGATATTGGACCTTATCACATCGTTAAGAATATACTGTAAAATGAATTAACTGTATATTTTGTGGGTGAAACGTATCAGCCAATTGCGCACAGAAAAATCCCACAATCAGTCGTGGGTTGAGTGACCAAATTATTATTATTTATTATTTAATTTTTGAAGGGATTATTACCCCTAGGGAGTGACTGTAACTGAGGTCAAAGTGTGTTTTAAAAAAAATATTTGTGATACTGGTCAACACCTCTAAACTTCCTGTCCTCTCTCTCCCTCCCCGCACCCGAGCCATCCATGTAACCTTTAACACCACAGTGACCTCTTTCGATCTGACCGAGTGAGCAAAGTGAATAAAATACTAATAATAATTTGGTCATTCAATCTATGACTCTTTGTGGGACCTTCTTGTGCGCAATTGGCCGCCACGTTTCGCCCACAAAATACAGAGTCAATTCACTTTACAGTATATTCTGTGAAGCGCTTTGAAACGTCTCAACCACATATGATAAGGCGTTATATTAAATGCAAGGATTGTTATTATTAAGAGTTAACCACAAATCGAGGAGAGTGAGCGAGTGCTTTCAACTGATTAACAATCCTTAGATTATCTTGAGCTCTGCCCCCCACAATCCCCCCATGCTCCCCCCTCCCACACACACACTTGCTACCAAAACAGGACGTAATGTTGCAAGCGAGGCAGAAGGAGCTGGGGTTGAATTTCCGGCTCTCTGGAGACTTCTCCAGGTCAGGGAGCAGCTACAGCCCAATGCATGAGAGTGACGGGGAGCAAGACAGCCCAGCCTGTAACTGTGAGGGGAGAGAGAGTGGAGGAGGGGTGGGGTGTGGGGGGAGAGAGATAGATGGAGCAGTGGACTGTTCTAGGGGGGAAGTCGTATGTGTTGGGGAGGAGAGTGAGGAGAGCCTCACAAACCAAGAGTGAACATTGTGGAGAAAACTCTCCCCACTTCAATTGCCATTCCCCTCCCCGGTATTTTACACCAACAACAAATATTATGATCATCCCCCACTCCCCAGCCCCGCCGCCCACCCCAAAAAAAAACGCAATGGGGATTTGAGTCCGAGCGGGTTTGACGGTCACTGCGTAAGAGTGCTATTGGGTGACTCTCACCCCCCAGTGTTGCTGCCTGACTCGGGTCTCAGTCTGACTCCGGCCTCTGGGAAAGCTATAAATATATTTAACAGGTTGCAAATGTTGCATATTCCTGTAACCTGACCTCTCTCTATCCCGAGCTCGGACAGCTGTGGGCAAAAAGCTCCTCAGCCGGACCCCTCCGCGCTCACCCAGAGAGCGACCCAAAGCCATGACCACCTTACCAAAGGAACATCGGGGTCTCCTGGTAAGTGTTACCTTGTTCAGTCCACAAATTGTACCCCCTAGCCCCCACCCCAGTCCTTTCCCAGCCACCGTCAGCCCTGAGGATGGCTGAAAAAGAATTAACGCCAATGGCAATAACAAGCCTTACACGTAATACACAGTGCTTTCCCATCGGGAGGACATCTCTAAGAGCTTCACAGAGTTCTGCTGTCAAGCGTTGTGACTGTGTATTTTGTGGGTGAATTAACGGCACTTGGAGTTTGCGTGAGAGAGAGGGAAATAGAAATCACCAGCACATAATGACTCTAAAGATAGACGGGACATTCCTTATTGGGTGCCCGGGTCACTCGCTGCCTTTCACTCTGACTCTCGTTATAGACGAGGAGTCGCTGTGTTTACAAACCTCACCTGGGGCCGTGTTTCTTATGATTTTTATGATTTGGGTTTTTTTTTACAGAGCGACATCACACGGTGGGGGGGACGGGGTGGGGGGGACGGGTGGCACGGTGGAGGGAAATGTGTGTAGCGGGTGTTGGAGGCTGTATTTGAGGGTGTGTGGGGGGGGTTGTTGGAGGGTGTGTGTGAGGGGTGTTGGAAGAAGGTGTGTGTAAGGGTGTGTTGAAGAGTGTGTGAGGGGGGTCGGAGAGTGTGTGTGAGGTGGTGTCGGAGGGTGTGTATGAGCAGTGTGTTGGAGGGTGTGTGTGGGTGGGGGTGGGTGTTGGAGGGCATATGCGAAGGGGTGTTGGAGGGTGTGTGTAGGGTGGTGTTGGAGGGTGGTGAAGGGGTGTTGGAGTGTGTGTGTGGAGGGGGTTTGGAGGGTGTGTGAGGGTGTGCGTGAGGGTGTGCGTGAGGGGGCGTGTGAGGGTGTGCGTGAGGGAGTGTTGGATGTGTGGAGGATGCTTGTGAAGGAGTGTTGGAAGATGTGAGTGAGGTTGTGTTGGAGGGTGTGTGTGAGGGAGTGGAGGGTGTGTTGGAGAGTGTGTATGGTGGGGGTGTTGGAGGGTGTGCGCGAGGGAGTGTTAGGTGTGTGTGGAAGTGTGTTGGAGGGTGTGTGTATGGGGTGTTGGAGGGTGTGTATGAGGGGTTATTAGATGGTGTGTTTGGGAGGGGGTTTGGGAGGGTATGGGTGAAGGAGTGTTGGAGGTGTGTGATGGTATGTTAGATTTGTGAGGGTGTGTTGGAAGTGTGTGTGGGGGGGTGTTGGGGCGGTGTGCGTGAGGGTGTGTTGGAGGGTGTGTGTGAGGGTGTGTGTGTGGGGGTAATGGAAGGTGTGTGTGAGGGGGTGATGTCCTCATGCCGTAAAAGGCGCTGGATCAGATTTGAGGATTATTATTGTTACCTGGGGGTGGGTTATACTCCTGACATTATAATACTGGTCACACATTACCATGGAGATTGCCATCACCTGGAAGCAGCCTCTGTCCGCACACCCACCCCATTATAATGTGTGAACCTGGCGGAGTTTATAACTACTGACCCCAGTGTCTGTGTAACAGCCCACACACCGACTGATCTGCCTTCATCCTTTCTGCGTCACTCTCACTCTATCACTCTCTGTTTCACACTCTCTCATTCTCTTTCTGCCACACACTCTCTGATAATCTCTCTTTCTGATTCTCTCACTCATTCACTCTCTCACACTCTCTCTTATTCATTCAGTCTCTCATCAATGCAAGAGTCAGGAGAGCCTTACACCCAGTTCCCCAATGGTGGGGGCTGTAACCTGGAATCAGGCTTTCACTTTAAATGTGCAGATGGACCTACCCACATTGTGGAATTGTGCACGATCGGGAGAGAACAGGGAATGGGATTAGAGTAGAGAGCTCCAGTAACACTATGTGAGAGGTGGGGGGTATCCCAGGAGGGTGTAATCAGCCTCTGGGTTTTTCAGTTTTCATTCTCCTGATGATGATATTAACAGCCCTCAAAAATACAACCTTCAACTGAGCGTTTAACTCCCGGTGACAGGCTTGAGCTTCTCTCCCTGTTACCAATAATAATAATCTTTACATTTGACACAGCGCCTTATCAATTGGGGGACGTCTCAAAACTCTTCACAGGATTTCACTGTAAAGTTCCGTGACTGTGAGTTTGTGGGCGAAAGCAGCAGCCAATTTGCACACAGCAACTTCCCGTCCATTAAACGCAGTGAAACGAATGATCAATTTTTTTTGGTGGGGGAGGATGGTGGGAGGATTGTCAGCCAGGAGTCAGGAGCTGGGAGAATCTCCCCGACTCACTAACCGAGCTTGTGTGTGTCCTGCCCCAGGGCTCTGCGGACTCCTATACCAGCCGGCCCTCAGACTCGGATGTCTCCCTGGAGGAGGATAGAGAGGCGCTTCGCAAGGAGGCTGAGTGCCAGGCTCTTGCTCAGCTCGAGAAGGCAAAGGTGAGGCGCTCTGTCCAGTCCCCGACTTCCACCCGATCTCAGGTCTGAAGTCAGCGCCGTGTCATCAAATTTAACGCGAGGCCTCAACTGGGGGAATCCCTGGGCTTTGGTTCAGAAGCTGAGCGTTCAGCTCCTTTCCCATCTTCAGGTCACGCCTGAAGATCTTCCTCTTCAACTGTGCCTATAATAATAGTAATAATATTTAATAATCTTTGCATTTGACACAGCGCCTTATCACATCTTCGAGACGCCTCAAAGCGCTCCACAGAATATAATGTAAAGTGAATTGACTGTATATTTTGTGGGCGAAACGTGGCAGCCAATTGCGCTCAGCAGCGTCCCACAAAGTGGATTGTGTGATCAAATTATGGTCACCCACCCCCGCTTCTCCCCAGCTTGGCCTCGTGCTCTGGGTCGCTGCCCTGCCTGAGGTGCGCTGTGTAAATGCAAGTTGTTGTTGATGATGTGCAACTGAGCTGCCATTGCTTCCATCAGACCAAACCTGTGGCCTTCGCGGTGCGGACGAATGTGGGGTATAACCCCAGCCAGAGCGACGAGGTCCCTGTGCAAGGAGTGGCCATCTCCTTTGAAACAAAAGATTTTCTTCACATCAAAGAGGTCAGTGAGGAGCACGTTTGAATGTCTCCAATCCTCCTCATCTCCCCCCACTGAGCCGACGAGTGACTACCCTCCTGTGCGGAGAGGGAGAGCGGGGGTAAGCGGAGTCTCCTTGGCTCCTTGGTGATGTGCTTGACAACAGAATGTTAGACTCGAGTCCTCCCTCTGTGATGGTCTCTAGTCCAGTTCCTGAGCCAGGTGTGTCCTCAGTATTCCAGGACACTGTTGATGACAACACAGCCCAGCCTGGCTCATCGGCAGGACTTGGGAGGGCAGACCAGTCACTGAGGGCAGGAAGTCTTTCCACTCAGCTCCTGTTAAACCTGCAGCCTAAAGGGTAGGGTGCTACAAGCTGGTCAAGCAGTTGGAAAGCTTGCGAGGCAGTGCTCTCAATGGCTTTAGCTGATTAGATTCCAGCAGGTAGCGCCCCCACCCGCCCCCCACCCAAAACTTTAACCCTCACAGAGGTGTACAAAATTTTAAATGGAATTTCAAAACAGACCCCAGAAAGTTTTTCTTTACCCAGAGGGTAAATAACAATTGGAACAGGTTTGCCCAGGGAAGAGTGGTTGAGGCCAGGAAACTGGGATTCATTCAAAAAGCAGTTCGATGCTGTGGCGGGGGGACAGTAGGGCGGGTGTTTTGGAGGGATGAGATGGGCCAAATGGTCTTCTTCATCTGAACTGAGCATCTGACCTTGTGTTGACTGATATCTGCTCCCTTCTCACATTCAGAAATACAACAATGACTGGTGGATAGGCCGACTGGTCAGGGACGGATGTGAAGTTGGATTCATTCCGAGTCCTGTAAAGCTGGAGAACATGAGGCTGCAACAGGAGCAGAAGATGAGGCAAGGCCGACTGTCAAGGTGAAGAGAAAGTACTGGGACACATCAACAACAACAACAACAAGATTCCATTTATAAAGCGCCTTTCACGTCAGGAGGACGTCCCAAGGCGCTGCACAGTTGGGTCATGACCCGAGCAGGGGGAAATGGTCAGGGTGAGGGGAGGGAAGGGAGGGAGCGAGGAGGGGGAAATGGTCAGGGTGAGGGGAGGGAAGGGAGGGAGCGAGGAGGGGAAGAGAGTCGAGAGGGGAGCTGAAGGCTCGGTCAAAGAGAAAGGTTTTGAGACCGGCCTTGAAGGAGGAAAGGGAGGAAGCAAGGCGAAGGCACTGGGGGATGGAGTTCCAGAGCCTGGGGCTGAGAGGCTGAAGGCCCGACCACCGATGGTAGGGCGGTTGGGGCGGGGGACGTGGAGCAGACCGGAGCCAGAGGAACGGAGGGTACGGGCAGGTAGGTAGGGGATAGTAGGTTGGAGAGGTAGGAGGGAGCAAGGCCGTGAATGGCCTTGTAGGTGAGGATGAGGATCTTGAAATCAATCCTCTGGGGGATGGGGAGCCAGTGGAGGCGAGCGAGGGTGGGAGTGATGTGGTCCCGAAGCCTGGTGCGGGACAGTACACGAGCTGCAGAGTTCTGAATGACCTGCAGCTTGTGGAGGGAGGGGCGGGAAGGCCGGCGAGGAGAGAGTTCCCATAGTCCAGCCTTGAGGTGACAAAGGCGTGGACCAGGGTTTCAGCAGCGTGAGGGGTGAGGTAGTGCCGTAGTCTGGCGATGTTCCGGAGGTGATGGAAGGCGGTGCCAGTTGTGGTGCGGATGTGAGGGAGAAAGGACAGCTCAGGGTCGAACAAAACGCCGAGGTTCCTGACTGGCTTTGAGAGGTGGAGAGTGCAGCCTTGGATGCTGATGGTGTCAGCGCCTGAGGTGCGGAGGCGCTGACGTGAGCCAATCGGTTTTTCGCACGTTGAGCTGAAGAAAGTTGTCTCTCGTCCAGGACTCGATGTCGGACAGGCAGCTGTCAGGACATCGGTGGTCGTGGAGTTGAGAGTAGAGGAGGAAAGGTAGAGTTGGGTGTCATCCGCATACATGTGGAAGTTAACTCCATGTCTGCGGATGATGTCACCAAGGGGGAGCATATAGAGGGTGAAGAGGAGGGGACCGAGGACAGAGCCCTGAGGGACACCACATGAGACAGTGCGGGGGTGGAGGAGAAGCCATTCGTCGAGACGAAATGAAGACGGTGAGAAAGGTACGACCTAAACCATTCAAGGACAGTGCCTTGAAGGTTGAGGTGGGAGGACAAGCGGTGGAGTAGGATAGCGTGGTCGACCGTATCGAATGCTGCCGATAGGTCGAGGAGGACGAGGAGACAGAGGGAGCCCTGGTCACAGATGGTCAGGATATCATTGGTGACCTTGACCAGGGCAGTTTCTGTGCTATGGGCAGCACGGAAACCTGACTGAAGGGGTTCGAAAAGAGAATGGGTGGAAAGGAAAGAGCGCAGTTGGGAGGCGACAACTCTTTCCAAGACCTTGGAGAGAAAGGGGAGGTTGGAGATGGGCCGGTAGCTTGATAGCTGCGACGCATCAAGGGAGGGTTTTTTCAGGGTGGGCGTGATGATGGCAGTTTTTAATGGAATGGGGACAGAGCCAGAGGAGAGGGACAGGTTGATGATGTCAGTGATATGTGGGGCAAGAAAGTGGAGCTGGGAGATAAGGAGTGGAGTGGGGATGGGGTCAAGGGAGCAGGTGGTTGGTTTTAGGGATAGGATGAGTTCAGTGACAGAGGGTGGGGAAACGGGTACGAAGGTGTGTAGGGGAGGATGGGTAGGAGTCGGAGTGTGGGAGGGAAGGGGTGGGTGGTGGGTGGAAGTTGGAGGGGAAGTGACCGCGGAGCGGATTCCCTTGATCTTGGATTCAAGGAAATCCAGCATCTCCTCGCAGTGAAGGTTGGAGGAGATGACCTGCGCGGGGTGGCGGGGGGGACGGAGGAGTCGGGTTGTGGTGGAAAACAGTAGCCTGGGGTTGTTCTTCGCCTCCAGGATTATCCTGGAGTAGAAGGACGACTTGGCCGAGGCTAGAGTGGAGCGGTAAATTTTGAGGAGGTCCAGCCAGATTTGTCGGTGGACCGTTAGGCCAGATTTGACACAGGTGCGTTCAGCAGCCCGCACCTGGCTTTTCAGTGAGCGGAGGTGGGTGGTGTACCAGGGGGAGGAGCGGGAGTAGGAGACAGTGCGGGAAGTGATGGGGGCAAGAGTATCGAGTGTGGAGGAGAGGGTATTGTGGAGGAGGGAGAGAGGAGAAGAGGGGTCGGTGAGGGTTGAAGGCCAGAGGGAGAGGAGTTCAGAGGAGGTGGACGAGGGTGGAGGGCAGTTTAGCCCATGGGGAGGGATGGCTGTAATAATCCGCTGCACATGAAGTTACAGTTAAAGCTGTTACCCAACCACACTCTGGGATCCCCAAGCCTTGGTTGCCATCCTGTGCCTAATACTTTCTGGAATTAGGTAAGCAGGAAGCATCCCTCCAGGGAGAGAGTCCGCATTCCATTCCAACAATCTATCTCTGCAATTTCCATGTGTAGGTGGGATACATGGAAATCTCAGCTTGGATAGGAGACTCTTAAACACGGGGATGGGTTTCCACATGACCAAAAAAAATGAAAGCTCTTCTCTGCCTTCCTTCTGAGGACCCTGAACTACAGTGTAGATGCTCCAACGCAGTGATGTGGGGGGGAATCTTGTCATATCTGCTATTGTTCGGGATGAGACGTTAAACCGAGCTCCCTCCCCTGTGCCTGTTCAGACAGACGTTAAAGATCCCACAGAGTTGTTGGGTAAAGAAAAGGGACTTTCTCTCTCCTGATCTGGCCGACAATCCCCTGGATAAAATCACTCCCTCTTTTCACGGCTGTTTGGGGGTTTCACACAGGATTCCTTCATTGGTTTAGATTCCACTGGCTGAGCTCCTGCGCTGTGCAAATTAATTATCGTGTGATTATTAATTGGTGCGAGATTATTATTTCTCATTTCTTTCTCTGACATTTTTAAAATGTATATATATTGATTTCAGCAAATCAGGTGGAAACTCGAACTCCAGTTTAGGAGAGGTGCCTGCCCCCAAGCGATCAACATCGCCTGCAGCCGGTAAGACATGGTCTTTGAGGTACTTCAGTTATGTGGAGAGATGAAAAAAACTGGGAATGTTCTCCTTAGAGCAGAGAAGGTTGAGGGGAGGTTTAATACAGGTGTTCAAAATTATGAGGGGTTTTGATAGCGTAGATGGGGAGAAACTGTTTCCTCTGATGGGTGGGTTGGTAACCAGAGGACACAGATTTGGGGTAGTTCTCAAAGAATCAGAGGGAAGACGAGAAGAATGTTTTTTAATGCTGTGAGTTGTTATGGTCTGGAATGCACTGCCTGAAAGGGCGGTGGAAGCAGATTCAATAGTAGCTTTCAAAAGGGAATTAGAAAGGAACTTAAAAAGGAAAAACAATTTCAGTGCCATGGGGTAAGAGCGGGAAAGTGGGATGAGTTGGTAGCTCTTTCAAAGGGCTGGCACAGGCACGATCGGCTGAATGGCCTCCTTCTGTGCTGTGAGATTCTATGATTCTACATCTGGTGATGAAGGTTTACTGGGTGTATGTTAGTCTCTCTCTCTGGGGTTTAGACTCAAACTCACCGATGCTAGGGGCCTTCTGTACACTGATTGCTAAAGTTAGCGATCTCTACATTTATAATGTCAGGATCATACAAATCACAGCACAGAGGGAGGCCAATCGGCCACTAAGCCAGTGTGAGCACAACTCCTCCACTTCAGTCGCACACTCTAATCCCAGTTCCTTGCTCTCTTTATGGGCCCCAAATTCCACCTTGTTTTAACTGTCGGAACTGTTTTGTGTTAAACTTTAAGATGCGGCTGAAATGATGGAGAATTCTATCATTCAGTCTTCAGTATTCTTTTTTAAGAAGTGCAGAAAATAATGATTTGTTAAATTAAGATTAGCGGCGTCTGTTTGAAAAGGTCTTCTCACCTTCCTCTAACCTCTTCTGGTGGTATTTGTGTGTCAGCCTGGTACCGTCACTCTCGCCTCTGAGTCAGAAGGTGGGTGTTCAAGCCCTCACATTCTAAAGTGATGTTCCAGGACAGGGCTGGGGGAGCACTGCATTGTCACAGGCGCAATCCTTCATACTAGATGTTATGTCTGTGCCTGTTCAGGTGGATGTTAAAGACTGGAAAAGAGAAGGGAGTTATTCTCACAATGTCCTGGCTGACAATCCCCAATTGGCTAGAGAGCGGAAATAATCTTTCATTGTCTAACCTCTGAAGATCTCGGGCACAAAATTGCAAGAAGAAGCAAGAACATGCAAGCACACACACAAACACGCATTGGAGTTTGTAAACATGTTTCTCGTATGGGTACAGGAGACCCAAAATTCCTCCTTGTACTAGTCTGTAGCATCACATTTTGTGCCATCTTGAATTTCAAGGCAGGATGGGCTTATAGGCTAAGACCGAGTGGAATTTGAGTCAGGGTATGACTCCGTGACCAATTCTGCCTCCGAAGTCGCTCTTTATTATTTTTCCGCTTTCTTCTTGGTCTACGTTACATCTACGTCCTCTTCCCTTCTCCCCCAGGTCAGGCGGACGTGTCTAACATAGTTTTTGACCTAGATGCTGTTGACTTAGATGTGGAAGAGAGTCAGCCCCAGACAAACCACCGATCCCCTAAAACAAGTTCTAGCAGTGTCACCACTCCGCCAGCCAATGCAAAGCGGATACCTTTCTTTAAGAAGGTAACTGGGATTGCGGGGCACCCTGCCTGGCTGGTCAGCACACTAACCAGCGCACAGCTCTCTCTGTTGGCTGCTTACACCGGCTAGGTGACATGCCAGTAACCTGCATGCTCTGTTATTCTCTTCTTGGTCTGTCTTCCTCCTCACGCACTCGACCAGCCAAACAGAAGCAGAAATCGGTAAGTTTGCTTTCTTTACCCATGCTTCATGTTACAATCTGACCTGGGGTGGGGTGGGCGGAGAGACAGTGGGTGTTAAGGAAGCTTCTCATTTACAGGATAACTGGACGTCTCAGCTGCATTTGGTCAGAATTTCTGTCCTTCTCAGAGGCTGAAACCTCAGATCCGTTTGGCGATTTCGGTCTCTTGCGGAATTTGTCAACTTATAAACTCTGTGTGTGACAACAAGAAATTACATTTACATTTACATTTTCATGTCGGGAGGATGTCCCAAGGCGCTGGACAGTCAGTGATTTGGATTTGGGGGTTGTGATCAGGAGAGGTGGATAGCAGGGAGGGTGGGTTAGGAGGGTGGCCAAAAGTGCGATCGAAGAGTAGGGTCTTGAGAGGGGCCTTGAAAGAGACAAGGGAGGGCGCAAGGTGAAGGGACAGTGAGATGGAGTTCCAGAGGGTGGGCGCAGAGAGGCTGAAGGCCTGACCGCCAATGGTGATACAAATTACTCGCAACCTGTCTCGGCCCAGTTTGTTCTTGGTTTTCTTCTGCCTTTAAAATTGAAATCATGGTGAATTCTTCCATTCGGACTTAACCATTCAGATGCCTGGTTGTTTTTAAAAGAGAAAAAATGGCTTCTGAACTGAGGCGGGAATTGATGATTTTCCCTCAATTCTGGTGCCACCTTAAATCTGAACATCAGGCTAAGATCAGGTGGAATTTCTGCAAATGAACTAGGTTCCCCTTGAAGTCTGCAAGGATATGGGGAAAGAGCGGGGGAGTGGGACTGGTTGGGTAGCTCTTCCAAAGAGGCACGATAGGCCGAATGGCCTCTGGTGCTGTAATATTCTATGATTCTATGAAGTTATGGTGAGGTTGTGATGCTGTGCCACCAGTCATGTGATAAATAACCTACACGTGCTTACTGCCAGAGAGTAATAACTTGCACTTGCTTGCATCGCAGCATCATGGCAGCGCTTGGCAAGAGCCTTTTCCTTAGAAGGGAACAAGTCTCAAAGAATGTAACAGAATGGCAATAAAGGGTTAATTGATATCACGCGCATTTGCTTCACGCGGTGACGTTGGAACCACACAGAGCCCGCCGCTCACTTCCTGTCCAGCTTTCGGCACTCTGCAGCGCAGAGGAAGTGACATCAGCGACGTGATGACCTGGAGGTTGGCCATGTCAATAAAAAATGACCTTCTGTCCTAACCATGTTACGGTGGGGATTCCGCTGTGTATAGAACCCGGTAGCAAGTAAATTGAGCACAGATATCTGGAAACCATCTTCGTTCAAAGAATCCCTGACAACAACAACAATTTGCATTTATACAGCGTCCCCTCACACAGGGCAACGTCCCAGACCTGACCTGACTGCGAGTTGGTCTTGTTCTGACGGTGCTGCTCGCAAGCAGCCGACACAGGAGGGCTGAAATTCCAACTAGTCTCAGCCTGCAAGACCTTTTCTCGGTGCCTCAAAATTGATGGTGCAGAACTGTTTAAAATAATATCAGGAACTCGTTCGTCATCTGCGAGCTGGAGGAAACTTAACCTGTTTTTCAAAATTAAGGCCGAGTTTAAGAGTTTGCCAAATCCTGACTTGGAAATAATTCATAAATTGAGTCCATCGAGATCCTCGCGGGCTATGGCTCTCGGTGTGGTTAGCCCTGGTCACCCGCCCACTCAAGTGGAGTTCCATCAAATCAAACAGCATAGTTTTCTTAGTGAGCAATGATCTGAATTGACTATTTTTCATTTTTCTCTCTCTTCCAGCCCAATTCTTCCCCTGTATCTCCCTCCCTGTCTCTCCCCCTCTTTTTCTCTCCTCCACTGTCTCTCTCCCCCACTACATCTCTCCCTGTCTTTCTCTCTCCCTTCTTCTCACTGTTTTATTTTTTTCCCTTTCTATGTACTCTGTCTCTACCTCTGTTTACCTTCTCTCCTCTCTGTCTCTCCCTCTGTCCTTCTCTGTCTCTCCCTATCTCCTTTGTCTATCCCTCTGTCTCTCCCTCTGTCCTTCTTTATCTCTTCCTCTGTGTTTCCCTTTCTCCTTCTCTGTCTCTCCCTCTCTCCTTCTCTGCCTCTCCCTCTCTCCTTCTCTGTCTCTCCTTGTGTCTCCCTCTGACCTTCTTTGTCTCTCCCCTTTCTACAATGGCAAAACTATTTCCCTGGAAAATTCACAAAGGTATCCAAAACGAGTGTAGAGGGCAGTGGGGTAATTATGGGCCTGTTATGTTGTGATATCTGTCCTTGTGTTTCTCTGGCAGCAAGAAAATATCCCTCCTTACGATGTTGTGCCATCCATGAGACCCATCATCTTAGTGGGACCGTCACTGAAGGGCTATGAGGTAAGCAGCAGGGAGGCTGGGCTGTCAGACCTCCAGTGGCCCTGGGCTGAGCCTGGCTCAATCAGTCACACTCTCACTGCTGGATTCAAACTCCACGTGGGGGATTCAAACTCAGAGAGATGCTCCATTGCATTGCAGGGGACAGAGCTGCACTGTTGGGGATGCCGTCCTTTGAATGAGATATTAAAGCAAGGTCGCGTCTTCCTGATCAATAGGACATTAAAGGTCCCTGCAACGCTATTCAAAAAGAGAAGGGAATGTATTTTTCTCAACCTGAAGCGGGGAGTGAATGGTGTCTGACCCTCTCTCCCTCTCTCTGTCTAGGTGACTGACATGATGCAGAAAGCTTTGTTTGACTTTTTGAAACATAAGTTTGACGGAAGGTAAGGACACCAACAACAGCCTTTGATTGTCAAGTAGTATTGGCTAAAGGCCATTGTTTAATTATGGTTTGGGCTGTGTCCCTGGTCCAGTGAATCTGATTAGATTCTACGTTAAACTTGCTTGCTGGGATGAACCGCTGCCTATTTTTAATAGGTGTGTCCACCACTCTTAGCCCTCCTATCGTCCCTGAATTAAATCCTCCCCAAGCTTGGGCTCAGCGGAGCTTCATCAGAACATTGGCAGCCGGGGGACTAAAAGATGCTGACTTGCGGGTCATCGGCTCGATATCACTTCCTGTGCTCTGTGCATGGCCAGTGACAGCAGTGATGGGTGGCATTACAGAACAAATGTGCTGACTGGCGATTGCGTCCTGTTATAAACCTGGTTGGGATTTTACAGGCTCACACACCCCTCCCCCAACTACTATGGTATAACAGGGTTCATTGAACAGGCAGGTGGGCCTATCTGGGTTGAGTTAGACACTGCACTTCTCTTCCCCCTTCCCCCCCACGTGGTGACTGCAGGATAAGACACCATCCCTGTCATTAACATCTCATTGCTGACTGTCTTACATCTCATCTGCAAATGCAGTTTAGGGGCTATTTGAAGGTAAGGTCTTTCTGGGGCTAAAATTCCAAGTCTCGGAAGAAACTTTCAGAAAAGCAGCTTCAAAATTAAAGGCCATGTCTCAAGACCCTCCTTTTCAACCGCCCCTTCACCCACCCTTCTGCCCCTACCCTCCCTGCCCTCCGCCCCTCCTTATCCCAACCTTCTGCTCAGGTCCAAATCCATGACTGTCCAGCAGATTGGGACATCCACTCGACATGGTTATGTAAATGTAATTGTTGTTGTCATTCTATCTCCAGAATATCCATTACTCGGGTCACTGCTGACATCTCTCTTGCCAAGAGGTCAGTGTTGAACAATCCTAATAAACACACGCTAGTCGAACGCTCCAGCACTCGCTCCAGTCTGGGTAAGTATCCCTCCTCTCTTCCCAGCTCAGAAATTCCTCTTCCAATAAAACGACTGACTCAGCCCGGCTCGGCCAGTAGCGCTGTCGCAAGTCCCAAGTCCCAAGTCGAGGACTTTGAGTCTGACACTCAAGTGCAGTGCTGGGGGTAAGCGCTACATTGTTGGAGGTGCCGTCCTTCGGATGAGGCGTTAAACCGAGCTCCCCGTTTGTGCCTATTCAGGTAACAATTAAAAATCCCATGACAGTATTGGGAGACGAGAAGGGAGTTTCTTTCTCCTGGTGTTCTGGCTATGAATACGCCCAAATAATATTGAGGATTTTAATTTTAGTTGGGTGTTTACGTGGCTATTTGTGCAGCATTGCTGTCTAGTAAATTGGCTGCAGAGTTCCCCAAAAAATACAAAGTAATTTACCGTAAAATCCTGGGAAGCACTTTGAGATGTCCTCCTGATGGGAAGGAAATCTGAGACTGACTTGTTGGATTGGTATCATCCCTATATTCTGTGCTGTTGACTCTGCAGGAGTCCTGTAGCTCAGTGGTTAGAGCACTCGCTTTGCAAGCGAGAGACCTGAGTTCAATTCCAGGCAGAGGGCGAAACCTCGGGCAAGTTTCCTTACTCCACACAGAGCCTAATAATAATCCCTCCAAAACCCAAAACAATAATAAATTGGACATTTTCAATCTATGACTGTTTGTGGGACATTGGCAATTGGCTGCCGCGTTCGCCCACAAATATACAGTCAATTCACTTTACAGTGTGTTCTGTGAAGCGCTTTGGGACGTCCTCCCGACGTGAAAAGCGCTATATCAAATGCAAGGATTATTATTATTATAAACACAAACATGCACCACACACCAGCCTGAAACTAACCACTGACCGAGTGTTTTCAGCTTTTTGTTCAGGTTTGTTGATTCTTGACTCCAATGAGCAGTGTAATGGTAAAAGAGCTGTGTCTGATTGGCTGCAGAGTCTGATCAGAGCACGGAGGGAAGTGTGGGACAATATCATTTCCACCTCAGATATCCAGCTTTTCACTGCTTTTATTCCCTTGGGCTAAATTCAATATGAATTTAAGAAACCTATTTAAGTATTTAATGGGAGCTCGGTTTAACGTTACTAAACCCAGTAAGCGGTGCCCAGTGACCCTGTGTACAGCAGAGGATAGAGTTTTATAATGACTGCGAGGGGCAATTTCAGGATAGACACCCAGGGAATTGTTTTTACCCAGAGTGTGATTAACAGCTGGAACAGGATTACCAGGAAGGGTGAGTGAGGCTAACATCTTGTGACACCTTTAAGAAACATTTGGATTGTAATTGGACGATGGTATGGTGAGGATTCTGGAAGGTTGAGATCAGAATAGATCTGGCACTCTCTTGTGAAATTACCAAGTAAAGTGGAAAACATTTACAACAAGGATTGAGAATTTAGACATAGAACATTGCTGGATATAGAGTAGAGAGCTCCAGTGGGGGAGCGAGCCCCAGCACAGACACGATGGGGAGATAGCAGGGAATGGGGGAGCGAGAGCTCCAGTGGGGGACACAATGTGATGAATGGCCTGGGTCTGGGCTGACATGTTCCTCAGTTTTAAAGATTCGGATTGTGATTGCAGGAGACAGAATAATTAACAGGCAGAACATATTGCAAATCTTTGTTCCGAGATGGTTTCTGATTACATTTGACATTTTCCCCAAGGAAATAAGGAAAGAGTTGTGATAGAATTAACTCTCCCTTCTCACGATCTGCAATAACACACTGACCTCCGGTCTGGCTGATTCCAGTGAAGTAACGAGGTGCAAGTCTCGCTCTGCACACCATCATACTCACAGTATTGGTTTCTCTCTCTCACTCTCTCCCTCTGTCAATCTCAGATATTCTGGGTATGTATCACACTGCAAATAACACAACCCGACAGTACGTGTCAGCCTGTGTGTAACTGCTCTCTTTATGTCCCTCTTTCTGCCCCAATTCCCTTCTCTCTCTCTTCCCCCACCATCTGGTCGTTTTCTCCCCTTCCCCTCTCTTTCCCTCTCTCTCTCTCTCCCCCACTCTCCCCTCTCTCCTCTCTCCCCCATCTATCTTTCTCAATCACTCTTTCGCCCCTCTGTCTCCCCCCTTTCTGTCACTCTGTCTCTCTCTCTCTCTGCCTCTCCCACACCACCCCACCCCCATTGCCTGTTGCACGTGTAGCCCTGGTTGTGATTGCATGTTAACACAGACTGACTCCTCAGCCCCACAATAGCACGGCTTGACATTAGGAACGTACATTGCCGAGACCCAGCGCAGGTCAAGGGTCAAATTTTGCCTTTAGTGTTCCCAGCAGCAGGTGTACAGGTTCGGCTCGGGATGGGTTGGGTCTCAGCAAAACCCTTCTGAAGAAGCTCGTGTTAAGATGAACTGTTTTATTTCTCACCACCTCAAACCCGTCCCAAGGAAATCCTTCCCCAAATAACCCACATATAAGAATAAGACACTTTCTCTCCTGGTCGGAGTGGGTCTGGACACAGAGAGCACGTAGAGAGCACACAGAACATACAGAGAACATATAGAGAGCACACAGAACATACAGAGAGCACACAGAGAACATCCTCGAGGTCACAGATTCAAAATAATCTCCAAAAGAAGCAGAGGAGAGGTGAGAAGAAATTTTTTCACGCAGTGAGTTGTTCAAATCTGGAAGGCATTGCCTGAGAGGGCGGTGGAGGCCGATTCGATAACAACTTTTAAAACCGCGGTGGATGGGTATTTGAGGAGGACGGGTTTGCAGGTTATGGGGAAAGGGCTGGGGAGTGGGATTGACATTAATTGCTCTATTCAAAGAGCCATCACAGACTCAATGGGCCGAATGGCCTCTTTTTGTGCTGTACGATTCTATGATTCTATGATACAGGGAACATACAGAGAGCACACAGAGAACTTACAGAGAGCACACAGAGAACATAATGAGAGCATACAGAGAACATACAGAGAATACACAGAGAGCATACGGGGAGAGTATACACAGAGAACATACAGAGAACAAACAGAACATACAGAAAACACACAGAGCCCACAGAGAACATACAGATAACATACACAATGACAGGAACCTGGGATTCAGACACTGTTGTGGCTGTGAATGTCTTCGCTGAAGCATGAAGGAAGCACATTGCCATCCTGTGGCCCGACTAACACTGAGTTCTCTGCGAAACCATGTTCTTTGTGTGTGTTTGTGTTTCTGTTTGTGTGTGTGCATGTATGTTGTGTGTGAGTGTGTGTGTTTGTATGTTTCTGTGTGGATGTTTCTGTGTGTGTGTGTGTGCGTGTGTGTATGTTTCTGGGCGTGTGTTTATGTTTCTGTGTGAGTGTATGCGTGTGTGTGCGTGTGTCGGTGTGTGTGTATGTTTCTGTGTGTGTGTATGTTTCTGTGTGTATATGTTTCTGTGTGTGTGTGTGTGCATGTTTCTTTTTGTGTGTGTTTGTATGTTTCCATTTGTGATTGCATGTTTCTGTGTGCGTATTTTTCTGTGTGTGTATGTAACTATGTGTGTTTGTCTGTCTTTGTGCATGTTTTTGTTTGTGTGTATGTTTCTGTATGTTCTGTGTGTGTGTGTATGTTTCTGCATGTGTATGTTTCTGTATGTGTATGTTTCTCTGTGTGTGTGTGTACACAGACAGCACCTTGGGATGCCCTCCCGATGTGAAAGGCACTATACAAATTTAATATTGTATTGTGTGTATGTTTATGTGTGTGTGTGCTGTCTGTCTGTCTCTCTGTATATGTTTCTGTGTGTGTGTATATGTTTCTGTGTGTATGTATGTTTCAGTATTATATAAGTTTCTGTGTGCGTGTCTGTGTGTAAGTTGTTGTGTGTGTGTTTGTGTATATGTGTCTGTGTGTAAGTTTCTGTGTGTGTGTGTGTCTGTCTTCGTGTAAGTTTCTGTCCGTGTATAAGTTTCTCTGTGTGTGTGTGTAGGTTTCTATGTGTGTGTATGTTTCTGTTTGTGTGTATGTTTCTGTGCGTGTGTGTGTCAGTGTGTGTGACTGTATGTGTGTAAGTTTCTGTGTTTGTCTATGTGCAATTTTCTGTGTGTGTGGATGTTTCTGGGTATGTTTCTGTGTGTGTATGTTCATGTTTGTGTCTATGTTTCTGTTTGTGTATATGTGTATGTTTCTATATGAGTATGTTTCTGTTTATGTACATGTTTCTCTGTGTGTGTGGGTGTGTGTGTCAGTGTGTGTTTGTCTGCCTGTGTCTAAGTTTCTGTGTGTGTGCAAGTTTCTCCGTGAATGTGTGTGTAAGTTCCTGTGTGTGTATGTGTGTGTGTGTTTGTGTGTGTCTCTGTGTGAGTGTGAGTGTCTGAGTGTGAGTGGTGTGTGTGAGTGTGTGTCTGTATGAGTGTGTGTGTGTGTCTCTGTATGAGTGTGTGTGTGTGTCTGTCTGTATGTCTGTGTGAATGTGTGTCTGTCTGTGTGTCTGTGTGTGTGAATGCGTGTGAGTGTCTTGTGTGTGTCTCTGTATGAGTGTATGTGTGAGTGTGTGTGAGTGTCTGTGTGTCTCTGTATGAGTGTGAGTGTGTGTGTGTATGAGTGTGTGTGAGTGTCTGTGTGTCTCTGTATGAGTGTGTGTGTGTGTGTATGAGTGTGCGCGAGTGTGTGGGTGTGTGTTGGCGTGTGTTTGTGTGTAACTGTCTGTATGAATATGTGAATGTGTGTGTGAGTGTCTGTATAAAATTTGAGAGATAGATCTTTATCAGAGAGTATTAAATGTGATGAAGACAGCAATGTAAAGTGATGTTGCGGGATTGCAAGCCGGTGGGTTCTGGACGGGTCAGTTCCCTGTTTAGTGACATCTCCACCGTCTGGCGTCCGCCAACCTTTTACAGAGGTCAGAGGAGGGCAGGCGATCAGTAAACATTCTCCAGAGGGGAAATATCTTGCCTTTGATCTCTGAGCTCCATGTGGTTTATCAGGCGTCAGCCTGGCTCAGTCTCTCGCCTGTGGGGTCAAGCCCTGCATCGGGGACACGGGTCACACAGACCAGGCTGCCGCTCCATGGTTGGAGGCGATGTCCTTCAGGCGAGCCGTTAAACCGACCCCGTCTGTGCCTGTTTAGGTGATTATTAAAGATCCCGCGGCGCTGTTGGGAAAGAGAAGGGAGTTTCTCTCACCGTCCTGGCTGACAATCCTCCAGATAAATTTGTTCATTCACTTCATGGCTGTTTGTGGGACGTTGCTGTTCCCAAATTATCTGCCACACCACAATCTTAATCCTTCTCCTACCCTGGTCGCTGTCTGTCTCGCCTTTAAACATCCGTGTTTATTTCGCCTGTACAGCTTTCTGGGGCCGGGTGTTCCACATCCTCACAAGCTTCTGTGTGAGGAAATGTCTCCTGACCTGAGCTGTAACCATTGTTGCTCTGATGTTAAAGCTCTGTCTATGTGTAACTGTCCCGGAGGAGGGATCCTGCCGCTGTCTAAGCTGTGGATTCCCCTGGTTACGTTTCACGCCGCCATCACATCATCCGTTAAGCCGAGCTCTGCTCTCCTGAGATTTCTGGGGCTCATTCAAAACTGTGAAATAAACTCAGTCCCATCTCATTTACGCCAAAAGAAAGTAAACCTTTTAATCAGAAGACATCAGTTCCTTTTTATGGCTCTAATCAAGAACTGAGATGAAAAGGCGCTTTAAGACCGACCTCTTTGACTGCAGTGACGTGTAAACGCTGTGTAATTTGTATTGTAATTGTATCAAATGAAAGGATTATTACCAGGAATAGTATTAATCGAAGGTCCCTCCTTTCTTGACTCTTGCCCACAGCTGAAGTTCAGAATGAGATTGAGCGAATCTTTGAGTTGGCCAGGACTCTGCAGCTGGTGGCTCTCGATGCCGACACCATTAATCACCCCACACAACTTGCTAAAACCTCCCTGGCTCCCATCATTGTCTATATAAAGATTGCCTCACCTAAGGTAAGAGACAAAGTGGCAAAGAAGTGGATTTCAGCCCTGTGTCTTCTCTCAGTCCTCAACAGGATCTCAGCCTGGTTCAGTCATTCTCACTCTCGAATCTGAGTCACAAGATTGCGGGTTTGAGCCACAATCAGGGACTTTGAGCTCACAGTCTAGGCTGACAGTTACGGGGAGTGCTGCATTGTTGAGGGCACCATACTTTGGATGAGATTTTGAATCAAGCTCCCATCTGTGCCTGTTTAGGTGGATGTTAAAGGTCCAGCGACACTGTTGGAACAGAGAAGGGAATAACTCCTGGTGTCCTGACTGACAATCCCCAGATAAAATCAGTCCGAAACTTCATGGCTATGTATGGAATATTGCTGTGCACAAATCCGGAATCCTTAATCCAGCCACTTTCTTTTCAAGAGACTGTAAAATCCAGCTTCCAGACTGAGCCGGAAGATTGTTACTCTGGTCTTCCCAGCTGGGGTAGCACAGGAATGTCAGGGCTGTAGGGGGTGATGTACACGGAGAGTGTTTGCCAGTTTACAACATTGTATTTAAAGTCTCTAATCTGCTGTTCTCCCCTTTAGGTACTGCAACGTCTGGTAAAATCCCGGGGCAAGTCACAGGCCAAGCACCTCAACGTGCAGATGGTGGCGTCAGATAAACTGTCCCAATGCCCCCCGGTCAGTATCTTTGGTTCTGGAGAACCGGGGGGGGGGTGGGGGGATGACGGATGGATGGAGCGGAGGAGGGAAGGAAACGGGGGGGGGGGGGAAAGGAAAGAGCTCAGAATAGCATTATCCTTACATTCAGGGGCTAGTATAGAGAACAAACTGGACTTGTTTCTAGGCTTGTGGACTAGTAGGCTGAATGGCCTGTTTCCGTGCTGTATCATTCCGTGTAATTTTGGCACAGTGTCAATCACAAATCACAAGATTGGGTTCAGATGAAGAAGACCCTTCGGACCATCTGATCTCATCCCCACAGAAACGCTGGCCGATTTCCTCCCATCACAGCATCGAGTTGTTTCTGAAATGAGGCCTTAACCACCCTTTCTGTTGTTTGTTCCAGTCGTTAATTACCCTCTGAGTAAAGAAATATTCACGGGATCCGTCCCTGAAATTGCTCTACGCAACTCTAAGCCCGTGTCCCACTGTCCCCCTTCCCCCGAGTTGCCTTCTCTCAAGACTTATCTAACCGACAGTCCTTAGCCTCGTTGCTCTCTTCTGCACTGTCTCTAAAGCCTGGGCAGCCCCTGATGTCACAGTGACATGAACTGTACAGTGTGGCCTGACCAGAGCACTGCGCAGCCCAATGTTGGTCTGATTGGAGGTGAGAGGGAAGGGGAATGCTGAAGAGGATAAGAATGGGAGAGGGGAGAGGTGGGAGGGGAGTTACGCAGTCCTATAGCGTAATGGTTAGCTAGTTCACTTTGAAAGTGAAAACGTGGGTTCAATTCCCGGGCCGGTCAATACCTCAGGCAAGTTTCATTATTCCACAAGCCGTAACTAAGATCCCAGTTGTTAGTCGATTGGCTGATCGCTTTCTGGGGGTAATAATCCCTCCAATGCACGACTGCTTGTGGGACATTGCTGTGTGTGTTTCACGCACAAAGTACAGTCAGTCCACTTTACAGTATATTGTGCGAAATGTGTTGAGATGTCTCAGTGTCGTGTTAAGTCGTTATATCAAATGTGAAGGTTATTATTTGATCGTTCACAGGAATTGTTCGACATCATTCTGGACGAGAACCAGTTGGAGGATGCGTGTGAGCACTTGGCGGATTACTTGGAAGCGTACTGGAAAGCCACCCACCCTGCGAGCTGCAACCCCCCAAACCCGCTGCTCAACCGCACCCTGGCCAACGCCGCCCTGGCCTCCAGCCCTGCTCCCGTCTCCAACCTGCAGGTACAGGTGCTCACCTCCCTGCAGCGCAACCTGGGCTACTGGGGCCTGCGAGAGATCGACGAGCCCAACAAACAGCCGCAAGAAGCCGAGGACTCCGTTTAGCCTCCACGGGCACAGGGAGGAGAGAACGTCAGTCATGGAGTCACTCTAAAAAGCCTTCCCTGCCTCCCACTGCCCCCCTCACACACCCCCACTACCCATGGCTGTCTCCATTTTATTTTGCCTTCCCACACAACTGAGTTGCACGTGGTCAACTGCTAACCGTAATTTTTTTCAAGGGGTCGGGTGGAACAAATAACGTGATTGGAATGCCCGCCCACTACTCCCTGTCTAGAGGCTCCTGTCTTGTCTGTAATTTGGTCCTTGTTCCCGCTCGGGGTGGGGGGGCGGTGCGGGGGAAGGGAGGCTGATGAGTGGTGACAACAAAGTGATGCAAACGGTGCTTGGCTTTCAACTTCAGCCACATTCCCGGCCAGTAGGTTGGCAGAGCAGGACTCGCAGTTTCAAGCTGTTTATGTGTGGAGGGGGTGGTGGGGGGGTACGGCATTAATTCAGTGTGAGCTAATCCCGACACTGAAACTGAACTAAACCGAGTCAATGACACCCAGGACAGTGTGGGGGTGCGTGGGGGAGGGGTTGGTTGAGGGGGGCGTTAAAATCCCCAAATAGAGGTCGCAAATAACCAATCCGCCAGTGACCAGGGTCAGCGTGACTCGCCTCTGGTGACCAGCAGAGGGCGGTATGAGCCAACCCCAGGAATAATAATCCTTGTATTTGATACAGATCCTCATCAACGTCATTGACACGTCTCAAAGCTTCACAGACTGGACTGTAACGTGAATTGACTGTATATTTGTGGGCGAAATATTTCCATGTCGGATCCTCCCCCCACTTCCCTACCAGGACCCATTCGTACAGGTCATGTTTGAATCTTGCTCCACCCCAAACTATAAGACAATTTGAAGTTCAGATCCAAAGCGATTGCATAAACCCTTCCAGTCAGTCTTAGATTCCGGATTGTCCCAGCCCAACATTGCCCCCTCTCCTCCCTCCCTCCACCCCTGCAGTTTCTTAATAAGAAACAAGTTTCCAAATTATCATAATGTGATACTGCCTCACCACGTCACAAGGACATCTCAAAGAGTTTCACAGGATTTTTGTGACTGCGGGAGCCAATCTGCACACAGCGAGTGGTTTTCTCTGTGGAGATTGGGATCTTGATTTGGGGGGAGTCCTTGCTACCATTTGAACCTGAAGACGAAATGGCCTTAGAGTTAAGTGCGAGATGAATTTAGCCGCTGACAGGCATAGGAACTGTTCTTAACCCTGTTGATTCGCAGTAGGACACAGCTGGAAACTGAGAGAAGCAATGACGATCAGAGGCCAGAGATTCCAGGTCTGCCCTAAGCATAATAATAATAATCCTTGCATTTGATATAGCGCTTTTCACATCTTCGAGACATCTCAAAGTGCTTCACAGAATACACTGTAAAATGAATTGACTGTATATTTGTGGGCGAAATGCGGCAGCCAATTGCACACAGCAGCGTCCCACAAACAGTCGTGGATTGAAGTGACCAATTTATTAATGTTTTTTTTTCTTGAGGGATTATTATCAGGTATGTGGAGTAAGGAAACTTGCCCAAGGTTTCAACCTGCCGGGAATCAAACCCTGGTCTCTCGTTTGCAAAGCGAGTGCTCTAACCACTGAGCTACAAGACTCCATGTCAGGTTACATTAACCATTTGCTACAACCACCAGTTAACTTTCCACCTCGAATCTTAGCAGAGTTCTTAGTTTTTTAGATTTCGCTTAGTTTTTTTAGGGGGCAGAATATAGGAAATCAAGCGATGGAGAGAAAGAGGAAGTCATTGCCCGCCCCCCGCCCCGCTCTCAACTCACTGCGGTTTTGCCCGTTTATAACAGGTTTTGAGGCTAAGCATATAAATCTGAGGTTAAAAATAGATTGAAAATTAAAGAGGCAGGGCTTTAAAGGTCAAGTGCCTTGCACCGCAGGTCGAGGGTGTGTGTGTGTGTGTGCCGGGGGGAGAGGTGTTGATGGTGTGTTTTGGGAGGTTTGTCGAGGGTGTGTGTGTGTGTGTATCAGGGGGGTTGAGGGTGTGTATGGGACGTCCTCCCGACGTGAAAGGCGCTCAATAAATGTAATCTTGTTGTTGTTGTTGTTGTATGTGTCGGGGTGATTGACAGTTGTATGTCAGGGGAGGGTTTGAGGGTGTGTGTGTGTGTTGGGGGTCAAGGGTGTGTGCGTGTGCCGGTGGGAGAGGTGTTGATGGTTTGTGTTGGGCGGTTTGTCGAGGGTGTGTGTGTGTTGGGGGTTGAGGGCGTGTGTGTGTCGAGGTGATTGACGGTGTGTATGTCGGGGGAGGGCTTGAGGTTGTGTGTGTGTGTCCGGGGGGGAAGTTGTGTTTGGGGAATGTTGGAGGCGAGCGATGATGGAGGTCAGCCAATGGCTGGGGTTACAATCCACAGAGTGGGTTTTACTCTTGGATAAACCTGTGACAAATCCCACACAAGTGTTTGAGTGGGAACCCAAGCTTATAATAATAATAATAATAATAATAATAATAAGCTTAGACACACAAGGTGAATGAATGACACTTTGTCGTTACCTTAACTGATTTTCAAAAAATACTAAGAATCTTACATTTGATAGATCGCCTTTCATCTCAGGGGGACGTCCCAAAGTGCCTCATAGGACTTGCTGAAAAGTGACTGCAGTGAGTGTGTGTTTTGTTGGCAAACTGAAACAAGTATATAATATTTGAAAGGTAATTTGCTAATTCAGACGTGTGTTTCCAGAATTCTTTCTTTTTATTTATTCGGGGTATTTAATTGATACCCACCCTCGCCCCGCAGCAGTCACTGAGTGAGTGAACCAAACGCACAGGGATTCTCTCTGATCCCCCCCGCTCTCAGATTATGAATAGTAATAATAATGATATAGATGTAATAAATAATAATCAATGCATTTGATACAGTGCCTTTCATGCCAAGGGGATGTCTCTCAGGATTCACTGCAAAGTGTAGTGACTGTGTGTCTTATAGGCCAACACGCTGATTGCCCACAAACACAGTCACTGCACTTGACAGCGATGGCCTGCAAAGTGTTTTGCAATGTTGAGGATGTCTGTGATCACCATAACAAACAGTGGGAGAGAGAAAATCTGTAGGGTTAAACCTTCGCAGAGCCCTAACCCAGAGCACCTAACCCTAAATCTTTTCAGCCAGATGGTTTCATTTAACCATTTAAAGATCACAAACGTATCCGATCTCTGCAAAAATCAAAGCAGTGAAGCCACCGGTTTAAGTATAGATTTTTTATGTGGCTTTACCTACTAGAACCCAGAATCTTTCTAACTGCAATGGACAAACAGACAGCCATCCTCAAACTCCAACCCAATTATGTTTCTTTCAAGGCAAAATCTGATGGGAATGTTCTGTGTTTGTTTGTTGCTGGTGAATTGTGTCACTAACCTGATGGTACGCCATGTTGATGACTAACTTGTATACGTTTCCCTCCCTCTCCTCCTGCTTCCTTCCCCTCCTCCTTCTCACCCCCCCACCCTCTCTCCTCCCCCCCTCTCTCTCCTCCCCCCTCTCTCCTATCTATCCCCCTCTCTCCTCACTCTCTTCTCCCACCCTCTCCTATCTCTCCCTTTCTCCTCTCTCCACCCTCCCCCCTCCTCTCCGCATGGTGTGTCACTAACCAGAGCCCCTACTTGGTTCATGGGGAGCAGACAGACGAGTGCTCACTGCCCGCCCAACTGGCTTTGCATGATTCCCGGAGCAACTCAGACAAGCCATCGCCCCCCGCTCCGCGATACCCCCAGCGCCCCGGTCGGGTCTGCTCCCGTAAGGACACCTGCGACCTGGAAACTCAGGGAAGTAGGGATTCGGCCTACACTGAACCGGGAGATTCCCTCCTGGAGACGGACACGTATGAGGAGGAGGAGGAAGAAGAGGAGGGCCAGGGCAGCGGTTGCCTGTGGTTGGGCCGAGGGCAGCAGGAGGAGGAATGGCAGTGTGAGAGGGGCGTGAGGAAGCACCGAGCCGCTGACTGCTACCAGCACAGCCAGGCCGAGGAATGGAACCGGGACGTGTATATCTGCTGAGACTTCCTGAGGAGGGGAGGGAGGCGGGGAGGGTGAGGGAGGGATTTTTCTGGATCCCGGAGCCTGTGGTTATCTTGCGCCAGTCGGTGCTCCTCAGTTCTGATTTGTTGCAAATACTTTCGAGTTTCTTTGGCAAAGGAGATGGACTCACCGAGAGAGAGACAGACAGGAGCAATAATGACCTGCAGTCACACAGCGCCCTTCACGCAGGGTAGAGTCTCGGAGCGCTTAACAATGGCGGAGTTTGATGCTGAGCCGGGGAAAATGGGGAGGCGACCATAGGCTAGGGAGACCATATGCCCCCGATTCCCGGATGAGATGTTGTGTCTTTGGAACCAAATTTTTCCCTGTCTTCAGTTCAGCCACAAACTGAGCAAGAACAATAACATTGTAAAATAGATTAACTCATCAGAGAAACACAACTATTAATCCAACAGTTACTGCCAGCATCAGCAATTGTGGGGATGTCAATTTGTTTCACATGTATCCCCAGGTTTGGTCGACAAAATTTGGTCACCCTACCTTAGGCACAGTCCAATAGGAAAGTCTTCAGGTGTGATCTAAAGATGGGTGGGGGGGATGGAAATGAGATGGAGGGATTGAGGCAGAGATTTCCAGAGGTAAAGCTTGCATTGTCACTAAAGTTCATTCAGTTATGAGTGGCGATGATTTTTCCTTTTCACCCTCCGATGCCAGATTGACAAAGAGCCACACACTGGAGACGGCAGAGTGTCTAACACTGCATGGGGTCTGAGCCGGTTCATGCTCTTACAATTTAATAATCGGGGAGAATTCTTAATTTAGAAGCCTCTTGCTTTCCGTTCTGAGACCTGAAGTGTGGGAAGCCTCATTCTCTCTCACTCCAGACTCGGGAAAGGAATCTCCCCCCAATCTTGCGCCGTCTTAAATTTTTCAGACCGGGCGGTCTCCAGGCTAAAACTGGGTGGAATTTGTGGTGGTGAGGTCTCGATCGTCATTGTGAAGCCTGCTCTGTCCGTGCTCCTCACTGACATAACAAACCGAGTGAAAGAAGTTCTTCAGTCTAATGAGCACTGCATTGAGTAATGCTGCCGTCCACATGGGTGGGAGGGGTCAAAGGCCAACAAAGAGCTGGTAAATGACACACTGGCTGGGAATGTGCCTCTGCTCTCAGGATGCATCCTCACACTCGGAATGCTGGCTGCTGGGAATTGTGCCCGGGAATTCTTCCCTTCATCCCAGCGCCGCCTGTTCCCGTCACCGAAACAAACAAGATCATTTATCTTCGGTTCTTCATTGTGTCAAATCCAGTCCATTACAATGTGCACATCTGCCCAAGTGCTGTCATGTGGAGAGCTCATTGTTTACAATTAGTGCGATTTCCAATGTGTGTGTGTGTGTGGGGTGGGGGTCTGGGGCTGGGAGAGGGGATTTACGTTGCCATTGTAAGCAACCCCCCCACCCCCGCACTCCTCAATGTTAGTAATACAGTGTTGAATATTGGAGATCTCAATGGAAATATTAAATGGTTGGTTTTGTTGAGATAATTTCCAACGTGTGTTTATAACTGAGAAACTGAGACAGTATATCCTGTGAAGCGCTTTGAGGCGTCTCAAAGATATGAAAAGCGCTACATCAAATGCATGGATTATTTTATTGTGAAACTACACCTGATTCAGAACTCCACTGCCCATATACTCGCCCGCACTAAACTCCGTACCCATTTCACACCAGTCCTCGCCAGACTCCACTGGCTCCCTATCACAGAAAGGATCAATTTTTTTTCAAGATTTTATCACTTATCTGCAATTCTCTTCACGCCCTGGCACCTCCCTTCCTTTCTGACCTGCTTACTCCCCACTCCACCAGCGGCCTTGCTTTCAGCCCCTACAACCCAAGACTTTGGAACTCTCTACTCAATTCCTGCCCCCCCCCCCCGGCCCCTCCTTTCCCTTTTTTAGATCATGACTGAAGATCGTCATCTTAATAATAGTAATCCTTGCATTTGATTCAGCGCCTTATCGTGTCTTTGAGACGTCTCAAAGTGCTTCACAGAATATACTGTGAAGTGTGGGGACTGTATATTTTGTAGGCGAAACGTGGCAGCCAATTGGAGGATTACCTTCACAGTCCCCCGGCTCAGTGTCAGGCTCTGCCACTGTTAAGCGCTACGAGACGCTACCCCAAGTTAAGAGTACTATATAAATGCAAGTTGTTGTAACATACACACATATACACACACTCACGTACAGATACAGATACAGATATACCGACATAAATAAGCACACACCCAGACACACGAGCACACTAAGTGGAGATCCCTGAACAAGGTTGTAGCTGTGTTTCCAGTTCCCCCTCATGCTGACCTTACTGTGGCTTGGAGCACACCCTTGGGTTTGGACCTCACCTTCGGAGCTTGGAGTTGAACCCCCCAAGGAAGGCTGCCAGACCCCTACCCAGCCCGGGAACCCCAGGGAGTGGGGAACACAGTCTTGGGGCCGGGACCTTCCAAGAAGCTAGGAAAATCCCCAGAACTATTTTTACAGGCAAAAATACTCCTGATTTCCTGTAAATGCTGACTCATTGTTGCTGATATAAACTTTCTCTTTTGTTTTCATACCTGATGGTTGGATGAAGAAGTCACCTTGGGCTCAGTTGATCTCATTCCTCCAGAAAACAGAGTCAACAAACTGCCTACAAAACACACAGTCACCACACTCAACAATGCTGTGAAGTGCTTTGAGACGTCATCCCAACATGAAAGGCACTCTATCAAATAATAATAATGATATAAATAATAATCCTTGAATTTGATATAGCGCTTTTTACGTCTTCTCGACATCTCAAAGCGCTTCACAGGATATACTGTAAAGTTTACTTGGGGTTGAACCCCCCAAGGAAGGCTGCCAGACCCCTGCCCAGCCCGTCGCCAGACTACAGCACTACCTCACCCCTCACGCTGCTGAAACACTGGTCCACGCCTTTATTACCTCAAGGCTGGACTACAGGAATTCTCTCCTCGCCGGCCTTCCCGGCACCTCCCTCCACAAGCTGCAGGTCGTTCAGAACGCTGCAGCTCATGTACTGTCCCACACCAGGCTTCGGGACCACATCACTCCCACCCTCGCTCGCCTCCACTGGCTCCCCATCCCCCAGAGAATCGAATTCAAGATCCTCATCCTCACCTACAAGGCCATTCATGGCCTTCCTACCTCTCCGACCTACTATCCCCCTACCTACCTGCCCGTACCCTCCGTTCCTCTGGCTCCGGTCTGCTCCACATCCCCCGCCCCAACCGCCCTAACATCGGTGGCCTTCAGCCTCTCAGCCCCCAGGCTCTGGAATTCCATCCCCCAGTGCCTTCGCCGCTTCCTCCCTTTCCTCCTTCAAGGTCGGTCTCAAGACCTTTCTCTTCAACCGTGCCTTCACCTCCCCTCTCGACTCTACTCCCTCCTCGCTCCCTCCCTTCCCTCCCCTTATCCTGACCATTTCCCCCCTGCTCGGGTCCCGACCCAACTGTCCAGCGCCTTGGGACGTCCTCCCGACGTGAAAGGTGCTCTATAAATGCAATCTTGTTGTTGTTGTAAAGTGAATTAACTGTATTTTTGTGGGTAAAACGTGGCAGCCAATTGTGCCCAGCAGCATCCCAAAAACAGCCGTGGATTGCATGACTAAATTTTTTTTGAGAGATTATTATCAGGGGTGTAGAGTAAGGAAACTTGCCCAAGGTTTCTGAATCAAACCCAGGTCTCTCACGTGCGAGGGGAGCGCTCTAACCACTGAGCTACCGCACTCCACAAGGATTATTACAATTATTATTATCTAATGCACAAAGTTCCACCCAGGTTTATCCTGTGGAGGGAGGGTACGAGGTTGTGGGTGAATGTGGGTGTTGAGAACGAGTTCCACAGAAAGAAAAATGCTCGCTTGCAGTTATGAACTGTATGATTCATCACTTGTCTTTTTATATATTGATTTTCAATGCTGTGCTTCTACTGAAACCGACAAAAACAATGGTCCTTTGTGTTCTCGGGGTAAATTTTATGCATTTGCAAGGTAACTGTCGGTAAGCTGAATACAGGAAACACAGTGTCATAGATTTACAAGAAGACAGGAAGGTGCTAATCAGATTTGGGGAGAGTTAACTGTCTCTTGTGCCAGATTCACGCTGTAACGTTAAACAAAAAATTGACATTTATACAGCTCTTTTCACCTCAGGAGGACATCCCAAGGTGCTGGACAGTCAAGGATTTGCACCTGAGCTGGGGATTGGATTTAAGAGGGGTGGACACCAAAGAGGGGTAGGAGATGACCAAAAGCACAGTCAAAGGTTAGGGTTTTGAGGCAGACCATGAAGGAAGTGAGAGAAGGCGCGAGGCGGAGGGTCTCCGGGATGGAGTGCCAGAGAGTAGGGGCAGAAAGGCCTGACCCCCAACAGGAGGTGGGGGAAGGCTGAATGGGTCAGAGCACGGAAGTGGGGTTTAAAGGACAAGACACCAAGGTTCCACACTTGCTCTGTGAGGTGGAGAATCTATCCATGTAGATTTACACTGTCAACACCTGAGGTGAGTCGGCGATGACGGGAGCCAAGCAGGAGAGCCTCTGACGTATTCAACTTCATGTCCGATAGGCAATCGGTCAGAACAGCAGTGGTCCTGGAATTGAGGATGGAGACAGAGTGGTAGAGTTGGGTGTCATCCACATACACTGGAAGTTAACCCTATGCCTTTGGAAGCGTTGGCAGATATGAAGTGGAGATGTGGAAGAAGTAAGAATGAAACGAGGCAAGGACAGAAACATGATTGTAGAGCTAAGAGGAGAGGCGGTGGAGAAGAATAGAATGGTCAACAGTGTCACAGACGGCAGAGTTCAAGAAGAGCTCAGAAACCAGATGGGGGCGGGGTGTGGTGTGATTGACAGGCTGGGGGCGGGGTGTGGTGTGATTGACAGGCTGGGCTGGGGGCGGGGTGTGATGTGATTGACAGGCTGGGCTGGGGGCGGGGTGTGGTGTGATTGACAGGCTGGGCTGGGGGCGGGGTGTGTGTGTGATTGACAGGCTGAGCTGGGGGCGGGGTGTGGTGTGATTGACAGGCTGGGCTGGGGGCGGGGTGTGGTGTGATTGACAGGCTGGGGGCGGGGTGTGGTGTGATTGACAGGCTGGGGGCGGGGTCGGGGTGTGATTGACAGGCTGGGTTGGGGGCGGGGTGAGGTTTGATTGACAGGCTGGGCTGGGGGCGGGGTGTAGTGTGATTGACAGGCTGGGCTGGGGGCGGGGTTTGGTGTGATTGACAGGCTGGGCTGGGGGCGGGGTCGGGGTCGGGGTGTGATTGACAGGCTGGGCTGGGGGGCGGGGGTCGGGGTGTGATTGACAGGCTGGGCTGGGGGCGGGGTGTGGTGTGATTGACAGGCTGGGCTGGGGGCGGGGTGTGGTGTGATTGACAGGCTGGGGGCGGGGTGTGGTGTGATTGACAGGCTGGGCTGGGGGCGGGGTGTGGTGTGATTGACAGGCTGGGCTGGGGGCGGGGTGTGGTGTGATTGACAGGCTGGGCTGGGGGCGGGGTGTGGGTGTGATTGACAGGCTGGGCTGGGGGCGGGGTGTGGTGTGATTGACAGGCTGGGCTGGGGGCGGGGTGTGGTGTGATTGACAGGCTGGGCTGGGGGCGGGGTGTGGGTGTGATTGACAGGCTGGGCTGGGGGCGGGGTGTGGTGTGATTGACAGGCTGGGCTGGGGGCGGGGTGTGGTGTGATTGACAGGCTGGGGGCGGGTGTGGTGTGATTGACAGGCCGGGCTGGGGGCGGGGTGTGGTGTGATTGACAGGCTGGGCTGGGGGCGGGGTGTGGGTGTGATTGACAGGCTGGGCTGGGGGCGGCGTGTGGTGTGATTGACAGGCTGGGCTGGGGGCGGGGTGTGGTGTGATTGACAGGCTGGGGGCGGGGTGTGGTGTGATTGACAGGCTGGGCTGGGGGCGGGGTGTGATGTGATTGACAGGCTGGGCTGGGGGCGGGGTGTGGTGTGATTGACAGGCTGGGCTGGGGGCGGGGTGTGGGTGTGATTGACAGGCTGGGCTGGGGGCGGGGTGTGGTGTGATTGACAGGCTGGGCTGGGGGCGGGGTGTGGTGTGATTGACAGGCTGGGCTGGGGGCGGGGTGTGGGTGTGATTGACAGGCTGGGCTGGGGGCGGGGTGTGGTGTGATTGACAGGCTGGGCTGGGGGCGGGGTGTGATGTGATTGACAGGCTGGGCTGGGGGCGAGGTGTGGTGTGATTGACAGGCTGGGCTGGGGGGGGGGTGTGGTGTGATTGACAGGCTGGGCTGGGGGCGGGGTGTGGTGTGATTGACGGGCTGGGGGCGGGGTGTGGTGTGATTGACAGGCTGGGCTGGGGGCGGGGTGTGGTGTGATTGACGGGCTGGGGGCGGGGTGTGGTGTGATTGACAGGCTGGGGGCGGGGTGTGGTGTGATTGACAGGCTGGGCTGGGGGCGGGGTGTCGGTGTGATTGACAGGCTGGGCTGGGGGCGGGGTTGGGGTGTGATTGACAGGCTGGGCTGGGGGCGGGGTGTGGTGTGATTGACAGGCTGGGCTGGGGGCGGGGTGTGGTGTGATTGACAGGCTGGGCTGGGGGCGGGGTGTGGTGTGATTGACAGGCTGGGCTGGGGGCGGGGTGTGGTGTGATTGACAGGCTGGGCTGGGGGCGGGGTGTGGTGTGATTGACAGGCTGAGCTGGGGGCGGGGTGTGGTGTGATTGACAGGCTGGGGGCGGGGTGTAGGTTTGATTGACAGGCTGGGCTGGGGGCGGGGTGTGGTGTGATTGACAGGCTGGGCTGGGGGCGGGGTGTGATGTGATTGACAGGCTGGGCTGGGGGCGGGGTGTGGTGTGATTGACAGGCTGGGGGCGGGGCGGGGTGTGGTGTGATTGACAGGCTGGGCTGGGGGCGGGGTGTGGTGTGATTGACAGGCTGGGGGCGGGGTGTGGTGTGATTGACAGGCCGGGCTGGGGGCGGGGTGTGGTGTGATTGACAGGCTGGGGGCGGTGTGTGGTGTGATTGACAGGCTGGGCTGGGGGCGGGGTGTGGTGTGATTGACAGGCTGGGGGCGGGGTGTGGTGTGATTGACAGGCTGGGCTGGGGGCGGGGTCGGGGTGTGATTGACAGGCTGGGCTGGGGGCGGGGTGTGGTGTGATTGACAGGCTGGGCTGGGGGCGGGGTGTGGTGTGATTGACAGGCTGGGCTGGGGGCGGGGTGTGGTGTGAT
This sequence comes from Callorhinchus milii, assembly GCF_018977255.1. Classification (NCBI taxonomy): domain Eukaryota; kingdom Metazoa; phylum Chordata; class Chondrichthyes; order Chimaeriformes; family Callorhinchidae; genus Callorhinchus; species Callorhinchus milii. The sequence continues at coordinate 107,309 of NW_024704764.1, forward strand.
TGACAGGCTGGGGGCGGGGTCGGGGTGTGATTGACAGGCTGGGCTGGGGGCGGGGTGTGGTGTGATTGACAGGCCGGGCTGGGGGCGGGGTGTGGTGTGATTGACAGGCTGGGGGCGGGGTCGGGGTGTGATTGACAGGCTGGGCTGGGGGCGGGGTGTGGTGTGATTGACAGGCCGGGCTGGGGGCGGGGTGTGGTGTGATTGACAGGCTGGGCTGGGGGCGGGGTGTGATGTGATTGACAGGCTGGGGGCGGGGTCGGGGTGTGATTGACAGGCTGGGCTGGGGGCGGGGTGTGGTGTGATTGACAGGCCGGGCTGGGGGCGGGGTGTGGTGTGATTGACAGGCCGGGCTGGGGGCGGGGTGTGGTGTGATTGACAGGCTGGGGGCGGGGTGTGGTGTGATTGACAGGCTGGGGGCGGGGTCGGGGTGTGATTGACAGGCTGGGCTGGGGGCGGGGTGTGGTGTGATTGACAGGCTGGGCTGGGGGCGGGGTGTGGTGTGATTGACAGGCTGGGCTGGGGGCGGGGTGTGGTGTGATTGACAGGCCGGGCTGGGGGCGGGGTCGGGGTGTGATTGACAGGCTGGGCTGGGGGCGGGGTGTGGTGTGATTGACAGGCCGGGCTGGGGGCGGGGTGTGGTGTGATTGACAGGCTGGGGCGGGGTGGGGGCGGGGTCGGGGTGTGATTGACAGGCCGGGCTGGGGGCGGGGTGTGGTGTGATTGACAGGCCGGGCTGGGGGCGGGGTGTGGTGTGATTGACAGGCCGGGCTGGGGGCGGGGTGTGGTGTGATTGACAGGCCGGGCTGGGGGCGGGGCGGAGTATAAAGCCCGCGAGCGGCGCCGGGCAGTGGCTGCAGGTGCTGTTATGAGGTGATGGATGTTCATCCGTTACGAGTGTCTCTCACACCAACAACTCACTGACATTGTCATTATTTCCTGCAACAATATGTCTTTGTGAAGAGTTCTTACTCTTTTCTCCCCTTCCCCTCCGCGCGCTCCCCCCCGGGGTGTTGGGGGCCTCGGTCGAGTCGGGTGGGAATATAACTCGAGACTGCGGCTCGGGGTCGGGCCTCCCGGAGGGCATTAGGGTGACTCGGCCGCGCGGGCCGGACGCTGGGCAGGAGATGGGGATGTTTCTGGCCAAACTGATGGGATTCTTCTGTAACCAAGGTAAGGGCGGGCGGTTTGGAGTCTTCCCCCTCTGTGTAGTGACTGTCGGTCCTCTGTGTAGTGACTGTCGGTCCTCTGTGTAGTGACTGTCGGCCCTCTGTGTAGTGACTGTCGGCCCTCTGTGTAGTGACTGTGGGCCCTCTGTGTAGTGACTGTGGGCCCTCTGTGTAGTGACTGTGGGCCCTCTGTGTAGTGACTGTGGGCCCTCTGTGTAGTGACTGTCGGTCCTCAGTGTAGTGACTGTCGGTCCTCTGTGTAGTGACTGTCGGCCCTCTGTGTAGTGACTGGGCCCTCTGTGTAGTGACTGTGGGCCCTCTGTGTAGTGACTGTCGGCCCTCTGTGTAGTGACTGTCGGCCCTCTGTGTAGTGACTGTCGGCCCTCTGTGTAGTGACTGTCGTCGGCCCTCTGTGTAGTGACTGTCGGCCCTCTGTGTAGTGACTGTGGGCCCTCTGTGTAGTGACTGTGGGCCCTCTGTGTAGTGACTGTCGGCCCTCTGTGTAGTGACTGTGGGCCCTCTGTGTAGTGACTGTCGGCCCTCTGTGTAGTGACTGTCGGCCCTCTGTGTAGTGACTGTCGGCCCTCTGTGTAGTGACTGTCGGCCCTCTGTGTAGTGACTGTCGGCCCTCTGTGTAGTGACTGTGGGCCCTCTGTGTAGTGACTGTGGGCCCTCTGTGTAGTGACTGTCGGCTGGGGAAGCGCGGCATTGTCAGCATTGCCGTCCTTCACTTGAGGTGATAAACCGCGCTCTCGCTTGTGCCCTGTCCGGGGCGGACATTAACGATCCCACGGTGTTGTTGGGAAAAGAGAAGTAAATTTCTCTCTCCCGGTGTTCTGGCCGACAATCGCCATCAGATAAAATTGCTCGTTCCCTACATGGCTGTTTGTGGGATGTCGCTATGTGCAAATTGGCTGCCGAGTTTGTCTACAAAACATACAGTCACTGCATACCCTGTACTTTGAGATGTTTTGAGTCTCAATACAAAGACTGTATGAAATACAAAGATTATTTTGTAATACATATATATGTATAGGTCGGTTGCACTGTTCATCCTTTTTGTTCACTCCATCTCTACCTGTTGATGTGAAGCATGCTGTGGGATGTTGGGTGGGGAGGGGGAGATGCATCAGAAACTTTCTGCGTTCCTCTCCTGCAACACCTTCTACTTATATGACCTGTTCAGATTTTCACATTTTTCGATTAAATACTGATCAGAAACATCGCCTGACTGGAGTCTCTCCTCTAGTTTCAGTCGAGAAATACAGGGCCCTGTGTGCATTACACTGTCAGGGTAATGTTGTTATCTAATCTTAAATGGCATTGTAAAAATCTGAATTGAAGAAATGGATAATAAATTGAAAATAAAGAATTGGTCATAAATCTCTGAAAGATAGATTCAAGGCATGTGGATTCAGGCGTAACAAACCAACATTTTAAGTTTTATCTAGTTCATCCAGTTAGGACGTTGAAAGTAAGACTGTTTATTATATTATTATAGCAATAATCCTTGCATTTGATATAGAGCTTTTCACGTCTTCTCGATGTCTCAAAGCTCTTTACAGAATATACTATAAAGTGAATTGACTGTATATTTGTGGGCGAATCATGGCAGCCAATTGCACACAACAGTGTCCTACAAACAGTCATGGATTGAAGTGAGCAGTATATTGTTTTTTTTCTTGAGGGGTTATTATCAGGCATGTTGAGTAACAAAACTTGCACCCAACCAGGACTCGAACCCAGGTCTCTCACTTGCAAGGCGAGCACTCTAACCACTGAGCTACAGGACTTCACCACATAAACCTGAGTATAGAGTTATATAGAATTAATAGTAGATCTGTGTTCAGTTTATGTGGTGCCACTACTGTGTATACCATTGCAAATAGTTTTGAATAACTACTCATTTTACTGTGAAGTATGGAAGACATTTATGTCACAATTATGACACTTGGAAGAGGAATAATAATATTTGCATTTGGTTAGCACCTTTGCAGGATTTACTGTAAAGTGCAGTAAGTGCTGGTGGGCAACTGCTTGACGGTGTTTCAGTTTCCCGTGAATATTTTCTTCTTGGTGAAAGAGGCAGTGAAATGTATTCACTGCCCTTAGAGGTGGCTGCTTTTGCAAAGCTTCTCTCGGAGCAGAAGCCGAATGGCTGCCCATCAACTCAAACCACTTTTCACCTTGGTAACCCAAGCATTTGGCAGCTGTGGTTTTCTGCCTAGTGAAGCCCTGACCCCACTTTCGAGTAAAGTATGTGAACAGATGCAGTTTGTTTACTTTCCTGCTGTCTACTGCCATCCCATTAGAGTTGTGAGAGGCAGTGGGGCCACCTGCTTCATGATTCCTCATTCAACCAGTCTCACTTTTGCTCAGCTGTCATGTCAGAGCTGACCAGCGCAGTCACTGTATTTTGTTAGTTCCTGAAATTATATTATTTTGCACAGTATCGTTTTTTAAATACTCACTGATAGTGAAACAGCTAGATGTTCAATTTTAAAAGAGAAACCATCACTTTGCGCCTTCAGCTATCTCTCTCGCACTCTGTTTTTGTAAACAACAACAAGGTTACACTTGTCTTTCACGTCGGGAGGACGTCCCAAGGTGCTGGACAGAGTAAAGCACTCTGAGTGGTTCTAGAAGGAAAATGCTCTAGTTTTATAAAAGTAGCTGAACACCGAGTAGAGCGTCTTGTGAAATATTGCTTCCATTCAATCTCTGTCAGCTGTTTACAACTTTGCGGTGTCCCTACATTTAAGTTTAGGCTTCAGAGTGTTTGCTTCAGTACTTTTTTTNAAATGTTGACAAGCAGCCTGCTTCAAATAGGGATTTTCAACCAAACCAAATGTGTTTTGACAAGTTTAGTGTATTTGCAAATGATGGTAAATCATTGTACCATTATCAATCCGCCTGCATCCTTGCATGGCCCAGCTCTACATGCCCATCACCTTAACCGCAGTCCTGGCTCCCAGTATCCTAGCAGGTCCTTTTCCATCCCCCACTCACTCTGCCTCACCCCCTCCTTAGCCTCCTTCAAGTCCAGCCTCAAGACCCTCCTCTTCGACCATGCCATCGGCTACCCCCCTTCCCCTCCCCTCCCTTCTCCCCCCACCCCCCGACCCCAGCTCGGGTCTGAAATGCTGTACTCTGTCCAGCACCTTGGGACGTCCTCCCGACTTGAAAGGCGCTATGCAAATGTAATCTTGTTGTTGTTGTTGTTGCTATCACTTCAATAGCAAAAGTAAAGAAAATCTCCAAGCAAGTTTTTCTGAATTTTAATCTCTTGTACAACCCTGGCCAGATGCTTTCTTCTGATAACTCCCCGAGGATCGAATCTCACCATACTTGCTTCAGCAACTTTCAGTTCCTCCACATTTGCTCGTCATTTTTCAAAACTAGTTAATTTGTTTAGAGTGAATCATTATGGGTGTGCAAAGTTGCAGTGCGAGAGGCAATAGAGCCCTATCAAATAGCTTACTTTTTTCTGTTTTGACATCTATCAAGTTATGAATGTGTATGTTCCTTTGTTATAAATCTTATTCCAATGACTCACCGAATGAGTTGCTTGTGAAGCTACTCTTATCTGATGCGCATACGTATGAGCAGCTTCAAATTGCCATCTATTTTACCAGGAGTCAAATACAACCAGAGCTAGTTGGGTTAGTGAAGGACATTGTTCTGCACAATGTTTGCCAGTAAAAACACACAGTCACTCCACTTCACACCATATCCACACTATATCCTGCGAAATGCTATGGGCCGTCTCCCAAAGGATTATAGGATTATTTATTACAGTGCAAGTCCCAACTGACTTTCCAGTGAGACTTTATTGTTCTTGATTTAAACTTGCAGTGATGTGTGTAGCCTGAGCAAGGAGTGCACTCTTTGCTGTGAATAATGGCGATCGGTGAATAGAGAACTTCAAACAAAGCCAAAGCTGTACTGCTTTACAGCTGTCATCTGAAACTTGTCAGATTTCAGTCCTGGCATCTATGTGTAACCTGCGCCAGTTCAGTAAGTTTATTCTGTCTTTGTTCTGGTAGCTCAGTTCACTGCACTGGCAGTGCTTGTACAACAGGATTAAAGATTTTGATGCTTCTGTTGCTTAGTATGTTACAATAGTTCTTAATAATTAGTTATAGCATTCCTGAACAAATGACAGAGGTATATTGTGTTGCAAGCTCATGCCACAAGATCTTTAACCTCCCCCTGAAAAGGTAGGTGGGACTTTGGTTTAGCGTTGTTTTGGGAGATGTTAGGATGGACACTGGGTAATCAACAGCTGGAATGGATTACCAGGGAGGATGGTAGCAGTCAGTCTGTGAGACTTGTTTGAGAAATTGTTGAATGGGCCTTGTCACCTGATGTGAGCGCGGTCTCCAAGCGCTCGCAAGACGTTGCCCTGCACGAACTGTGCTGTATAAATGCAAGTTGTTGTAGTTCTCCAGAAATGCTATGCTCCTGTTTTGCTGTCAATGTATGACCTTGCTTTTCTTGCCTTTATATGCCCATCCTCCAAATACACAGCCCAAATTGTTTATTTCCCTTGCATTTCCTTGTTTCCATAACGTGGAGTCCTGTAGCTCAGTGGTTTGAGCACTCGCTTTGCAAGTGTCACTGTCAAGAGTTCAGGTTAGACACAAGTGTATCCTGTGATCATCTGACTTGGTGCGGTTGATGGCAGTCACTCTGATTCTGTTTGGTAACAAATCCCAGAAGCTGGAGTAACTTGAACGACCCTCAGGAATGGCTGGGACTGATCGAGCACTTGGTGACGGTAGCCTTGTTGCTAATTTGTCACCCATAGAGCCTCCTACAGCTGGTAGTAGAGGTGAGCTCCCACTGTGTTCGATTGAGGGGGGAATTGTCCTGTGAGTGGTAATGTAACGTGTGCTCAAGGGCTAGAGGAACAATCATGCTGGCTTGCCGTGCCAAGACCACGCAAGTAGCAGAGCGAGTCATTTTAGCTGGTCTGCCCATTAGATCAGATCCATTGTGTCAACACCTCTGAGTGTTACTGACACATAACAGCCCGGCAAACCAAGCCAACCCACATTGCCTCGAGATGGAAAGCTCTGTGTGGGTACTGCAGTTCCCAGAGGTAAATTCCAGTGTGTTCATTCATTTCATGCATTCACCATTCCAACCTGTCTTACACCCCTCCTCCTGCACCATTGTACCCTGGGAGTGTTAGTTCATCTCACTCAGCAGGTTCAGCGGTATTGCTTAGTAAGTTACGCTCTTGCTTTTAATTCCAAAAGGTAGTGGGTTCAAGTCACACATTGACCCAAGATGACACTTCAGCAATGGGAGGAGTGCTACATTCTCACATCGCACATTAAACTGATAATCCATCTGTATCTGTTCAGGCAGACATTAAAGATGCGATGTACGGCACTATTCGAGAAGAGTTACTCCCAGTTGCTGCTCGTTGACAATCCCACAGATAACTTTGGGCATTCAATCAGGGTTGGCTGTGAGACATTGCTGTGCCTAAATTAGCTACCATATTGATGTACAAAATACATTCATTTTACGGTAAAATCCTGTGAAGTGCTTTGTCTTGTTTGACCCTCAACTATCCTTTCTACCCTACATCTGCGCCATGACCCGCTCTGCTTTCCCCCATCTCTTCAACATCGCTTGGCTCCGCCACTGTCTCACACCACAGGCTGCTGAAACCCTCATACATGCTTTCATTACATCGACTCTTGACTATGCAAACTCATTGTTTGTTGGCCTCCCCAACTCCTGCCTCCATAGGCTGCAGATTATCCAGAACTCTGTATCCCGTGCACTAGGCTTGGATCCGTAACTCTGTCTGTCCAGCATCTTGGGAAGTCCTCCCGACGTGAAAGGCGCTTTACAAATGTAATTTTGTTGTGGTTGTTCTTGTTGAGGCATTTCGACCATTTGAAAAGCATTGGCTTGTTTTGTCAGGCGTCTGCCATGTGATTGTGGCTGAATCGTGTCCGTATGCTGCACCTGTTTCCCCAACGGGCTGGGTGTTGGGGAGGGAGCTTGTTCTCAGCACGTGATGAACTATAGCATCTCTGGGAATCCGACCAGGTGGATTCTCTATTCAAATGCTCATTGTCAGGCCTGCCGATCCAGCCTTAGGTTATTGTCTGTTCAGTGCCTTTCAAGTTGAGATGGAGCTATCTCTCTTACCGCATGTGGTTTGAGCTGGAAGTTACGTGGCTCAAATCAAAAACATAGTCTTTACAGTCAATTTAAAAAAAACTAAAATCGTCAGTCTCACCAGTGTCTGAATATCGTTCAGCTTTTGTACTGGAACCATCGCTAAGTAATAGAACCCTTTTCTAGCTCAGCTCCCAATTGTATTGCCAAAGCAAATGGTGTCCTGCCAACACTGGCAGTAGTTTTATGTGTCTTTTGTTTATGATAATATTGAAATATTAGTAGATCTGCCAGACCTAATGGTAGAAAAACTTTTTTATACACAGCTGGCGGAATCTGAGGTCATTTTTTCGGTCCACTCTTGCACCTTACACTGTAATTAATAATAATAATAATCATCCTAGCATTAGATATAGTGCCTTATCACGTCTTTGAGACGTCTCAAAGCGCTTCACAGAATATACTTTAAAGTGAATTGACCATATATTTTGTGGGTGATCCCAAGGTAGTTGTTCCTTCCATGACTCCTTTGTGTATTGTTAGTGGAATATAAAGGGTTAACTCCTCGCCATAAAAGTGTGGAGCTAACCAACCTGGTGACAAATCGTCTGACTGATGGTGTTGCCTCAGCACGAGTTTCCCAGTCAGTAAGATATGCAAACTTTCCGTGCAACGTGACCAATTTGGTGAGATTATTCCAGGCAAGTTCTTCCTTCCTGCTTCCTAATAACCGATTCTGTTGGTTAGAATTTGAATGGCTGAGACTTGTTCCAGCTGACATCAGACCGGTTTTATTTCACTGTTTTATGGCGAGCTCAGTGCATGCCAGGTGTGATAGTGTCTATCCTTGATTCAGTTCTTTTGTTCTACTCCTGACTTTCCTTTCCAGGGTTGTTGCCATCCACACACCAATTTGGAATGGGGGCAATGGGTGGATGACACAATACAATAAAAAAAATTATGTTTGTATAGAGCCTTTCACTTTGAGAAAGGCGCTGGTGAGGGGGATTGATGAGGGAGAAAGAGAAAGATCTGAGTCTTGAACTTTGGTTGAGAGGGACTAAACTGGCAGTCAGCTCGGAGGTGTGTGTGTTTGACAGAGTGCAAGTGAGTGTGGTATGTGTGGGTGGGAGAGGGGGCGGTGGAAGGGTGAGGTATACACACGTTTGAGGGAGCACAAAGGCGGGAGTTATGCGAGTGATGGGATGTGGAGAGGTGGGTGTGTAGTGGCGTAGTGAGTGAAGGGGATGTGAGAGGTGGGTGTGGGGGGTCGTGTGTGTGTGTGTGTGTGTGTGTGTACAGCTGTGTCTCCTTGCTTGTTTGAGAGGCTAGGGGTGTGCTTGGTGACAGCTGCAGTCTGAATGGCAGCAGTCTGCTCTCAAAAGAGAGATCATCTGGAATTCTCAACTTCTCCAAAAAGGTTGACTGGGAGTGGGGGAGGTGATGAGGGGGGAATTTAAGGGACTGCTGTGGGCAGATTTTTTTTATCTTCACTTTCACAATTGTTTTGTGGTGACAGATGGCTGCCTGAAGATTGAATAGAAAGTCTCGTCAGCTGGAGCCATAGGAAGCTGAAACCTCGATCACAACTTTTAACTGCTAATGTTTTCAACACGTAAAACCACACCCCTGCCCCTGCCACTGTTCTATTCCTTTATACCTGTAGTCTTGCTGTCTTTATCCCACTGCTAGCCTTGCCCTTTCTGGGGCAGCTTTACCACAGGTCTCAGGAACTGTGTCTGGAGTGTGGGCGAATGAGTCACTGAAGGCTTCTTCATCTATATGTCTATTTACAACCCATTGCTCTGGCACTCTTGTGTGAGAGCTGAGCGCCTTGGAAAGCTGTCTAGTGTTGCACAGTTTCCCTCTGGGTCCAAAGAGATGTCTTTTGCACTGCTTTTTGTTTCTTCAGTTCTCTAAATACAGTCTGCATAATACTTGGGAAAGGACAATCAACAACAACTTGTCTTTGTAAAGCACCCTTCACGCCGAATAGCGTCGCAGAGCGCTAATCCAGACAAGGTTAGCCTTTAGACTGGGGAAGGACCAACCTATCTGGGGAAACTCCTTCTGAATAGCAGGATCTTTAGTGACCACCTGATCCCCAGGATCCGACTGTCTGTCTACACTGTGATCTTAAAGTCCCAACATGGGGGTTGGACCCACAACCTCCCTCTGAGGTGAGAGTGCCTGAGCCGGGCTAACTCACTATGCCTTACAGCCAATAAGTAAACTTCTACACTAGAATAGAACAAGAGTTTCTGGCAATCAATGTAGTTGCCTCTTTATACCATCTTGTTGACAATTACACAGTCACTACACTTCACAGTAAAGGCCTATGATGTGCTTTGACATGCTTCAATGTTGTGCTTATCAAATGCAAGGATTATTATATACCAAACTATTGAGTTTTCTCTTTCTCCTCAGAGCACAAGGTAATCATTGTTGGACTGGACAACGCCGGAAAAACGACCATCCTTTATCAGTTGTGAGTATGGGCTTAGTCTCCCCATTGGTGGTGGACAGGAACTGTGTAGGTGGCGTACCGTCAGAAATGCCTCAGTGCTCACGTACATAGTCTTTGCAGGAAATCATTCTGTATGTGATGCAATCTAAATAGAGGTTTGAATTTGTTTACTTTTAAAGACAATTGACTGTAGTTTTATCCGAGAACTGAGAAACTGGGTCTATTTGATGACCAGGCAAGTGTGCAGCACTGTACAAAAAGAGCCCACTATTTCTGTCTGATCTCTCTTTCGGCTATTAAATTGACCATTCACTTCCTAGCTGTTTGCGGGACATTGCTGTGCATAAATGGGCTGCCGTGTTTGCCCACAAATACTCGCTGCACTTCACACATAAAATCCTGTGAAGCTATTTGAGACGTCTCAGTGTTGCAATAAGGCGCTGTATCAAATGCAAGAATTATTATTATTTATTATTATATAAATGAAAAGATGATTATTATTCCTACTATGACGTTCACATAATTTTCAAAACTGCTGCTAATCTCTGTACTTGCTCTGTACTTGCTAGCAGGTTGCAGGTTGATTGACTGTTGACATTGCTGGAGGTTGCTTCCTGCTGTATGCAGTTCCTCCAACTGCGCTGGCATGAAGAAATCTGAAGTGGTGAGATCTTAATCCATTTTGTGGGGCCTTGGCCTCAATTCCCATGTTTCAGCAGCTCCTTACCACAGACACTTCAGAACATTGGTGTTTTATCAAGTAGGAACTCTTTATCTCCTGCCTTACCATTGCACAGACTGTCTGTACCCTCAGTGCCCGTGTTGTGACTAGAATGCAGTGAGTGACCCTGACTCTGGGCTTAATAAGGTGCCAGTTGTTCTGTGGTAATCAACAATCTGCACCAGGCCACTGAGTTTGGTACAACGATGAGCTCCTCAGGGATGTGGTGGATGTGAACGGTGACACGGAAATACTCCATAAACCAATATTTAGTCTGTCACTCCCTTTCTATGGAGAGAACACATGCTGTTGAGTTAGCAACTTGCTTGTCATACAGTATAGTGCGGAAAGGAAATTCTAATTGCACTCGGTGCCTTTTCTCGAGTCCCGGCAGTTTTTTGGGGGGAGAGTTCCCAAATTGACCGCTCCCCAGCAAGCTTCCTGTGGGCTCCCTGACATTAGCCACAACCTCCTCTCGCAGGCTGCGGAGGATGTGTAGATTCGCAACTCAGACAGCTTTAAATTCCTGAACGCTTACACCAAAGAGTTCCACTGAGACGTTTCCACATATTGTCAGAACAGATTCAAAACTGCTCCAACCACCTGAGTAAAGTTGTGAACCAAAAGTTTTATTTGCTAACTAACGGTTGCTGCCTTCCAGGGTTGAAACTGTTAGTTTGGGGCCTCAGCTGCCATCTGAGGAGGGTTTTATGTGAACAATTTTCCAACACTCTACCACAAACCTTTCAAAAAGGTACCACTGCAGCTTTGGTATTTAAAGGCTTCTGCATGCATGGCTATTAACATGTTATTGCCTGAAACTTCTGTTTTTCTGCTTCATGTGTCAAAGACACAGACAGGTAGTGGGGTACAAATTCAAAGCCACTTTCAAGTGCTGGATAACTTTTGCACTAAAGAGCTCAGTTGAGATGTTTCCATTCATTATATCTTCTCAGTATATCTGGCACATATTCTCAGTATATCTGGCACCAACGGGTTTAGATTCAAAACAATTCCAATGACTGAGCAACGTTGTGAACCAAAAAGGGGAAGGAGGGGTGGGTGGGGGAGTGCAGTAATCTTATAATAATAATCCTTGCATTTGATATAGTGCCTTATCACATCTTTGAGACATCTCAAGGCACACACAGAATATACTGCAAATTGAATTGACTGTATATTCTTCTCAAAGGGGTGGAATCTAGTAATTTCCTTTTCTATCCTCCATCTCTTTGTGATCTTCTTATACCTTACGATTAATAATAATCCCTGCATTTGGTACAGTGCATTTCACGTCGGGAGGACATCCAAAGTACTTCACAGGATTTATTGTGAAGTGTATATTTGTAGGCAAATACAGCAACCAATTTGTACATGACAATCTCCCACAAACAGCCATGAATGACCTTTTTTTTATTTGGGGTTTTGTTGGCCACCAGGAAAAACTCGCTTCTCTTCTCGAATAGCGCCGCGGGATCTTTAATATCCACCTGAACAGGCATACGGGGTCTTGGTTTAGTATCTCATCTGAAAGACGGCACCTCCAACAATGCAACTCACTCTCAGCACTGCAGTGTCAGTTTCCTTAGAAACCATCCAACCTTTTGGCTGCCGCAGGCCGGATGCTCTGTTTGAGAAAGGTGTGCGAGCTGCAATATTTTGTGTTTCCCTTCCAGAAACATAACATTTACACAGCACGCTGCTGGCTGGGTACCTGAGATGGCAGTGGGAGCTGAGGGAGATGGGATGGGGAGGGGAAAAGACAACAGTAATCCTTGCATTTGATATAGTGCCTTATCATATGTTGGAGACGTCTCAATTCGCTTCACAGAATATACTGTAAAATGAATTGAAGTGTATATTTTGTGGGCGAACTGCAGCAGCCAATTGCACACAGCAGTGTCCCACAAACAGTCGTGGATTGAGTGACCAAATTATTATTATAGATGTTGTAATAATATTAAATAAATAATACAATTATTATTATAGATGTTATAATAATAATCATCCTTGCATTTGATATAGTGCCTTATCAAGTCTCAAGCGCATATAACTATACATATATTCTGAGTTTAAACCAAACCAAGTTTTCTATAATGACTCCCAATAGATTATTACCCCTGGAAAGTGATCCACCAATCAACTAACAACCAGGTTCCTACTTACTGCTAGTTAAACACAGGTGTGTGGAGTAAGCAAACTTGCCCAATGTTTTGCCCTGCCTGGGAATCGAATCCAGGTCTTCTCATTTGCGAGGCAAGTGCTCTAACCACTACGCTTCAGGACTCCACGATGACTAAAAGTATGGTCTTGATGTGACTTGAAAGAGGGCAGGGAGCGAGTTGGAGGGACTTCAGGAATTGAGTTTCAGAGAGTGGATTGTCTGACCTGAGAGTGAACCATGAAATACTGCTCTCTTCTCTCTCATTCACTTTAACTCTCACACATTCTCTCTCAATTACTCTCTCACTATCCCTCTCTCCCACACATACACTCTATCCCCTATCACACTCTCTCTCTCTCACACACTCATTCTCTCAATTCCCCCTTCTCACCTCTTTCCTCTGACACTCTCTTCTCTCTAACACTCTCTCCCACTATCCTCTCTCACACACTCTCTCTCAATCAGTCTCTCCTTCTCTCCCCCAACTCTCTTTCTCTCTCCCCCTCTCTCAATCACACCCTCTTCCCGTCTTTCCCTTAATCAGCCCAGCTTACTATCTGCAGTAGCAGGAGCTGGCGGTTGGTAAGGACAAGGTGGATAAGGAGACGTGCTTTCCTGTCAGGAAGCCCCTCCCTCAGCTTGGGTGCAGAGTACAGTAATAGCCAGCATTATTTCCACCATCCGCCTACGTCCTCTCAACCGCCGGTTCTTGCCACCTCTACAAGAAGATGGTCTGCCCAGGTGGGAGCAGAAATTGTAATCTTGGAAATGGTCTCGGCCCGGATAATATCACCCGCCGGCCCAGATAAAATCACCCACCGGGCCGGATGCAGCCTGTGGGCCACCTATTGGACCACACCGCCTTGGACGATATAAGTTCAGGTCGTGAAGTGGGTCCTGAACCACTACCTTCTGACTAAGGAGACTGTGCTACAACTAAGCCAGGCTGACACATAGTTTAAAAAAGGAGCTATATAATATATGTATATATTCTTACTATGTGCTGGTACCCATGTAAGACTGAAATGTTAGCCTTCTTGATTTTGGAAGGAGGCACTGTGCCCCAATAGGAAGGCCAAGCTCTGAATTTCAGCAATCCAGGGCTTGCTCTGTAGTCTTCTGCCCTGTGTTTGTGACCTCGCCAGTGTACTGAGCTACTGTATATACCCAGAAGTTGTCTCATTCTTCACTGGCAGTGTGTAGGATCCTGGGTACAATTCTGCAGAATCAATGGCTCAGCATTGATCTACAGCTCCTACAGCATTACGACAGGTTATTTGTACATTCTGACGAAGTAAAGGAGAGGACGGATGATCTTGATCTTGAAGTGTCTGATTGGCGAAGTTGCTTGGAGATTATTGTATTTTGGGAGCAGGAAAACTAGCTGCTGTTATTTCTCTGGCCCTTCAGTACAAACCAGCCACCAGCACATGCTATCTGTTAACAATTAGACACTAATTGGCACTATTGACTGATTCACAGCCAAGTATGTATTTTTTTTTGTCAATCAGGTGTGACACATGCAGAAACCCATCACTACGTTCAAAAGCATCCAAACTAAACGGAGTTCTATCATTCCACCTATACACTGAAATTCCCAACATATTTATTGGAATGGAATATGTGTTTTCTCTCTCCTGGAGGAATGCATCCTGTTTACCTAATTCCACAGAGTATTAGGTGCAGATTGGCAAGGGCTAAAGGTTGGAGACTCCAGCGTATGTTTTGGGGTAACTTCTGGAGTCTAAAAGAGCATAGTTTGTCATTGAGAGCACTGTAGGCCAAGCTTTTCCACTGCTTGCCCAGTTAGGACCACCCTACCTGTTGGGCATTGGCTTGCAGGGTCAACAGGAGTTGAGTGAAAAGAGACCCTACCCCAGTAACTGGTCTGTCCTTCCAAGTCAGGAAGGACAGACCAGTATGTATTGTCATCAGCAGTGCCCTGGAGTCCTGGGGACCCACCAGGCTTGATTCTGACATTCCATTGCCAAACTTGTCACCTTGAAGGGAATGTGAACTCCTTTCCTTCCTCCCCTCAAAGGAGGATAATCACTAGTTGGTCATTTGACATCCGACCAGTGCGGGTTCGAGCCAAGAACTCCCTGCAAGCTTTTTGATAAGCAACCCAATACAATTGTGTGAGAGCATTGGCACCCTATTCTTGCCCACTTCTTAGACACACATCCTTTCAGTTGGAGGTGCAGAGCTTGAGCTGCATCTGCTTGCCTCTCTGCAAACCAATCAATGTGGATTTTAATCCTTGATGTACAAACATGTCTTCACGAACTCAGACTGCAGGTAGCCTTTCCTCTTCAGCTGTTTGACTGATGTCTGCCTTTGAGTTTGGTGGGAGGACCTTTATAGGACAGATTGTGATGTGCCAGCCACCTGGATTCTTAAGGTCCAAGTCCAATGCCATGTAACAGGCTTACTCAGCACCAAATACTTCAACATGTGATAGGCTTTGGCAAATAAACCTGTAGCGTAGTGGTTAGAGCAGTAGCTTCGCAAGCGAGAGGACCCAGGTCCGATTCCCGAATGGGGCAAAACCTTAGGCAAGCTTCCTTTGTTCACATGCCTCTGTTTATCAAGCAGTAAATAGGAACCCAGTTGTTAGTTGATTGGCGATTGCTTTCTGGACGTATAATTCCTCAAAAAAAGTCACTGAATCCACGACTGTTTGTGGAACACAAACTGTGAGCAATTGGCTGCTGCGATTCGTCCACAAAATACACAGTCAATCCACTTTACAATATATTCTGAGAAACGCTTTGAGACGACGCAATGACGTGATAAGCTGCTATATCAAATGGAAGGATTATTATTATTCCTCCCAACCAAGTGAGGAATTCTAGATTGCTGTTATTTGTGCTCATCTGTAATATCAGGTTAAAGCTTGAAGCCAGTGACGACAGATATTTTAGTTCACTCTATTCAGGCCTCCTCGTATGCCACGGGTCCCTAACCCTCTTGCCTGCTTTCGTCCAACAGCCTAATGAATGAGGTGGTTCACACATCGCCCACAATCGGCAGCAATGTGGAGGAAATAGTTGTGAAAAATACTCACTTCCTGATGTGGGACATCGGCGGGCAGGAGATGCTACGATCGACGTGGAGCACCTATTATTCAAACACTGAGGTATGCCCCAGCCATCCGGTGGCTGATTAATGGCATAGTGCCTTTCACGTCCCAAAGCACTTAAAATAATAATCCTTGCATTTGATATTGTGCCTTATCACATCTTCGAGAAGTCTAAAAGCGTTTCACAGAGTATACTGTAAACTGTAGTGACTGTGTTTTGTGGGCAAAACGTGACAGTCAATTGCACACAGCAGTGTCCCACAAACAGTCTTGGAATGTGGGAATGTGCTGTCATTCAGGAAGGAACAATTTTTTTACTATATACTACACTTCTTAGAATCATAGAATTATGCAACACAGAAGAAGGCCATTCAGCCCATTGTGTCTGTGCCGGCTCTTTGAAAAGAGCTATCCAAATCAATCCCATTCCCCCACTCTCTCCCCTGCAAACTTGTCCTCCCCAAATAATTATTTACTTCTCTTAAAAGTTGTTATCGAATCGGCTTCTACCACCCTTTCAGGCAATGCATTCCAGATCTGAACAACTCGCTGTGTGACAACATTTCTCCTCATCTCCCTTCTGTGTTTTTTAATAACTATTTTATATTGGTGTCCTCGGGTTACTGACACAACCGCTAGTGGAAATAGTTTCTCCTTGTTCACCCTCATAATTTTGAAAACTTCTATTAAGTCTCCTCTTAACCTTCTCTGCTTCAAGGAGAATCCTAGCTTCTCTAGCCTCTCCTGATAACTGAAGTCCCTTATTCCTAGTACTATCCTGGTAAAATCTCCTTTGCACCCATCCAATGCCTTGACATCCTTCCTAAGTGTGGTGCCAAGAACTGGACACAGCTGAATACTCTCAGCAGGTCAGGCAGCATCTATGGAGAAAAGAAAGTGAGTCCCAGCAACTTCTGTTTTTGTTTCAGATTTCCAGCATCTGCAGTATTTTGCGTTTTGTAGCCAGGAATATTCAGCTCCCATTCCTGTCCTTGTTTCAGCCAGGTCTCCGTTATTGCCACTACATCATAACCCCAAGTGGCAACGTGAGCCGCAGCTCACCAATCTTATTTGTCACAGTCCGTGCATTTACGCACATGCTCTCCAAGACCTACTGAATCTGCTCTGCATTTCTTCCCCATCTAATTCCTCCTTTTTCCAGATTACTCCTTATTACATTGCTATTCGTCTCTCCCAGCCCTCTATGTAACTTGCTTGTCCTCTCCAATGCTATACCATGATCCCTTTCCTCCCCACCCTTGAAATTAGTTTAAACCCTTCCCCATAGCACTAGTTAACCTTCCTGCGAGAACATTGGTCCCAGCCCTGTTCAGGTGTAACCCATCCACCTTGTACGGGTCCCATCTGCCCCAGAACTGGTCCCAATGTTCCAGGAGCCTGAGGCCCTCCTTTCTGCACCATTTCTTCAGCCATGCATTCATGTGTTTGATCCTGCTATTTTAATACTCACTTGCACGAGGTACTGGGAGTAATCCAGAGATCACCACCTTTGAGGTCCCACTCTTTAGCTTTTTCCCTAGCTTCTGATACTCTCCCTGTAGGATCTCAGCCCTTTTTTTCCCTACGTCATGGATCCCAACATGGACCATGACTTCCGGATGTTCCCCTTACCCTGTAGAATGTTTTGCACCCATTCCGTGATGTCTTCAACCCTGACACCAGGGTGGCAACATACCATGCAAGAGTCACGTCTTTGGTTACTGAAACGCCTGTCTACTCCTTTCACCATTGTGTCCCCAATGACAATTGCATTGACATTGTTCCCTGTGTCCCCCTGTGCATCCATTTGCTTTTCACTTCTCTCCCCAGAGGTGCCTTTGGCTCCCCTCTCGGCTCTCTACCCCCTCCTCGCTCCCTCCCTTCCCTCTGACCATTTCCCCCCTGCTCGGGTTCTGCATGGAACCTGACCCAACTATACAAGGCAGAAAGCTTTATGACTATTGGTGATTTCCCGCCCCCCTTCCCTCCTGGAATACTTCCACTCAGTCTGTTCTGGGAGTCGTGTAAACAGGTCACTTTTGGTTCGAGATGGTTGAAGAGGCAGGAATCTAATTGACCAAACGTTATAGCTACCCTCTGAAGCGCACGACCGACCATTGTCTCAAATCACTTCCTTTTATCTTATTTAAACCCGTGAGTTTGATTTAAATTCTGTGCTGACTCTATGGAAGGCTGGACGAGCTCCCTCTGAGCGCTCCATGTCTGCAGTGTGGGCAGCTCTGGCAGGGACGTCCTCCTGACGTGAAAGGCGCTCTATAAATGGATAAATAAGTGAGTCCTGTAGCTCAGTGGTTAGAGCACTCGCTTTGCAAGCGAGAGACCTGAGTTCAATCCCAGGCAGAGGGCGAAACCTTGGGCAAATTTCCTTACTCCACACAGAGCCTAATAATAATCCCTCCAAAACCAAAAACAATAATAAATTGGTCATTTTCAATCCACGACTGTTTGTGGGACATTGCTGTGCGCAA
The DNA here is from genome assembly GCF_018977255.1 of Callorhinchus milii. Taxonomy (NCBI): domain Eukaryota; kingdom Metazoa; phylum Chordata; class Chondrichthyes; order Chimaeriformes; family Callorhinchidae; genus Callorhinchus; species Callorhinchus milii. The sequence goes on from NW_024704764.1 coordinate 125,542, forward strand.
TTGGCTGCCGCGTTTGCCCACAAATATACAGTCAATTCACTTTACAGTATATTCTGTGAAGCGCTTTGGGACGTCCTCCCGACGTGAAAAGCGCTATATCAAATGCAAGGATTATTATTATTATTGTCTTGTTGTTGTTGTTGATTGCCGATTCTGATAATGTAGCTTTAACCAAATGTTTGGCAGGGAAATGGGATTCTAGTACTTTGATCAAAATTAAATAAATAATCCTCGCATTTAATACAGCAGATTATCACATCTTCGAGGCGTTTGGAAGCATTTAACAAGATTTTCTGTCAAGCGAAATTACTTCATATCTATGGTTTGTCGCATTCTTCCAGATGTTTTGCTGGGTTTAGTAATAATGTGCGCAATTTGTTTTCAGCCTCTTTTAAGATGTTGTTTTCTGAGGGGTTAGACGGCTTGCTGTAACAAGTCATTGTAAGAAATCTCTAGTTGCACTTTTTTGTGGTGGTGGGGGGTGGTTAGATGACCCAAAGCGTGGTCAAAGTGGTATGTTTTGAAATGCGTCTTGAACGGGATGGAGTGAATTGGAGGGAATCTAGGATGGAATCCCAGAGAGTTTGACTGAGTTTGGAAAAAGTATGTTTTTGGATCGTTCACAGTGATCGTGGCTTGGCATTCCTTCCCTCCAGAATTCCTTCCAAATAGCATCAGGCAGTGGGAAGCGATGTTAACCACAAAAAACAGGCAGGTGCCAGGAATACTTTTCCAAGCTTTCACCCTGTGAAATGTGGATGCTAAAGTCAGCATTCTTTTTAAAGCCAGCCTGTTATTACCTAGCTCCATTGGTTCCTGTAGCTTAGTGGTTAGAGCACTTGCCTCGCAATCAAAAAGACCTGGGTTTGATTCCCGGGCAGGGTAAAACGTTACGCAAATTTCCGTACTTCACACACCTCTGTTTACCAAGCAGTAAGCAGGAACCAGGTTCTTAGTCAATTGGCAGACGGCTTTCTGGGGGTAATAATGCCTTCAATCAAAAAATAATAATTTGTTCATTCAATCCACGGCTGTTTAACACCACTGTGCACAATTGGCTGTTGTATTTTTCCCACAAAATATAGTCAATTCACTTTACAGTATATTCTATGAAGCGCTTTGAGACTTCTTGAAGATGTGATAAGGTGCTATATCAAATGCAAGGATTATTATTAATATTATTCAGTGAAGTGCTTCAAGATGATATCTGAACGGTGTTCTAAAACTTTTCAGAAGTTGTTGAAACTTTAAAGTGCGCTCCAGTATGGCTTACCTTACAGACACTTTCCACTGTAAGATGTATATTCACAGACACACCACTTCACAGTAAATCCTGTGAAGCACTTCGAGACATCTCAACAGTGTTATGCAAATGCAAGGATTGTTTGAGAATGACGCTAATCGATCAAAGAATCACTGAGAATCATGAATATTGTTATTCTCCTGATATAAAGTAATGTAGCACGGACACGAGTGGCCCAACTAGTCTGGGCAATTCTTATATTCCACACCAGCCCCCAACTCTCTCTCCTATCCCCATCTCCGATACCCTTCTATTGCCTTTATTATTACCTATTACTATTACCTTCTCCCTTGTGTGCTTCAAGGCATCTCTTGAATACATTGATTTTGTTAATCAGGCTTCGCGACCACGTCACTCCCACCTCGCTCGCCTCCACTGGCTCCCCATCCCCCAGAGGATCGAATTAAAGATCCTCATCCTCACCTACAAAGCCATTCACGGCCTTGCTCCCTCCTACCTCTCCGACCTACTATCCCCCTACTTACCTGCCCGTACCCTCCACTCCTCTGGCTCCGGTCTGCTCCTCATCCCCCGCCCTAACCGCCCTACCATCGGTGGCCGGGCATTCAGCCTCTCAGCCCCTAGGCTCTGGAACTCCATCCCCAGTGCCTTCGCCGCCTCCTCCCTTTCCTCCTTCAAGGCCAGTCTCAAGACCTTTCTCTTCAACCATGCCTTCAGCTCCCCTCTCGACTCTCTACCCCCTCCTCGCTCGCTCCCTCCCTTCCCTCCCCCTGACCATTTCCCCCCTGCTCGGATTCCGACCCAACTGTCCAGCGCCTTGGACGACCTCCAGATGTGAAAGGCGCTCTATAAATACAATCTTGTTGTTGTTAATCTTAGCTCTCATGAGCTCTCAGTTATGCCTTCACCTCTGCAGCATTCTCCCCCTTGCCCCCTCCTTCCTCAACTTCAAGTCCCTCATTCTTGGTACATCCTAGTAAATCTACTTTGCACCCTCTCCAATGCCTTGACATCCAATTGACCTCCAATGCCGATTCGATAACTACTCTTAGCCGATTTGATAACTACTTTTAAAAATGCGGTGGATGGGTATTTGAGGAGGACGGGTTTGCAAGGTTATGGGGACAGGGCTCGGGAGTGGGATTGGCATTAATTGCTCTATTCAATGAGCCAGTACGGACTTGATGGGCCGAATGGCCTCTTTTTGTGCTGTATGATTCTATGATTCTATCCTTCCTAAAGTGTAATGCCCAGAACTGAACACAGTCGCCGGCTGAGGCCTAACTAGTGTTTTATATAAAGGTTCATCATAACTTCCTGATTTTTGTATTCTATTCCCCTTTATTACAAAAATGATACTTACATTTCATATAAAGCCTTTCATATCTCAAAGAATGTCTCCAAGCGGTTCACGGAATATACCGTAAAGTGCAATAATTAATAATAATCCTTGCATTTGATATAGCTCCTTAACATCGCTGAAACATCTCAAAGTGTCTTACAGGATATACTGTAAAGTGAATTTACTGTGTACTTTGTAGTCATGTAGAAGCCAGAATGAGAAGAACCACTTTTGTGCACGTCAAACACCAGCTAATTGGTGCTGTCTTTTCAATCAGTAGATTAGCTTAGTGCCTGGATTGTAAATCGTTTCATTCTGACCTCTTAAAAGGTTAACGTTTAATATCATGTTTGCATTTTAAGGGCGTTTGTAAATTCGCTTCAGTTAGTAAAGGTTCTGGATTGCCCTGAGCGATGTGTGCTGTAGAATCCATCCCATTCACACCGCAGGCCGAGGGGTGACAAAGGGTAGAAATGAATGTTCTGACTGTCGGTGTTTGTCCGATCTTAGGGAAAGTCTGGCAAGCTCTAGCCTGGAGCAAATTTGACATGGCGTGTGGGGATGCAGGTAAATGTGCAAGTGAATGTGACGAGTGGCAGAGAGAGAAACAACACTGAAGCAAGATCGTGTCCCTGGAGCTTTCCAAGTCTCGAATTATTTTGACTTCAGACTGGTCTTGATCTCTAAGGAAAGTTTCTTAAACAATGCTATAATCTGAGCAAAACCTAAAACGCTCCATTGCTTATGTGAAGGGCGCTAGAGGTTGATCATTGCGCAAAATATTGACTGCTCGAGCATTGAAAGTGAGCAGTCAGCACGTCTGACTGACTGGAAAGGCAGCTGCCCTCTGTCAGGTCCTGTTGTTACCAGATGCAGAGTGAAGGTGTAATACAGATTCACATTCACAAGTGCCTTTGGAAGAACGTCCCACACAGGTATACCTGGGATCCCGTCCTCAGGCCCACAATATAAAATAATACTTGTATATGATACAGTGCCTTTAACATCAGGAAGATGTCTCAGTGCGTCACAGAATTTATTGTAAAGTCCAGTGACTGTATTTGTAGGCAAATGTAACACCCAGTTTGTACACAGCAGTACAGTATCTGGCAAACACACGCAGTGCTAGTTTGGACTTTTCTGATTGAAATAACCTGAAAGTGCAAACAGGAGAGTGTAGAACACAAAGGGTGAAATGTGCCAGGAGGAGCACTATTCAGTTGCATTGTTGCAAGACTTAGCTTGTGGGACTGTTGAGGTCAAATCAGTGTGCAGTTGAATGCTACTGAAAAATGGGTGGTTTTGTGATGTAGAATGAGCTGGAGAAAGATAGCCACTGAAGAGATCACTGAGCCATGACTGCATTTAGCTGTTTGTTATAATAGTAAGATGAGAGTAAAATCTAACTTGACTGGATCTTGGTAGATGTGTCCTTAAAGGTGTCCACCACCCTTTAAACTGTAAAATGTGATTATCTGAGCAGTATACATGTGGCACAGAATTCCATAAGATTGATCCTAGAAGAAAATGGCTGTTTAAGTTAAACTTGCTGCATGCAGTATACTGCTGCTGAGATCAAGATGAGCAATGAGAACAAGATCAGTTTAGGATGAAGAAGACCTTTCAGGCTGTTTAATCTCTCCTTTCTATACTCTAACCTAACCGTCCTCCCATCACAGCATCCAGCTGTTTCTTAAATGAATCCCAGTTTGTGGGACACTGCTGTGCACGGCAGCCAATTGTGCACAGTGGTGTCCCACAAACAGTCATGGATTGAAATGACCAAATTATTATTATAGATGTTGTAATAATAATAATCATTCTAGCATTTGATATAGTGCCTTATCATGGCATTGAGACGTCTCAAAGCGCTTTGCATAATATATAATACATATATTATACAAATAATATATATATATACATATATATATTCTGTTTAAACCAAACCAAGTTTTCTAAAATGACTCCAGTAGATGGAGGTGTTTTGGTTGATTGGCCTTTTGATTCATCACACAGCAGTCTTGGTGCTGTTCCCAAACTTATCATAGAATCATGCAGGACAGAAGGAGGCCATTCGGTGCCGGCTCTTTGTAAATCAATGCTTCCAAATCAACCCCACTCCCCCGCGCTCTCCCCATAGCCCTGCAAACTTGTCCTCCCCAAATAATTATCTACTTCTCTCTTAAAAGTTGTCACCCTTTCAGGCAATGATTCCAGATCTGAACAACTCACTGTATGAAAAAATTCTCCTCACCTCCCCTCTGTTTCGTTTAACAACTATTTTAAATCGGGGTCCTCGGTTTACCGACCCAACCACCAGTGGGAATAGTTTCTCCTTGTTCACCCTTTCAATTTGTGTTTGCAGTTTATCATTCTGGTTGTGGACAGTACTGACCGAGAACGACTCACCCTTTCCAAAGAGGAACTCTACAAAATGCTGGCACATGAGGTACATTTGCTGGTGCAACAGTAATAATCCTTCTAATCCTTACGTTTTGCATATTGTAGCGACTTATAATGTTGAGACGTCTCAAAGCGCTTCATAGATTATATATTGTAAAGTGGATTGACTGTGTGTTGTGGGCGAATAACGTCAGCAAATACATTGGACTGGATTGAGAGAGGACACTGGCTGGTACCGAGGTGTCTTCCAGCGGGAGCCCAGGTGGTCTGACATTGGTGTGGGAGGGCTGGCAGCCTGGCGTCAGCATATGGTGGGGCGCGGGGGAGGCGCAAAGCAGGAGTCTGCTGCTGGTGTGAGAGGGCTGGGGAGAGACAAGACACATTGGACGCAAACTAAAGCTGCACCAATGACAGGATCAAGAGTCTCATTTAAGGTATTTCTTTTCAGAAAAAGAAATCCCGACTCCACACTGTTTTAAATTTCTCTTAATATTTGGCTCATTTCCTTTGCTAGTTCAGTGGGTAAATGCCCTTCCTGGGCAGGTTCAGAGATGCTTGTACAGCAGTTTCTGTGCAATGGAATTGATCTGCATTGGAGCCGTAAAACCTCCAACTCTGGGGTTTCTTGGACTGTGTTTCTGTATCTATAGCAGTTTCAAGCAGCTCCCAAGTTGCCTATTTTTTAAGACAATAAAGAATAAAAGCACTTTAAGATGTTTTTGTTTGCTAGGATCTGCGGAAGGCTGCCGTGCTGGTATTGGCCAACAAGCAGGATATGAAGAATTCCATGTCGGCAGCTGAGATCTCCAAGTTTCTAACTCTGACCTCAATCAAGGATCATCCATGGCACATTCAGGGCTGCTGTGCACTCACAGGCGAAGGGTTAGTATTGGAACAACTACTACTACTTACAGAGTGCCCTTTACTAGACACAGCGTCTCGGAGCGCTTAACAGGAAAGTCTTCAGTCGTGATCTAAGAGGGGAAGAAGGGGGCAAGGCCGAGGGATTGAGAAAGAGAAATCTAAAGCTTCTGGGGTAGTGGCTGAAAGCACAACCACCAATGGTAGAGCAGAAGGGATGTGCAGGAGGCTCAAGGCAGTCAAGTGGAGGCGATGGCTGGTGGGTTGGGGAGTAAGCAAGTCAGAGAAGTAGGGAGGTGCTTGGGCGTGAAGGGATTTGTAGACGAGCGAGACGATCTTAAAATCGATCCATTCTGTGATAGAGAGCCAATAAAGCCTGATGAGGACTGATGTGATGGGGTTGAGTATACAGAGGGAATGAGGCAGGGAGTTCCTGAGATGTGGGGAGTAATGGTGGAGGTGGGAGATGTGCAGCAAGCCTGTGTTAGCTGAGCGAAGGGGCCGGCCAAAGGAATAGCAAGTTGTATTTATATAGCGGCATTCAAATAGAATAACACACCCCTACACCCTACCCCACCTTTAAATAGACTTAACACAAGTTCATCCTCAAAATTGAATTTTATTTTCCATCTGGTGTTAATTGTTAGCATTACAGGTATACTGTTATCTAATGTTAACAAGATTTCTTACTAAGAAATGGATAATTCTAAAACCAACGGTGAAGGCCTGAGATTGAACAGCTCCTCTCACGAGTGGGAGCTGTGCAGCAGATTTGGAGAATCTGGGCCGAGGATTTGTTTTACTTTTTAAATTGGAAATAATTTAAACCATTTCTCTTCTCTGCTTTTTCAGGCTGGTTCAGGGGCTGGAATGGATGACAATGAAAACGGCGGCAAAGTAAACCTTGAGCATGTGAACCCGTCGTGGGAGGGGGGAACCCAAAAACACCTTTCTACAAAGAAATGAGAATTTGATAGATGTTAAACACAAAGCAAAGGCACTTGAATAAAGCAGACTTACAAATGCCCTTGGCTTTGAATCCCTGATGGGCATGGAGATGAAGGACAGCTGTCCATGCAGAGCTTGAGGAAGGGACACAGCCAGAAACACTGTGTAGAGAAGCCAGCGAGAGTGAGGAGCTTTACTGGGTGAAGACTCCAGTTTATAGGTTCTGATTACTAGGTGACCTAACTGAATCTGAAAACCACAAGAGGTACTGAGCTGGTTACGAAAGCATCTTTCCCAGTTGCTGTGATTTTTTTTAAAAAATCTGGATTATCCTGGCTGGCACTCGTGATTATCCCGGGAAAAGTGAGATGCCCGGAATGCTGGAAGAGTTTTTATTCTCTTGAACCTCAGGACAGTTGTATCCTGTTTCAACTTGTGTGAACTTCAGTGAATGAGAAGTCATTCTTGATCAGTATTAGTCTGTTGTAGGGCTTGAATGACTATTCGGAGCTTGGAAGCTTCGATAAAGTTAAAGGTTGGATGGTATCTCTCTTGGTTCTGTGAGTTCAAAGCTGGACAGAAGTTATTGCCTATAATCAGGCCAATCCTCACTACTGTGCAAGCTCCGACCTTTCTGCTTCACAGCTGGAGTGTAGAGTTCTGAGCTCGAGGGGAGGAGAGACACAGAGAGGAGTGAGTGAGTCACTGCTTTCAACTGGACCAGGCAGGAGCTTGGGAGAAGGCTCACTCCAGGCGTTGCCTCAATTTCACTTTAACAAAAGTGTACTGAAAAAGGAAGTTACCCCTTTTATTACAAAACCTCTTTGTTTCCCATAACTTTCACTGTCTGCTCCCTGAAGGAGAAGAATCACTGACCACTGAGCCACTCTGCGCTGCCAATGCCAAATCTGAGCTTGTGGGGAGAGGGAGGTGATGGAACTACAGAGAAGGAATGTCCTGGTGGCAGTTTGTTTCAGCACCTTGGGAACATCCTCCTAAAATGAAAGACACTAAATAAGTGGAATATGTTGTTCTGTTTGCTCGGTGCTCCACTGGGAAGTGATGACTTGGACCTCTGATCAGGATACTCTCTCTGTGGGCCTGGAACTCCAGTGAGCAAGGCAGTAAGTGGGCTGATCGATCGCCAGTTTGCATCCTTACTATCAAAGGCTTCTCCACCCAGCTGGCTGCCTGCTCCCCTGTTTCTCTGCCTGGATTTTAACAATCTTAATAATTCTGGGTCCAACTGTAAAGAAATTCTAGCTTCGAGGGAGTTGAAATAGATTTAATATATTTTTGCTGCTCAGTCTGCTTCTCTGCCCTGGGTGCCCATCGTCAGAGAGAAAATGGCTCTTGATATTTTTTAAATCAACAAACCCTTTAGTAAGTTTGAGGCCAGATTGCAGGAGGGAGGGAGACCTGGTGGGGTCTTTTTTTAAAAAAAAGTTATTGATTTTACGTGGCCTCTGATGTGGTATGTTTGATGTGAACCGATTGTACAGGGTGCCCACAAAGTCTTGTTACCCTCTTTTTTTTAACCTACAGACCAATAACTGAACCATGTGGAAGAATGATGATAATTGTATTTAGAAGGTACTTAATTGTATTCAGTCCAAGTGTTTAACTGTATTGGAATTGAAAGGATTAGTTGAGATACAGATCAGCCATTATCTAATTAAGTGGTGGAACAGGCTCGAATGGCCGCCTCCTGTTCCTGTATATTTGGACGTCCAGAGGATTGGTGTGAGTGCCATCATTTTCGTGGCAGATACTGATCCGTCGCCATGTTTGGTGTCACATCTTCCATAACATGGATGGAGCGAGGAGGCAAAGTGCATCTCTGACAGCTTGTTCCAGCTCCTCCGTAGTCTCTTATAACTGTTTTGTAATGGGGGACAGGGGTAACAGGATTTTGTGGACACCCTGTACCTCGGAGCCCCTAGTGATGCCTGTGGGGGAGGTGGGGGGGTGTCAGCTGGAGGGAACGAGAGAGAGAGGCTGAGCAACATGTCTTGGCAAACCAATAACACCACGACTGTCAGGATAAACAGTACTGTACAGTTACTGTTAAACTGAGGATGGATTACACACGCCTATAGCCTGGCCTCAGCTCTGTCAACGTGGGGCTCCCTCAGCCTCTACAACTGCTGGCAGGGCTTGAGTGGATGGAGATATTGAAGGCTGGATAATTAGTTTGCTTTTGTGCTGTGCGTGAAGCCTCTCTTGGGCCTTTGATAGTGTGGCTTCCCTGCTTGTTGAACCACTTTCGACAGTGTTTACACACCTCTGAGTTCAGCTGTACATCCCAGCTGGTAGGAATCGGAGTTGCTCAGTTGGCTGCATGTTAAAGATTGCTTGTGCATATTTCACAACTGATTGCAGTTGCACAGACAGTCACACTGCTGTTATCCCTCGCACTTTCCATTTGAAATCTATATACCATGCATGCTTCAAACTGGGCCTGGTTTCTTCCTCTGTTATTTGCACCTCTGCTGCACTCTACGTGCATGATGTGAGCTGACTTGTAAGCACTTTTCTCTCCCACCCCCTATATGTCTCTTAACACTGCTACTCACTTTCCTTTTAACTCAAAGCAATTTGGCATGAAAATAGGCCATTCTATGTATAGTCCACCGTGTTAACCCTGTACCAATCCCTTTCCAAGGTGGACTCTGAATAAATACTGTACAGAAACATAGAATCTGCTGCCATTACCCTCCCTCCTCACCTCACCGTAGTTGGAGCCTCCACATACTGTGTCAAACCCTTATTCCCAAGGCTGGTGTGAACTCCTTTTTAATTGTTGCTGTCTACTTTGAATTTGTTTCAGCCTAGTCTCCAGTTCAGGATAATTCCCTTCCCACTCCAAATTACAGGCTGCTTTGGTGCACAGCAGATTTGCCCCCACTCCAATGCAAACGCCATGTAATGCGAGGTGCCCTGCCTATAATCTGATCCTGGACAACAGCATTGAACCCCTTAACTGTAAACCACAAACTTTCTACCTCAAGTCTCAACAAAATGTCTTGATTCTGAATATACACAGTTCAGTTCAATTAAAAGTCACTTCTGTAAAGTAGTTTTCGTCCCACTTCCCTTTATAAACCACTAACTAGTTGCAAAAATGGGTGCTTTACAGCTGTACAGAGTTGGCAATGCTGCTTAAGATCTTCATCTCAGTGAGATGTCCTTCTGATGTGATAACCAAGTGCAGAGATTATTATTATTAAGATCTAATTGGAGTAACAGAACATCTAAGATGTGAGATGACGATGTGAAGTTTCCTCAGTGGCTCTGTGTGTAGCTGAGCAGCCTGAGATTTGACACCTCTGTGCTGGGAGTTGATGGCTGGTGCATTGCCAGGGGTAGGAAGGAAAGCGTGGAACGTCAGCCAGGCTTCCTGCTTATGAAGGTCATTGAACGAGACACAAAGGCCAATTGTTAGGTCTGACATTGCTGCTCTGACCATCAGCCATCTCTTCTGACGCTGCACTCAGTGACTCAGTGTGAGTCAGCCCAGCTTCACAATATGACAACTGCATTTTGGTCTCCAATCTCTCTAAAGCCACAGTTCTGAATTATGACTTTGCTGTGAGGAGAAGCAGAGCCATAGATGAGCTAATGCTATTGGGAAAATCAACTGTACGATGTTGAGTAGTGTGTGTACAGGGGATGGGGGAGGAGAGCGTGTAGGCCCCAAAATATTGACCTCTCTTCACAAGGAGAGCTGTTACATTTTACACCGTGCGGCAGGCTTCTAGCGATAAAATCGGTCACTCACTTCATGGCCGTTTTGTGGGACATTGCTGCACGTAAAATTGGCTGCCGAGTTTCTTCCCCGTCCCTGCACAAAAAAACTCATCACACTTTAAAGTATATACTGTTCTGTGAAATGCGTCAAGACGTCCTCTCGACATGAAATTTACTGTATTAAATGGAAGGATTCTTAATGAAAGGTGTCACTGATGCAAGAGCTAGAAGCTGTTCTGCAGCTTTTTGTATCAAAAGCCACCAGTGTGAGCGTCTGCTCGTATCCTACCTCTGACTCCATTTTCCCTCTGCCAATTAACACGCCCACTAATCGATGTCTTTAAAAGGAAAAAAAAGTTCATTTTTATGTGCTGCATGTTTTTTTTAAAGCAAGCAGATTTTTTTTATATTCAAAGTTCTGAGCCGTATATATTTGCTACAATACCAAGTATTAGCAGAGTTGTATGTGTGGGGGTGGTGGATGAATGAAGTGCAGCGATTAAGTGTCTTATTTTATAAAATGTGAAGCCCATGTGTACATAATCCTTAGTTATGTTTTGCATTTACTGGCTGACGTTTCTGCCCTGGCCATTTGAGTCTGACTTTGAAACCAAGAACCATCCAGCAAGCCATCTCCATTTTATTTCCCCAGAGCCAGGAGATGCCACCCGACTCCTCACTCCAAGGAGGCAGCACTGGACAAGGAACTAAACTTGTAAAATAATACATTTTCTCCACAGGAATATTGGAGTCCTGTAGAGCGCTCGCCTCGCAAGCAAGAGGACCTAGGTTCGATTCCTGGGCGGGGCAAAACCTTAGGTGAGTTTCCTTACTCCACATGCCTGTTTACTTCGCAGAAAGTAGGAACCCGATTGTTTGTCGATTGGCGGATCATTTTCCGGATGATGATCTTTCCAAAAAAACATTTTGGTCATTCAATCCACAATTGTTTGTTTGACACTGCTGTGTGGAATTGGCTGTTGCATTTCGTCCACAAAATATACAGTTAATTCACTTTACAGTATATTTTGTGAAGCACTTTGAGATGTCTCAGTAACTTGATGAGGTGCTGCAAGCATCAAATGCAAGGATTATTATTACAACTAAGGTTTTCTGATTTGTGTTGCAACTATTCCCTCTAGTAGGAAAATTTGGTACAACACCTACACTTAATATCTAACCCGAACCAAAGTTGGTCTCGAGTTAACAATTAGACATAAAGTTGTTCCTGGAATCACTTAATTAAAGGGGGAATTTGATTTACTCAGCACTAAAGTTGCATTGAGAGACTTAACTGGATTACTAGATCGAGATGAGAAGTGGCTCAGTGGGTTGTCCTCTGGCATTTTGAGTCAGACAGTTGTGGATTCAAGCCCCCACATTGGGACTTTGAACTCTCAGTCCAGGTTGACACTTCAGTTGGAGTTGCTGTCCTTCAGATGAAATGTTAAGCCAAGTTGCTGCCTGTGCCCGTTCAAGTGGATGTACAAGATCCCATGGCGCTTTTCGAAAAGAGAATTGAGTTCTTCATCCCAGTGTCCAGGCCAACAATCCCCCAAAATAAAATGTGTCTTGGCTGTTTGTGGGACGTTGCTGTACAAATTGGCTGCTGCGTTCACCGACAAATACACGGTCACTACACAGTAAAATCTCGCAAAGCACTTGGAGACAGCCACCTGCTGTGATAAGACGTTGAATCAAATCAAAGATTATTAACTGACTGACTTGCACACCACCCCCCTCCCCACCCACCCATCCATTTTTTAAGGTCAGTTGATGGTCTGACACACACAAATCCATTTAAGAGTTGAGAATTAAGAGTATCGAAACCAGACTAGAGTTCCACAGGTTTATGCTGTCTGTCTCCCTGTGTCTCCCGAGGCTTAATGGGTAAAGGTCAGCTCCATGCTGAGCCATTCTGCTCACTGGCTCCAATCCCAGCCTTGGAGAAAGAGTATAGACGGCAAAACCAAATAATTTCTAAGCATGTTACAGTGGTGGTGGGGAATAGCTTGAGGCTTTTCTCTTTCTGCATCAAAACCCACCTAAGTGGTGGATTTAGAGCGAGTGCAGATGTTATTTAGACTGAATTTGATGTAATTTAGAACGAGTTTGAAACAACTTGCTCTTTTAAAGCCTTTATTTTTAGCTTTTACAGGATGGAGAAGTGCTGGGCTGTCTGATTTCTGTCCCGTTTCTGAGACAGAAACTAATTGTTTAAACTAATCCAATTATTGTAAAGTTACAGCTTTCGGGACGGGGAGTCTGTTTCTATTATGGTTCTTTTTTTTGCCTTATGAATTTCATTAACTAGTGGCCAGGGGTGGGGAGGAGATGGTCATTGCAGGATGTGCAAACTGAAGTTACAAATAGTGTACGTGCAGGATACGCAGTGTCTGTCCTGGGTTGATTCATGCCCAGGATTTGTGCAATAAAGACCAATTTCCTGTGTTACTGTTTCTTTTACCCAGTGCCATTGGAATATCAGCATGAGATGCTAGAGTGAGTGGCTTGGTTCCTTTCTAATGCGGATGTTAAGCCCAAGTTGATGCTAATTAAGCTATTGTGGACAGTATATTTTTTATATATAACCACTAGATTCTATGGGAGGAGCTTTTCTCAAGCTATTTCAGGTCAAATGGATGTGAATGTTTCTAGCCGCTGTTCGGTTAGGGAGCGGGAAATCAGCCAGCGTTACAGCTTCTGGTCATTGTCCAGTATTTGTTTCTCCTCTAACGCCACTCAAATTGTGTTGTAAATACATGTTGAATATGTGTGGATCTGAGAAGCGTGTGATGCCGGATGTGTTGAAATAAACTTTTTTTGGTGATTTTTAATTTTTTGCAGTTTGTGTTTTTATATTTTAAAAAAATACAAGAAATCCCAGGATTTGATTTCCCTAAAATTAGAATCTCTGATATTTGATGGGTGGCATTTATCACTTATCACAGCATTAACAGTTGCAACAAATTGTATTTATATATAAACTACACTGGGCATTTTAGGCTGATGAAGATATTCTAATTACGCTATTGCAGTCAAGAAGATCAGTTAATGTCTTTCTTGTTCGCTTTACACCCCCCCACCCCAATCAGCTGAATAAGTTGCAATAATGCATGCCACCTTTACATTGAAATCTTGTCTGGGATGGAATGCGGATGCTCTTTCTTCCCCTTAAAGCACAGATGCATGCCACTGAATGCACCTGACTTAAATTGAACTTAATGGTCCATCAACGGATCTGGTTGGATCTTATCAAATCTTACCGTTCTGCCCTCGCCTCCACTGAATCGTCGTTCTACTCCAAGACAATTTTGGAGGTCAAGGCCAACCTCAGGCTCCTCTTCTCCATCACCAACTGGTTCCTCCGCCAACTCTCTCATGCCTCGCCCATCCTCTCCTTCAATGCCAACCGTGAGACGATACTGGACTTCCTCAAATCCAAAGCCGCTCAGCTGCCTCTGCCCATCCGTTTACTACCCCCTCCCCATCTCCCCTTCACACCCTGGCCCTACCCATCCTTCCTGCCACACCTTCGAACCGTCTGCCCCACATCATAAATCACTGGCATCATTCCCATCCTTAAAAGTCCCTCCCCAGACCTATTCCTGCTCTCAAACTACCGCCCCATCTCCAACTTTCCAACAATAATAATAATCCTTGCATTTGATATAGCACTTTTCACGTCGGGAGGACGTCCCAAAGCGCTTCACAGAACACACTGTAAAGTGAATTGACTGTATATTTGTGAGCAAACAAGGTCCTGGACCAAGTCGTTGCTTCACTCCTTCCTCTCCTGTCACTCCCTTCATGAACCTCTCCAATCAGATTTAGGTGCCGCTCACAGCACAGAAACAGCTTTCGACAAAGTGACAAATGACATTCTGTCCATCTGCGACCAGGGCTCCCTTTGCCTTTTCGTCCGCATTGAACTCTCTGCTGCCTTCGACACTGTTGACCACTCTATCCTCATCCACGCCTCTCTCACCTCAACCTTTGCGGTTCTGTCCTTGAATGGTTTAGATCGTACCTCTCACACCGCCTGCACTTCATCGTCACAAACGGTTTGTCCTCTAGCCCCCACACTGTCTTGTGTGGCGTTCCTCAGGGCTCCGTCCTTGGTCCCCTCCTCTTCAATATCTATATGCTCTCTCTCTTGGTGACATCATCCACAGACATGGGGTCAACATCCACATGTATGCGGGTGATACCCAACTCTACCTCTCTGCCTCCTGACTCCAGAACCACTGCTGTCCTGACAGAATGTCATCAAATCCTGGATGAGAGCTGACTTTCTTCAGTTGAACGTCAACACGACTGAGGCTTTCCTGATTGGCTTCTGTGAGTGCCTCCACACCTCAGGCGCTAACAACATCGCCATCTTTGGTTGCAAACTCCACCGTACTAAGCGTTTTGTTTGACCCTCAACTATCCTTTCTACCCCACATCCATGATATGACCCGCTCTGCCTGCCCCACCTATGCAACATCGCTCGGCTCTGCCATTGTTTCACACCGCAGGCCACTGAAACCCACATACATGCATTCATAACTTCCAGACTTGACTATGCAAACTCCCTGCTTATCGGCCTCTTTAACTCCTCCCTCCACTGGCTGCAGATCATCCAGAACTCTGCAGCCCATGTCCTCTCCTACACCAGGCTCCGTGACCCTATCATCCCCATCCTCGCCCCACTCCACTGGCTTCCCATCATACAGAGGAGACAATTCAAGATCCTAGTCTTCACTTTCAAAGCGCTCCATGGTCTTGCTCCCCCCTACCTCAGTGACCTCCTAACTCCCTACCATCCTGCCTGCTCCCTCCACTCAGAGGGCTCTCGCCTGCTTCATGTGCCCCACCTCGCTCGCCCCACCATTGGTGGACGGGCCTTCAGCCACTCTGCCCCCACCCTCTGGAACTTCATCCCACAGTCCTCCACCTCACCCCCTCCCTTGCCTCCTTCAAGACCCAGCTCAAGACTCTCCTCTTCGACCGTACGTTGGTTGTATGGTTGTGTGTGTGTGGGGGGGTTATGTATGGTTGTTTGTGTGATTGGTGGGGGGTTAAAATACAGTAAATAAAATGATCAGAGTCTTCATGGCCCTGATTATCTGCCTTGTCAATGGACAGTTATATTTCCTTTATTTCTTTTTACAAACATTTACAGGATCAACTCTGCTGCCGACACACTGAGTCTCCCTGGTGAGCGTCTAGTATCTGTGATGTTCAAACAGCCCAAAGCAGTGAGGAATTTGTGTAATTACAATCCCCAAACAATATTTCACATCTATTTCACACTAAATTACATTGTGTTACTTTGCATTACAAGTGCAGATAAAGAACGGGGGAGAAACTCTGGGTCGCTGTCTCACCTGGAATCCGTTTGTCAAACGTGGCAATTTCCATGTCTGATTGTAAAGCGAGAAAGTGAGCGAGAGATGGAGACGGGGCAGTGCAGAGCCTGACTGCACTGACACATAGCAGAGTCTCGCTTCACTGTGAAACCTGCTGCTGCTAAAAAGGTTTTGCTCTTCCTGACATCAAGCCATGAGGGAGAAGGGACCAGAGGGGGAGGAATTTCATGTGGTTGTAGGGCCAAAAGGCCTGATCCATACCTTACGGTCCCTTTAATTCTACTTAAAACTCTTTTCCTGATGTTGTGCCTCTTTCCACAATCCATCCTTTGGATGCAACGTTAAACCGAGGTCCTGTCTGCCTGGTCAGGAGGACGTTAAAGATCCCGCGGCGCTATTCAAAATGAGAAAGGAATTTCTCTCTACCAATCCCCCAGATAAAATTGGTCACTCACTTCATGGCTGTCTGGGGATTTTGTTGTGTGTAAATTGGCTGCTGCGTTCAAATACAAAGTACACAGTTGCTGCACATTACTGTAAATTTTGTGAGGTATTTGAGACGTTTTGATGACGTGTAAAGGATATCAAACACATGATTTATTATACTATTCTGACATTGTCACTGTACTAATCAGAGACCATGGGACAGTGAGGTACTGTATAAATGCGAGTTGCTGTTATTTTTGACACCCTCTCTCCACCTCTCCTCCCCCCCCCATGAGCTCAGGGACATAGAGAGGTAAGTTCTGGAGTTGATTCTTAATTGATCAGATTCAGCGATTGAGACAACTTGAATTTGGATGTCGTTCCCTCCCACAGCACAATGTAACGCATCTCTACTATGGATCACAAGATTAGTTCAGATGAAGAAAACCCTTCTGCTCATCTGATTTCATCCCTCTCTACTGACCTCCATCACAACATCAAGCTGTTTTTTTAATTCATTCCAATGTTCTGGCCCCAACTACCCTTCCAAGCAACCTGTTCCAGTCATTAATGTTCCTTTGGGGAAATAAATACTTCTTGGTAGCTGTCCTGAAATTGCCCTTTACAACTCTAAACCGGTGGCCTCTTGTTCTACTGTTTTCGTGCATCCCAAAGTATTCTTCTGGGTTCACATTTTCAATCCCATTTAAAATTGTATTTTAATATCTACAGAGTTGTCTTCTCTTAATTAGAGCCCTAGCCCTAGTTTAAATATTGGTCACAACTGATTCAATCAATCCTTGAAAATATAATTCGCTATAATAATGGGTAAATTGCAAGTCACATAAAGTAATATCCCTGTTACTCACTACGTAGGGATGAGACAGGCACAGGCACCCTGATGGTAAACATGCCCTTGAACCCACTTAATGAATGGCTATAAATGCTTACACACAAAGCATTAATCCTTGTGAATGTCGATTCCAGGTGGCTTTCCTGAAATTACCCTTTATAATTGTAGGAATTAAATTACCAACTAGAATCTGATTCACGTACAGTAAAATATGCTGAGTAAACTGGACCCAGGTCGGCCTGCCCAGCAGGACCTCTGACAAACACACAATTCCCTTCCTTTCTGAAATGTGATGTAAGTGGATGGGAAAGGTTTGGTAATCGAACCGGCTGTTCAGTTCACACGTTTGCTCCTATTTATTTTCTTCCTGCCGCTCAATGAACAGAACTATGTCACCACTGGTCCCACTGTCTCTCTGCTGCTTGTGCTGTTCAGTCTCTTCACTGCTTTGTTCTCTGAAGGAACCACTCCTCGTTCCACCACTTTGTCTAAACCAAGTCTCTTTAGCTTTTCCACCAAGTTGAAGCTGAAGATATTCTTCTCAGCCTTGCTCTTATTCAAACTCGCCTGTTCCTCTACCCCACTGACCTCCTTCATCATGGACCTGGCCATACTGGAAGTCAGGAAAGGTCTGTCAGTCAGGCTGATCAATTGCAGTCCAAAGGGGGAGGCAGAAGAATGGATCACCTGTGCCCCTGGCTGTGGGAAAGAGGACAGACTATCCCCAGGTTGGTAGTGAATAATAATATCATTCTGACCCACACTCTTTCCTGTGTCCCAGCTTGCTGGGTTGTACACAGCGGCAGATATCCCATGCTCCTTTAACAAGGTTACCAATCCCAGAGATGTGCTCATTGTGGTCGTATGTTCCCGTGAATTTGTGGACGACTCAGACGGATAACGCTTTTGACGGGGTGTTCGGTGGGCAAATCTCAGAGGCTCAAAGTTACCATAAGATGATGTAGGCCGCAGAGCGTTAAAGTTGCCACAAGATGTTGTAGACCTCAGCTTGTCAACTTTTCCATAGGCTGATTTAGATCTCAGGGTGTCAAAACCACAGGATGGGATTGGCCTCACTGTGTCAAAATTCCCACAGGATGGGATAGGTCTTAGTGTGGTGAGGTTCCCACAGGAGAGGGTGGATCTCAGTGTGTCAGACTTCCCATAGGATGGGACTGGTCCCAGTGTGTCAAAACTCCCACAGGATGGAGTAGGTCTCATTGTGGTAAAGTTCCCATAGGATGGAATAGGTCTCAGTGTGTCGAAACTCCCACAGGATGGAGTAGATCTCATTGTGGTAAGGTTCCCATAGGATGGAGTAGGTCTCATTGTGGTAAGATTCCCATAGGATGGGATAGGTCTCAGTGTGTCGAAACTCCCACAGGATGGAGTAGATCTCATTGTGGTGAGATTCCCATAGGATGGGACTGGTCCCAGTGTGTCAAAACTCCCACAGGATGGAGTAGGTCTCATTGTGGTAAAGTTCCCATAGGATGGAATAGGTCTCAGTGTGTCGAAACTCCCACAGGATGGAGTAGATCTCATTGTGATAAGGTTCCCATAGGATGGAGTAGGTCTCATTGTGGTAAGATTCCCATAGGATGGGATAGGTCTCAGTGTGTCGAAACTCCCACAGGATGGAGTAGATCTCATTGTGGTGAGATTCCCATAGGATGGAATAGGTCTCAATGTGTCGAAACTCCCACAGGATGGAGTAGATCTCATTGTGGTAAGGTTCCCATAGGATGGAGTAGATCTCATTGTGGTAAGATTCCCATAGGATGGAGCAGGCCTCACTGTGGTAGGTTTCAGTGTATCTAAATTCCCACAGGATGGGATGGATGTGTAATTGGGACTGCAAGATATAATGGGGGGAAAATACATCAATACATTAAGCAGCAAAATCAAAAATGGTCCTGGAAACAAGAGAAGTCGAACAACTTTCAAGAACATATCTACAGCTACAATGTCAAAGCTCCCAACATGTCACAACAAAGGGCTTCTGCTTCCTTTCAGTTCAATGAAAGTCATCCTTGGATTTCGCTTTCACTGCAGATTTAGATCAAATTTTTCAGGTCAAACTTTTGACCTCGGCTGCCATAATAAAATGCTAATGTGTCAACATTTTAACCATACTGAACTCACTGTCCCTCAAATCAACTCTCAACTTCATCCAAATAATCTTATCCAAACACACTCCCCTATGAACACCCAATTCATGTTACTTCAAACAAGACTAACTCATCAGTACATGACTTACTCCAATCCTACTGACTTTAATTTTATCTAGAAGTAATCAATCTAAATCCAAACTTAAACCAACTCCAATCTTCACTCATCATAACCAAACCCTAATTAGCTTCAAACTAACTCCACATGCCTCAATTCAACACACAACTCAATCCGACACCTCAACTCAACCTGACTTAACCCAGCTTCATCTTAATCCAAACCAACTAAACCCAACCTCAAGTCAATCTCAGCCTCAGCTCAACCCAACCTCAACCTGACCCAGTCTCAACTCAACCCAAAACAACTAAACCCAACCTCAAGTCAACCTCAGCCTCAACTGAACTCAACCATAAAGCTCATGTGATTTAATGGCAGAACATAATAAGGGGATAAAAATTAATTTGGTAGGACAACAAAACTGCACGTCTAGGAGCTCCTATTCTGGACTTGGAATCACGTGATTACATGTGGAATCTGGTCTCAGGAAGCCCTGTACATAGGAAGCAGATTCCTCCTCACTGTGCCATGCTTCCAGACCGATGACATCACCAGGAGGGGATTAAATAAGTGGCCCTGATAATACAGAAGGAGAATATTAACAGGAAGTGAACATTTCACCTGAATCCTGCGTTAGAAACCATAAATATATTTTTTTTGCAAAAAAGAGCTGGTTCTAACTGCTACACAAAATATTCAGTCACATTTTGATCAATTACATTTTGGGTTTCTTTCTGAACCTTTACATCAAATATCAGCCTGAGCCTCATTGAGGGAAGAGGCCGTTAAAAAGAACCCCAACCAAGAAGAATATGGTCTCACACACAACGCCGTATTCAACTGTGGATTCAACAGAATGATTGAGAAAGCAGGTGATCTCAGGGTCACAAGACAAAGTGGTTCAATCACACAAGACAGCTACGAGTTGTGACACAAGTTATAATAGTTCATTAATCAGTCTATCTGCTAGTTACTCTATCTCAATCCAACAAGCACATCAGGGGTAGCGGTGCACAAGGATAAAGCCTCTAAACACTAAGAGCAGCAATGGTCAAAGGCATCTTGTGGGGCCTCGGAGGTCAAACAGACAGACCTGGGAGAGGTCACCGGTCCAGAGGCTGAGACTCAGTGCTGGGAGGGGTTAAGTTCAGATAAATTGAGGCAAAAGGACTTGGTACAACATTGACGAACTGAAAGTAACCAGCGAAACCATTTATTCTTCCCTCTCAAATGTCTCACAACAGAGAGAATCCACCCTGTTATAAGCTCTGCAAGTGTCCAAGTGTCCATGCTTCATCTGAGCTGCAGTTACCCCGGAGTGAGTGTCAATTGGTGAGAGGTGTGAGGGCACGGTAACTGAGCCCAATGCCAGCTCTGCCCGAGAGCCACACTCTTGCCTGTTTTAATGCTGTTGCTCATTTAGTTTGGAGATTTGCCTTTAGACATTCATTTAGGATCACTTCTGGATCCTCGTCAATGGGTCCCATAGGACAAAACCTTCCTGAGCTGTCAGCCAGCACACACTCTGCTCTGATCATCCCTTCGCTGTAGGTTCAGACTAAACCCCCCACACAAAAAAAAGATCTGTGCTAAATGCTCAAGTTCCGAAACCCTCAACACCAGGCTGACTTACTCTCCTATACACACTGGCTCACACACACACTGGCTCACACACACACAGGCTCACACACACACACAGGCTCACACACACACACACACACACTGGCTCACACACTGTGTGGTGTGTGGCAGACCTATTCTCTTTTGAGGGATTTGGGGCAGTGTGTTGTGAACATTTTGGGATGAATCAATTTTGGGGCACCTCCTCCTCCTCTCCCTTCCTCCTCCTCCAAACGCCCCCCCCCCCCCCCACCGCCTCTCCACCCACTCCCACTCTGCATTCCCCCGATCCCCCCTCCAGCCCCTAAGGCTGAACCCACACTTTGCTGAAAGCTGGCCACTGCCTTTCACCACAGCTCAGGGCTTTGAAATGGGACAACACTAGTCTGCCTCCCAGTGACAGAATCAGAACTTGCTCTCCTCTCAATAGAACTACTCTGCCCCCAATGCTAGTGAGTAGAGGGGGGACGGGGGGGTGGGGGAGCAATGCGAGCAGACATTCTGGTTAGAGCTCAAGGGTTAATTGACTAACTGATCCAGGCTGTGCTGTGTCTGAGTACAGGGGAGGGGGTGAAGTGTGGAGTGAAGGGGGGAAAGTGGGGGGACGGCGGGGAAGTGTGTGGGGGCACATGTGGGACGGAGGGGGGGAAGTATGGGGGGGGGGTATGTGTGGGGGGGGAGACAACAACAAAATTACATTTGTATAGCGCGTTTCACGTCGGGAGGACATCCCAAGGCGAGACAGGGGACGTGTGGGTGGGAGACAGGGGGCGTGTGGGTGGGAGACGGGGGGAGTGTGGGTGGGAGATGGGGGGAGTGTTGCGGGAGGTGAGAGGGATGTGACACTAACGTTCACTAGCTCTTACGTGAGCGGCAATAGAGCCTTAAAACCTGCGTGTCGGCAGCAAAGGCTTGTACCACGACTTTCCCTGCCTGTATTTGGAGTAAAGACGACAGTCGGTTAGAGAACAACAGGCTCATCTGAGGGTGTGTGCAGGAGCCAGTGTGCGAGGGTGTCAGTCTGTGAAGGCAAGGGTGTCAGTGTGTGTTTGTGTATGAGCGAGTGTGTGTGTGTGAGCCAGTGTGTGTGTGTGTGTGTGAGCCAGTGTGTGTGTGTGAGCCAGTGTGTGTGTGTGTGTGTGAGCCAGTGTGTGTGTGTGAGCCAGTGTGTGTGTGAGCCAGTGTGTGTGTGAGCCAGTGTGTGTGTGTGAGCCGGCGTGTGTGTCTGAGCCAGTGTGTGTATAGCACCCTTCACATGAGGTAGGGTCTCGGTATTCTTGAGGTTTAACAATCATATTTTAGTAGTTTGTTGGCCTAAGTATTCTTGTTTACTCTGCTGTAGCTGAGCCCCAGGTCAGAACCCTCCCTCGTTCACCCCCCCGCCCCCTCACCTGGACGTGACGACTGACATCTCGTCCAAAGGATGCAGGATGCGGCAGGTAGTAATGGTGCAGGTGTACTGGGTGGCAGGGAGGAGGTTTCCAGACTGGTACCCTGTAACACGGGGAAAACAGGGTTACTCCACCACTCCGAGCCATCACCCCAAACACACACACACACACGAACGGACACAGACACACGCAGACACACACACACAGACACACACACAGATAACAAATGACCTTTGTAGGGCACCTTTCACGGCAGGAGGAGGCCTCAAGGCGCTGGAGAGTCAGGGATCTGCACCCGAGCGGTTGGGAGCAAAAGGGGTGGAGAACGGGGATGGGAGGGGTATGAGGGTGACCGAAGAGGAGGGTCTTGAGATGGGTTTTGAAGGAGGCAAGGGAGAGGGCGAGGTGGAGGGACTGCAGGATGGAGTCCAGACGGTGGGGGTAGAGAGGGAGAAGGCCCGCCTGCCAATGGTGGGGAGGGCGAGGTGGGTGACGTGAAGCTGGCCAGAGCCCTCAGAGCAGAGCGAGCGGCAGGTTGGTTGGGAATTTGGATGTCGCTGAGGTAGGGCGGGGGCAAGGCCATGGAGGGCTTTGAAGGTGAGGACCAGGATGTGGAACTGTATCCTCTGTGTGATGGGAAGCCAGTGGAGTCGGGCGAGGATGGGGGTGATGGGGTCACGGAGCCTGGTGAAGGAGAGGACAAGGGCTGCAGAGTTCTGGATGATCTGCAGCCTGTGGAGCGAGGAGTTGGGGAGGCTGACAAGCACACACACACACACACACACACACACAGACACACTACACTCAGAGACACACAGACAGACACACAAACACACACACACAGACACACTACACACAGAGACACACAGAGACACACAGACACACTACACACAGAGACACACATACACGCTCACAAACACACACACACAGACACACTACACACAGAGACACACAGACAGACACACAGACACGCGCACACAGACACACTACACACAGAGACACGCTCACAAACACACACACAGACACACACCAGACCAGACAGCCACCACCACAGACAGCCAGCCAGCCACAGCCACAGCCAGCCAGCCAGCCAGCCAGCCAGCCAGCCACCCAGCCAGCCAGCCAGCCAGCCAACATGCCTATTGTAACCTCACTGTAATGCTGCTGAGCAGTACAGAGGCTGAGGGCCTGAGGCGAGAGAGACTCGGCAAATATCATTGGGATTTTTGAAGAGAGCAGAGCAGGAAGATGCTTGGGGTGTCTGACACGTCGGGTTCAGCCTCATCAACACACATCACCCCAATGTCGAGAGAGAGACTGAGTGACGGAGAGAGAGGAGAGAAAGAGAGACAGGAGAGAAACATGAAAAGAGACTTGAGAAAGAGAGTCACATACGTACACATCAACCGGAGCCTTTTTTAGCTCAATGTTACAAAGAGGGTGTTGGGGGGTGCAGGGTGTATCAATGAGGTGGGGTTATTTGGAACCTACCTTGGGAGTTGGGGCTGGGGTCTGTGGGTAGTGATAACAGCTTCTGGTACAAGGCCATGTCAGCTTCATCCTCCTCCAGATCAGCCAGATTGTAAACCTGCTCCATGTCCAGCTCCAGCAGCTGGAAATCTTTGGTTAGAACCCCCGGTCTGGACTCCAGCAGCCCCCCAAAGTGGGGCTGAGCTAACTGCTGCCAATGGTGAAGGGTCACCGAACCTGGAGAGAGAGAGTGGGACAGAGACTAAGAGCTATAGAAAGAGAGAGATTGAGAGAGTCAGAGAGAGAAAGAAAGACTGAGAGACTGAGAGACAGAGACTGAGAGAGTGAAACACAGAGAGCGCGAGAGAGCGATAGAGAGAGACTGAAAGACACACACACAGAAACAGACACACACACACACACACAGACAAACACATACTCACGGAAACAGACACACACATACACACACAGACACACACACACACACGGAAACAGACACACACACACACAGAAACAGACAACACACACACAGAAACAGACAGACACACACACACACACGTTATGATGTGATGGCCACTCTGGGAGCTTGTTACCTTCCAGTGGTTTGACGATCTTTAGCTTTTCGGGGAGGAGGGAGCGAGAGCTGAGGGAGAAGCCGGAGCTTCCAGAGTAATTGGTTCCTATGGACAGGAAGCTGTCTGCGGGGGAGGCCGGTCCGTCACTGGCCAGGATCGTCAGCTTGTGCTCTCGTTCACTCTCATAGCACGAAGATTCCCGGCTCAGGGAGAGGCGTTGCAGGGCCACCTCCAGGTCCCGGCAGCCTGGTGTTCCTGGCGTTCCAAGCTTCCTCTCCGCATCCTTGTTCCTGCAAACAGGAGATTGATAAGGTTCAGAAACACACACAGACACACACGCAGTCACACACAAACACACACACACAGACACAAACACACAGACACACAGCCACAAACACAAACACACACACACACATAAACACACACACACACACACACACAGACATTCTTGGAGGTGTCATACTTCAGATGAGACATTAAACCGAGGTCCCGTCCGCCTGTTCAGATGGACGTTATGGCACTGTTTCTCTCTCCCGGTTTCCTGGCCAACAATCCCCCAAATAAAATTGGTCATTCACCTCATTCCTGTTTGTGGACATTGCAGTGCGCAAATTGGCTGCCACGTTCGCCTACAAGATACACAGTCACTACACTTTATAGTAATTCCTATGAAGTCTTGCACCAGGCATTCACCTGATAAAAAAAACACAAAACATATCTACATATTTATACACTCACACTTGTTTTTGGTCGCCGGGTGTCTGACACACGCAGAAACCCATCCCCGTGCTTAAGTCTCCGAACCAAGCTGAGAATTCCCCGCTTCCCACCTACACCTGGAAATCCCAGAGACAGAGTGTTGGAATGGAATGAAATGCGAACTCTATCTCTCTCTCTCTCTCTCCCTGGAGGGACGCTTCCTGCTTATCTAATTCCGGAAAGTATTAGGCGCAGGTTGGCAGGAGTCAAGACTTGGGGACCCCAGAGTGTGAGTTGGGCAACTGCTGGAGTAACTCACATACATATGTGCACACACACACACACACATTCACACACTCACAATCCGTCACTCACACTCGCTGTCGCTCATTCATCAATAACAACTTGTTGATGAATGGCTCCCGCAGGACAGGGTCCACCTGGGGTTTGACTCATTATCACTCGCACTCACAGTATAGTTGCTTAGTTGCTCTCACACTGCCCCCACCCCCCCATCCCCCCATCGCTTACTCATCGTTGAGCGACGGGGTTTTATCCTCCGCAACCTCAATGGATGATTCCGAACCGTAGAAGCTGGTCCTGGGGGTGGTGATGCGGCTGGAGACCCGCGAGGGAGCGGCTGATGAGTGGCTGGAGCCTGGAATATTCTGAGGCAACTGGGAGCGGGATTTCCCCGCCTGGTTAGCGGCTCGGACCGTCTCAAACACCCGGCGGCTGCAGTTACTGTGAGAGGAAAGGGTACACCCAAATCCAGGTCATTTATATAGATCAGAAACAGCAATGGTCCCAATACTGACCCCCAGGGGGACACCACTGCACTTCCCTCCAGTCAGAAAAACAACCGTTCACCACCACTCTCTGCTTTCTGTCTCCCAGACAGTTCTGTATCCGCTGTCGCTGTCCCTTTAATACCGGGGGCTTCGATTTTGCCTACAAGTCTCTTATGTGGCACTTTACAAATGCCTTTTGAAAATCCATATAAACTACATCAACTGCACTTTCTTCATCCATCCTCTCCGTTACTTCAGCAAAAAACTATCAGGTTTGTTAGACATGATTTGCCTTTACCAAATCCGTGTGGGTTGTCCTTTGTTATCCCATATTTTTCTGAGTGAAAGTTAATTTTGTCCCGGATTATAGTATCCAGAAGTTTCCCCACTACTGATTTTGGCTGACTGGCCTGTAGTTCCCGGGTTTATCCTTCTGCCCCTTTTTGTACAAGGGAATAACATTTGCAATGCTCCAGTCCTCTGGCACCACTCCGGTATCCAAGGAGGATTGAAAGATTGTGGCCAGAGCCTCCGTTATTTCCACCCTTACTTCCCTCAGTAACCTAGAATAAATCCTGTCTGGACCGGGTGACTTAACTACCTTGAGCACCGACAACCTTTTTAGTCCCTCCTCTAGGTTTATTCTTATCTTACACAATTTCTCTACCCTCTCCGCCAATACAGTGGCATTAACTGCATCCTCTTCTTTTGTGAAGACAGAGGCAAAGTACTTATATTCTTTTGTACTTCTTATGACAAGTTTCCTTACTCCACACACTTCGGTTTACCCAGCAGTAAGTAGGAACCCAGTTGTTAGTTGATTGGCAAATTGCTCTCTGGGAGTAATTATCCCTTCAAAAATAATAAATTGGTCACTCAAATCCACGACTGTTTGTGGGACGCTGCTGTGCGGAATTGGCTGCCGTGTTTCGCCCACAAAATATAGTCATTACACTTTACAGTGTAATCTGCGAAGTGCTTTGAGATATCTCAGTCACGTGATATCATATTACTATAGTTCACATTTATTTTTCCCCTTCACACAGGGTAATCGTGAAGGATTATTATTATTATTATTACTCACACGTTCTCCAGCAGGGCAGCACTGTCCCCATGTAGACCTTTTCTCATTGTTCCCTCAATCTCAGCTGCGATCGAATCCTGAAAGAGAACGGCTTTCAAATCAGTGAGAGATGGAGCTCAAACAGACAGACAGACAGACAGACAAGCTTGATTGAAATACAAGCGGTAGAAAGGTGTAGGTTTGTGTGTTGGTTTACTCTGGGTTAATGTAATTGGTGCACGTGCTGTGTGTCATGGTTTGTGCCATTGGTCTGTGTGTTGCGATGTGTTGTGGTCAATCCCTCTGCTTTGCCCACTCCTTCCCTTCTTTTGGATCACGACTGAAGACCTTCCTATAAAAGCTATTGTTGTGGATGCTAACTGGTGGTGTGTGTGGTGAGGTGAGCCAACAACATCAACAACTTGCATTTATATAGCACCCTTCATGAAGGGTAGCATCCTGAGCACTTGACAGTGGGGAACTCTGACAAGGAGCCAAGGGGAGAGGGAGGGGAAAGGTGATTGTTAACCTTATCAAAAAGGAAGGTCTTTAGACGGGATGGTGGGGAGGGAGTGGAAAACCCAGAGGGATTGAGGGAGAGAGTTCCAGAGTTTCGGGGAATAGTGGCTGAAAGCACGACCACCAATGGTGGAGTGGAGGGGACAAGGGACGAACAGGAGGCCGGAGCCAACTGAGCAGAGGTGGTGGAGTTGGGGGTAAGCAGGTCGGAGAGGTAGGGAGGTGCCAGGGCATGAAGGGATTTGAAAACAAGTGAGAGGATCCATTCAGTAATTGAGAGCCAGTGGAGCCTGGTGAGGACTGGGGTGATGGGGGTACAGTGTTTGGTGTGGGCTGAGGTCCTCACCATGGGGAAGACAGGCACGGTGTGGTAGCGGTTGATGGAGCTGTTGGGCATACACTTGTTCCGCAGGTTCTTGATCTCCTCCTGAGCCTCCTGTAGAAATCCCTTGCACTCAGCATAGCGCTCCTTCAGCTCCCAAAGCTGTACAGACATATGACTCACTATCACAACACAGCTCACAGCTTCCCCTCCCTCAATCTCAGCCCCCACCCCCACACTGACCCCCCACACTGACCCCCACCCCCACACTGACCCCCCCCCCACTAAGCCCCATCCCCACTGACTCCCCCACACTGACCCCACACTAATCTCCCCACCTCCACACTGCCCCCCCAACCCCACACTGACACCCACACTGCCCCCCCACCCCCACACTGACCCCCACACTGACCCCCACCTCCACACTGCCCCCCACACTGCTCCCACGTGACACATTCGCTCAGAACTGACCCACCTCAGATTTGAGTTGTTCTCTGGACCCCCGGAGTGACGCCATGTGCTGACTCAGCTCCTCGTTCTCCGTCGTGCACTGATGGTAGAGAAGCACGTTTGATACGGAGGCTACAACCCTCTCCCCCCACAAGGTACCCCACCACCCACCCTCCTGCCCCACCCTCCCCACCAGGTACCCCACCACCCTCCTGCCCCCCCCTCATCCATCAGGTACCCCACCACCCTCCTGCAACCCCCTCCCCCATCAGGTACCCCACCACCCTCCTGCCCCCCACTCCCCCTGCCCCAGGTACCTCACTACCCTCGTACCCCCCACTCCCCGCCGCCAGGTAGCCCAACACCCCGCGCCCCCCCCACCACCCCCATGGGAGGAGTCTGGCAGTGCCTTACGGCTTTACACTTCTGCTTCAGGTTGACTATGTGTGCGAGCAGCCGGCTGATCTCCTCCTGCTGACGGGTACAATCCTCCACCTTGCGCGCCAGCTCCTCAGACACCATCGCCAGCTGGTTGTTGGAGAGTCCTGGGCGGGCAGAGAGACGGAAACAACTCAAACCACAACATCAGCAACAACCTGCGCCCGTCACGCAGGTTAGCGTCTCAGAGCGCTGCATGGTGCTGGGGTTGGACACAGAGAGGGGATGGGAGAGGGGGGAGGTAACTATAGGCACGGTCAAAGAGTTAGGTCTTCAGGTGAGATTAGAAGTAAGTAGGAACCCGGTTGTTAATCGATTAGCGGATCACTTTCCAGGGGTAATGATCCCTTCAAGTTCAATAATAATAATAATTTGGTCACTCAATTCATGACTGTTTGTGAGACACTGCTGTGCACAATTGACTGCTATGTTTCGCCCACAGATTATGCAGTCAATTCACTTTACAGTGGATTGTGTGAACCGCTTTGACACATCTTGAATATGTGATAAGGAGCTATATCAAATGCAAGGATTATTATTATTATTATTTAACGCAAAACACCTCTAAGATCTCTAAGAATGTACAGCAACTGTATATTGACAGAGAACACGGTGGCCAATTTGCACACAGAATTGTCCCACAAACAGCCTTGGAGTGAGTGATCCATTTTATCTGGAGAATTGTTGGCCAGGACACCAGGAGTGAGAACTCTCTTCTCCTTTCAAGCAGTGCAGAGGGACTCTTAATGCTCACCTAAACAGGGCACAAACACAACCTCGGTTTAACGTCTCCGCCGAAGGTCGGTACCTCCGAGAACTGCAACCTTTGACTTTTATGTAAGTTTTTCACGTTGAAATTTCTCACAGCTCTTTATAGTAATTACTGTCAGGTGTAGTGTCTGTTATTTTGTAGGTAAATACAGCGGCCATTTCATGAGTTCCCGGAGGACACCCAGGGAAGGGTAAGGCGTGGGATTAAAGAGTTAATGTGTCAGGGCATCCTGATCATTAACACTTTATTTTCCGGTGATTTTCAGCTGGTTTCAGGCTGTGATGATCGGGTGTGGTTGTGTGTTGCTGACGTGTCGCTGACATGCCACTGACATGTTGTGCCGTGTCACACTCACCCAACTCCGTCACGCAGTCCATGACCAGTAGCTCTTCCTGCTCCTCATAATCCAACGTCTCCGTGGTCAGCTGTGTGGCCTATCCCAGAAACACAGCACACGGCTTAACATGCTAGGTGTTTGGGGTGCGTTGGTGGTGGGCTGGGGTGTGTGTGAGTTGTGGTGTGTGTTGGTGTGTGTGTGTGTGTGTGTGTGTTGGGGTGTGTGTGTGGGTTGGTGTGTGTGTGTGAGTGTGTGTGTATGTTGGGGTGTGTGTGAGCGTTGGTGTGTGTGTTGGAGTGTGTGAGTGTGTGTGTTGATGTGTGTTGGGGTATGTGTGGGTGTGGGGTGTGTGAGTGTCGGGGTGTGTGGGACCCACTGGTACCTGATGTCGCAGTCTGCTGTTCTCCTCCTCCAGTCCCTGCAGTTTCTGTTGTAGAAAATCCAGCTGCACAAAGCTGTGCAGTGATGAAGCCGATGCATTCCATGGGAGCCTGGGGCAAGAGAGAGGCTCAGGGTCAGATCATCTTCTACGTTGATTCCCATTTGCCAGTGGAGTCCCTGTAGCTCAGTGGTTATAGAGCTCGCCTGGCAAGCGAGACTGGGTTTGATTCCCGGGTCAAGGCGAAACCTTGGGTAAGTTTCCTAATTCCACACACCTCTGTTTAATAGCAGTCAGTGGGAACCCGGTTGTTAGTCGAATGGCGGATCGCTTTTCCAGGGGTAATAATTGTTTCAAAAGAAATAATATTAATGAATTGGTCACTTCTATGCACGACTGTTTGTGGGTACTGCTGTGCGCAATTGGCTGCCGTGTTTGGCTCCACAAAATATACAGTCAATTCGATGTGTTATCAGCAGTAAACGCTGACATCTCCGAGTCTGAGTTCGTATCATTTACAAAGAGGAAGAATGGCAGAGGCACTAACCCACACCCCGGAGTA
The DNA here is from genome assembly GCF_018977255.1 of Callorhinchus milii. Classification (NCBI taxonomy): domain Eukaryota; kingdom Metazoa; phylum Chordata; class Chondrichthyes; order Chimaeriformes; family Callorhinchidae; genus Callorhinchus; species Callorhinchus milii. Next base: position 156,360 of record NW_024704764.1, read on the forward strand.
AATTTCCAGCCGCATTCCTCCCAGTCCACAACACCCCCTTTACTTTCTTGTCTCCTCCGGCCAAACTGCTCGTGTTTGATGGAACGTCTTTCATTTCAGACTCTCAAAGTATCTCACAGGATTTACAGTAAAGTGCAGTGACTGTGTAATTGCAGATGAGCGTAGGGTCACTCACGCGGTGGAGTGGGTAGGGTTGGGGTCGCTGTCCTCCGTGGTGTCCGTGTACAGCTGCAGGAGATCATCCCTCATCAACAGCTCGTGTTTCAGCTGCGAAATCTGAGCCAATCCACGTGGAAGAGGGCAGAGGTCAGGCCACGCCTCTCCACACAGCCCCGCCTTCTCAGAGCCCCGCCTCCCCACAGAGCCCCGCCTCCCCACAGAGCCCCGCCTCCCCACAGAGCCCCGCCTCCCCACAGAGCCCCACCTCCTCACAGAGCCCCACCTCCCCACAGAGCTCAGCCTCCTCACAGAGCCCCACCCACCTCCTCACAGAGCCCCACCCACCTCCTCACAGAGCCCCGCCTCCTCACATAGCTCCACCCACCTTGCCACCTAGCCCCGCCTCCTCACACAGCCCCACCCACCTCCCCACAGAGCCCCACTTCAATACCATTCCATTCTTACTGAACCCAAATGACCAAGAATCAGATGTCCCCCCTCCTCCCTCACCTTCGCCCTCGGGGCCTCACCTCTTCCAGGGTTTGCTGTAGCTGCTCCTCCAGGACCTCGTTGCGCTGGGTGAGGCTGTGGTTCTGTTTGAGCAGTGATTGGCCGATGCGAGCAGCGAGCTCCAGGTCTCGCTCTTTCTGTAATGACAGTCACTGTGACCAATCATAGCCCGTCGCCTCGCGCAAGCGGCATTCCCAGATGGGCTGATCCACTCTGGACCCCCATCCCTTCTCACTCGTAGGGGGGAAACTCCCTGGGGGCCAGACTGCCTCCCAACCAGTCTAGTGCAGCTCCTCCACACACTAGTCAGCCAGTCAGCCAGCCAGCAAGCAGGGCATGAGGTAGGAGCAGCAGAGGATGATTCACCCCATCCAGCTTATTCCACCATGTTGTTAGATCAAGGCTGATCTGCATATTCTTGCCATTTCATCGAGTCCCGTAACATCCCAATATTCAGCCACATCGCTCTGAAATATCCCAATGCATATTGAGAGCCTCTGGTGCTATGAAACTCTACCCTGCATGAAGGGCGTGAAAGTTGTTGTTGTTGTGTTGGCTGGCAGAGGAGGGGTGGGGGAGAACAAACCCCAAATCTCAGGCAGACTGGCGGGCAGCAGCAGAGACAGATGAAACCAACAGAGGTTCCAAAGTCAACCTGGGCATTGCTCCACCCCCACCCCCCTACCCCTCGCTAGCGGGTTGGGGAGAGAGAGCGTTTAATGGGACGGGGAGGGGATGAAGGGATGATAGAAGAGAGAGGAGGCTGTGCAATTCTATGATTCTATGATAAGAATGAGCTGGGGGAGAGGGGTTAGGGGGGTGAAGGGAGTGACTCTCACCTCTTCCAGTAGGTGCGTTACTGCCTCAATGTCATGGTAGGTCTTGGTCACCTGACCCACCCGGTCTGCACACAGCACTGTAGGGAGAAGAGAACAAGAACCATCAAGATCATGGGAATAGAAGTAGGCCATTCAGCTCCTCAAGCCTGTTCTGCCATTCTATTACATGATGGCTGATCTATACTCGTCTCCAATTACACGCCCTTGCCCCGTATCCCTTGATACCCTGACCTAACAAACATCTATCCAACTCAGTCTTGAAAAGGTGAATGGATCCAACATTCACAGCATTTGGTGGAGTTTCAGATTTCCATTCCCCTTCGAGTGAAAAATTGCCTCTTGATTTCGCTCCTGAGTGGCCTTTAATAGCTTTAATTTTAAGATGCTGTTGTCTTGTTCTTGGTCTTGTTCTATGTGAGCGTGGCCTGTGACCTCCTGGCCACACTCAAGTGAGCGCCAGGATTAGCCGCTTATTAAAAAGCTTTGACAGCTGTGACAATCCGCTCTGGTAACCTGTCAACCCTGTCCTTTCCTGGCAAGGTTCAGCTCAAAGGGCTGGCCCACTCTCCCGGAATATTGGACATTCGGAAGCGAGTCACAGTTCCAATCACGAGCCAATGATCATAATGATCATGAAAGATCATAGCCATGATCTTGTAGACTGGCAGAGCAGGCTCGAGGGTCTGAATTCAGCCTGTTTCCCGTCTCCTGTTTCTGTGTTTCAATCCAGGTGTTTAATAATGAATTCTGCGCCAATTCACCTCAAAACATCTCAAAGCACAATGACACATCTCAAGGACACAAATGTGTTTCTGTAGCCGACACAGCAGCTGATTTGCACTCACCTAGTAACAATAAGTAATAATAATCCTTGCATTTGACACAGTGCCTTATTATGACGTCTCAAAGCGCTTCATAAGGTTTACCGTAAAGTGTATTTTGAAGGCGAATGTGACAGACAGACAATTTACACCCCACAAGGAACCATAAAGTGAACGACCAATTGATCTGGGGGATTGCTGAGCGATATACAGCCAAAGGCAGCGGATAGCTTCCATTGGATGTTTAGCGCTGTATTTTGGGGATGTTTATTGAGAGGTTTATTTGAGCTCAGAGTGAGTCTGGCCCAGCGGGCTGTGTTGCGTTGGGCTGTGTTGCCAATGTACCTGCCTGCAAGTTTCCAAGAAAATAATCTGCATTCCCATTTGGAGGGATTCTCTATCTGTTCTGTACAATTCCCCCTCATCCCCACCCCCCACCCCCGAGCTATCCTTTGGGAGGTACACGTGATAGCTCAATAGGGAGTGGTGTCTCAGGGGGGTATTGGAAGCTCAGACGCATTCCCTCAGCCTATCTCGATGCCTGTGTCTACGTGAGAACAGGCACATCTCACGCTCAGGCAGCCTGGTTCCCGCTGTGTGACCCCAGCCTGAGCTGAGCTGAGGCCCTGCCCCACTGTGCCAGCCCAGCCCAGCCCTGGCCTCTCTCACTTCCCCTTCCTTAATTGGGATTTATGTTCAATCTGTCTGTCTGCCAGTGATTTATGTGATGAGAATTGACAGCTCGGTTCAAAGTAAGCTTTCATCTTCCTCCCCCCCTCTCCCTCTTCCCTATTTCCGCCTCTCCCCCTTCGCCCCTTTCCACTCTCTGCCTCCCCTCTCCCACCTCTCTGTTCCTTCCTCTGCCCCAGCAAATTTTATGCCGTCCAGGAATGTTGGTTCTGATTATTTATTAATTCAATTATTGCACTATTTCTCATTTAACCCATTTAGGCTCAGTGACTGCAAGCAAACCCCAATTCGTCTGAAACCTCCCTCCCCATTGTCTACCAAGTTCTGTCGCAGACCTGAGCACAGGGAGCGGACCCCAGTCTCACCCCACCATCCACAAACTCTGCTGGGCAGGGCAGCAAGAGGGGTATTAATGGGGCAGGAAAAATACAGAGGATCAGAGTCTGGGTTACATAGAGAGAGGAGAGAGAGAGAGGAGAGGGAGAGTGGCGGAGAGAGAGGGGGGGAGAAAGAAAGAAGGAAATGAGGGAGAGAGAGAAAAGGAGAATAAGGGAAGGGAGAGAGGGAGAGAGGAGAGTGGGGAAGAGAGAGAGAGACTGTCTTGGGACGTCCTCACGACGTGCAAGGAGCGATACAAATGTAATTTGTTGTTGTTGAGTGGGGAGGAGAGAGGGGGAAAGAGAGAGCACCTCGCACTCGCTCGTGCCCCCTTTCCCGCGCCTCCTCACCCCATTCCTGGACTGGATAAAATACACCCATTTGCTGCCATCAAAGTGTCACCCCCTCTCTGTCCCGTCATCACAGCATCGAGCTGATTCTTACACGAGGGTCTCAGGTGGCTCAGAGCTTCACTGGGAATATAATAATAATCCTTACATTTGATACAGCGCCTCAGCACGTCTTCGAGACGTCTCAAAGCGCTTCACAGGATATACTGTAACATGAAATGACTGTGTATTTTGTGGGCGAAACTGACTATAACTGAACCCTCTCCTGTTGAAACTTTGCAAGGTGCTTCCCAGGTGATTGCAGTCAGGTGTAGTGACTGTTTTTGCAGTAAACTGTTACCCCTGGGTTCCTCGCAGCCAAACCCCGCATCTTGGCTCACAATCCAAAAAACAGCCAGAGATCTCACTTGGCGATGAATTGCTCAACATTAACCCCCTCCTTCCTTCCCTCCCTCCCTCCCTCCCTCCTTCCCTCTACATGCCCCAAATCTGGCGTGAGACGCATCTCTTTGACAATGGCTTTCGGTCATTTCTCCCCTCCCCCACTATCTTCAGCTCCCCACCTCTGCTCCACTCTCCCACACACCCACCCCGCTCGGCAGCCCAGCCCGGAGTGTTGGGAGGGTTTCAGGATGACCTCCTGCTGTGTAAGTGTAACAGGTAGCAAAACGATGTCCGCAGCCCAGAGATACGCCAGTGAGGGCAGCAATGAGAGCCTCCGTGCCAAACCCCAGCCGTTACCTTCCTCGATGTCCCGACCCATGAGCTCCTCGCTGTTCTCCCCAACATTTCCAATGCACTCGTTCCCGGCACTGCTCCACAGCTCTGCGGCCAGGAATTCCAGACTCTCGCCCATAACAGGAGGACAACTACCCGCAGTGTCCGTGCGGCAACCGTCACCGAGCGTTAGTCGGAGTGGGAGCTAATGGGATCGTGCTCTTAGCCAGGCTCACAGACACGACACTGAGAGATTCCTCCGTTCAGTCACAGCCTCTCTCTCTCTCTCCCCCCACCCCACACGTCATATCCACTCATTACACCTGGCTGGTCAACAAGGCACGGAGTCTGTGCTCAGTCTCTGGGCTGTAATTAACTGCAATAAACCGGGGGCAACAACAGCAATTCTCTCCAACTTGCAAAAGATGCAAGTTTTGCCCGACATAATTATTGAAGAGCTGGTGATTGTTACTGTTGGAAATCGATGTGTTTGAGCTGTGGTTGGGCTGGGGTTAGGAGGCTGGGGCTGGTGCTGGGGGTTGGAGGCAGGGGTTTGGGGCTGAGGTGGGGGTGGGGTTGGGGCTGGTTCAGACAGAGAGGCACCTGTCTCTGGGACGTGTGGAAATAGAGCAGCAAAAATTGTTGCCGGCATGCCACCCTTCACATCCCGTTTCCATCAACTCCACAGCTGGAAATCCCAGAATCTCAAAATAAATCCACTTTCTGGCTGTTTGGGAAGCCTCACTCCGTCTGCTTCCAAAAAGAATTCCTGCGCCGTATTGGTTAGAGAGCTCGCCTCGCAAGCGAGAGGACCCAGGTTGGAGTCCCGGGCAGGGCGAAACCTTAGGCACCTTTTCCTACTCCACACGCCTCTGTTTAACTAGCAGTAAGTCGGAACCTAGTTGTTCATCGATTGTTGGATCACTTTCCAGGGGTAATAATCCCTCCACAAAAATATTGGTCACTCAATCCACGACTGTTTGTGGGACGCTGCTGCGCGCAATTGGCTGCCGCATTTCTCCCACAAAATATACAGTCAATTCACTTTACAATATATCCTGTGAAACCCTTTGAGACATCTCAATGACATGATCAGGCACTATATCAAATGCAAGAATTATGAGTACTGGTAGGGCCTCGCTTGTCTGTCTCCAAATACAGTCACTACATTCAACTGTGCTCACATGTGAGGCTAACCCAGAAACCGAAGTCCTGGATAAAATCAGTCACTCACTTCATAGCTTTTGTGAAGATTTGCAATGCACACACAATGCATACACAAACACACATTCATATACAGTCACACACGCACGGACACTCACACATAGATGTGCATATACACACACACACATTTAACAACAACAACAAAATTACATTTGTATAGCGCCTTTCACATTCAGACGTACAGACACATACACACACAGACTCACACATCCACCTCCTAATCACTCTAAACCGTCAGTCTGGGAGGAGGGGATATCAGGATAATGCTTAATCCCAAAATAGATTGAAAATCCCACATTTGGGCATCAATTAATCACCCTTTACTGCTCCTTATCCCTTAATTAGGTCAAGACTCGCAGTCAATTTAGATCAGTAAATACACGACCCGTTTGACTGACATTCAGTCTCTTTCTCTCTTCTCCCAAATCCGAACCTGTCTAATGAACAGCAGATTCAGTCACTCCTTATCTTGCATCAGCCAAAGTGGCACCAATGTCCCCAGGACAATCAATATTAAATACCAGTTTAATTTACTGTCCAGGTTAATAATTACTCCAACAAACAATTTGGTTGCTCACTCCATAGTTGTTTGTGGGACACTGTGTGCAATTGGCTGCTACAATTCGTCCACAAAATACAGTCAATGCACTTGACGTGAAAGGCGCTGTATCAAATGCAAGGATTATTATTATGTTTCTACAGATCGGGGTTCTTTATTTCATTTATTTAGTCATTAATTTACCATCTCATAATTCAGATTGACGTTACACACACACACACACACTGACACACACATACTGATACACGCACATACTAACACGCACACTCCCACACACCCACACCACATACCCTCATCCAAGTGTTACACAGCAATCTCTGCTTTCACATGATATCTCCCATTATTCCCGGGAAAATCCCCCTGGGTATCTCTGAAGGTGATGGAATCTGCCCTCTGTGGCTACACCTCCACAGACTCCCAGGAGGCTCTCTTCCCCCCTCTCTTTCTCCCCCTTTTCCCCCCTCCCCCACAGTAACACAGAACATCTGCCGAGCTCCGCAGTGACAGGATGAACCCTCCATTGCTGACTTGCCTGTCTGCACATCCGCCTCAAGGCTCCCTGACAGACGGAACCTCTCCCCTGCCCCCAAGCACACACACAGCTGGGCAGAGGTGGAGGTGTCATCACCAAGCGCTGAAACAGACGAGGCTTCACTAATACAGTGTCTCCCTGTGATGCCTTTCACAACGCTGTAAATAAAGTGCATGTGGCAGTATCACAGGGAGGCAGGGAGCTTGTCTTTAGTTTCCTCTCTTTGCTGAACAGTGCTCCACACGCGTGTTACACCCAGCGCTCCACACACATGTTACACCCAGCGCTCCATACACTTGTTACACCCAGCACTCCACACGTGTGTTACACCCAGCGCCCCACATGCGTGTTACACCCAGCGCTCCACACACGTTACACCCAGAGCTCCACACGTTACACTAAAATTTCCCACCCATGGAGAGTCCGACGGCCGAGACATATGGCAGTACAGATCCCCCGCCTCTCCCACCGCACCCCCACCACTCCCCCACCCACCCCAAGCCTGGGACGTACAGAAGTATTTGAAGGTCTCCTCGATCTGCTCTGGAGTGAGGCTGAGGGGGACCTCGGGGGGCACCAGGGGGGTAAGCAGCCAGTCATCGTGGCTGTAGCCGTAAATGGTGTCCGCCCGCAGCCTGTAGTGTGGGACACTCTCCTCCAGGAGGCTGATAATCTCCACCTCGGGCACATTCTCACTGAGGGACACATCTGCGGAGAGGACACAAACACTGAACTCCTGAGACTCGGACAAACACAAACATCTCAGGACATCCTTCCGGAGACACACTCCAACCCCTGTGTCAGCCTGAGTCACTCCATTCACTCACACTCTCGCCTCAGAGTCAAAAGGTTGTGGGTTCAAGCCCCACGTCGGGACCTGGAAGCAGATTGTCTAAGCGCTGGGGAATGGCTGCATTGTCAGGGAGAATGAACAGGGAGACATGAAGCTGAGGTTCTGTCTCTCTGTTCAGGTACATGTTAAAGATCCCACTCCGCAATTTGAAAATAAAAGGGAGTTTCTCTCTCCCAATGTCCTGGCCAAAAATTCCCCAGATAAAATTAGTGGCTACTCCATGGTTGTTTGTGGGACACTACTGTGCACAATTGGCTGCCGTGTTTTAGAACTCTCTTCCTCCATCCCTCCGCCTTGCCCCTTCTTTCCCCATCTTCAAATCGCGCCTGAAGACCCGCCTCTTCGAACGTGTCTATGGTCACCTTCCCCTGGCTCGGCTTCAGCCTCTGCCACTGCCAAGTGCTCTGGGATGCGTTGTTAAACAGTCACTGCACTTTACAGTTTATGCTGTAAAACAGTTTGAGGCGCCTTGACCACACGATAAACCGTGATATCAAATGCAATGGTTATTATTATCTTCGTCGACACCCAAACCCGCCAAGGTTCACAGGTCTCCTTCATCTTTCCAATTTACACCTACTGCGCCCTCCAGGGGCAGGAACTGGGTACTGTGTGTTTTAAGACATTTGTGTTATATATATATATATATAATCCAAATGTACCCCAATTTCAAATTATACTGGTTGCTTATCACATTGGTTTTGCCCTGTTGCTGGTGAAGACCGGCTGCTGAGTTTCATGACAGCATTATCACAGTATGTAGTATAATAATCCTTGCATTTGATACAGTGCCTTATCACGTTGTTGAGACGTCTTAAAACGCTTCACAGGATTTACTGTGAAGTCGGGTGATTGCATTTTTGTGGATAAATGGGCAGCGAATTTACACATAGCAACAACCCACAAGCAGCCACAAAGTGAATGATTGATTTTATCTGGAGGATTGTTGGCCAGGACACCAGGAGAAACTCTCTTTTCACATTCAGCTGAACAGGCAGACGGGTCCTCGGTCTTATCGAATGGACAGCACCTCCAACAATGCAGACCCCCTCTCCCTGGCACTGCGCTGGAATATCAGTCCAGAGTTCAAAAGGCCATGTGAATTCAAAGTCGACGTGGGGTTTGAACCCACAACCTTCTGACTCAGAGGTGAGAATGCTACCAACCAAAGCAGACTGACACATTACAGCTTATTCTCAACAATATGCATTTTCATTTCAAATCAATTATACTTTGTGAAATGCTTAGAAAGGTTTACATGAAAGGCATTTTGGAAATGCAGGTTGTTATCTATTATTATTATTAACTTCTGTAAATCAACAAACTCCTTCCTTTCTGTGGGAGCTACAGGCCAGAGAGTTCATCTCGCTCCCCTGAGGCACATAATCCAAGTTGGGACCACAATTGATTTGTCAGATCTGTGCTAGTTGCCTGTATTTCCAAATCAGCCGCGTATCTCTGTACCTCGCACCCTTCACTCGGCTGGCTCCGGACTTCTGAATATCCCTCGTCTCCTCCAGTCCACCATCAGCGGCCACGCTTTCAGCCAAGACCCTGGAACCCCCTGCCTCAATCTCTGCTTCTACTCCTTGCCTGTCTTCAGATAGCACCTGTAGACCTTCCTCTTCAAACCTGCCTATGGTCACCTCCCCCTCTCCCTGGCTCGGCATCACGCTCCACCATTGTTAAGTGCTCCAAGATGCTATCCTGTCTGAAGGGCCCTGTGTTGTTATTATTATTAAGTTGTTGTTTATCATTAATTCTAAAAGTCTTCCCAAATCCCTCAATGTTTCTACGCAAAATATTGCTGTTGTTCTGACAGAAGATCATCGACCTGAAAAGTTAACTCACTTTCCTCTCTCCATAGATGCTGGCTGACCTGCTGAGTGTTCCCTCAATGTTTATTCCCACTTTGTTCCTGTTTCAATGATACTATTGATCCGGTCTCAGTCATGACTTGTGGTCGTGAATTCCGGACTCTAACAACCCTCTGAATGAAAACTTCCTTCTAACCTCTCCTTTCTGTCAACACTTCTCAGAGTGGGCCCCCTTTTGCCATCCCTTCCCCACCCAAGGGCAATAATTTATCCTTATCTAACCACTCTTAGAGCTAAATCACTTTGATCATACCTCCTCTCCTGTTCCAGAGGCAAAAATTCTAATAGAACCACTCGCCAGCCTCTCTTCATATTAATACCATCTCAAACCCCAAATCATCCTAGTCAATCCATGCTGGAGGGAAAATCTTTTATTCAGCTGGCTCCAGCCTTCTGAATGTCCCTTGTCTTCTCCTCTCTACCATCGGTGGCCGTGCTTTCAGCCACTACGTTCCAAGACTCTGGAACTGCCTGTCTCATTCCTTGCCTGTACTCCTTGCCTGTCTTCGGATCTCATCTGAAGACCTTCCTCTTCAAGCCTGCCTAGTGTCACCTCCCCTCGGTTACCACAGTGACTGCCTCACTTACCGGTGATGGTACCAACATCTCGGCACTCTCTGCGGCTGGCACGGTTCCAAGGCAGCTCAGCGACTCCCGTCGCCTCCGCGTCATCGGTGCCGATGGTGAAGATGGGCGCGGGAAGGTCATGGTCAAAGTTGAAGGGAAAGAGTGCAGCAGTGGAGGGGTCCCACGGCGTGAAGTGGTCCCGTGGGGTGGAACGCGCCAGTTTGCCAGCGTTCACGTGAGGGGCTGAGGTCCCACGAGGGAAGTTGTGATCAATGATTGTCACCAGTCACCGATATGATCACCAATCCTGCCTATTTAATGAGTAAAAGCACAATGAGAATCCACTTACTGGGATTTGGAGAAAGGAACATAAACCCACATCGTATCCATGACAAGCTCGTCAGCACGTCACCCGATATCCATTCACTCCCCCCAGCACACACATCCCCACCCCCCCACCACAACAAAAACTCCTTTTCTACTGGAACCCTTAGACTTGATTTCAGCCGGGCTCAGTCCAGTAGCACTCTCGCCTCTCAGTCAGAAGCTTGTGAGTTCAAGCATAACAACAGGACTTGGAACTCATACAGTGCAAGTTGACACCCCAATGCAGTGCTGGCGGTGTTGCACATTGTCGGAGGTGCCAATCTTCGGATGAGACATTAAACCAAGGATGGTTCAGGTGGACGTTAAAGATCCCATGTACTATTTGAAAGAGAAGAGAGTTTCTCTCTCCCGGTATCCTGGCCAACAATCCCCCGAATAAAATTGATGATTCACTTCATGACTGTTTGTGGGACCTTGCTTTGTGCAAGCTGGCTGCTGCATTTGCCCAGTCTCTACATTTTACAGTAATGTCCTTTGGAATGCTTTGGGACGTCCTCCCAACCTGAAATGCGGAACATCAAATGTAAGGATTATTTTTATTAAACATGCTTCACACACTAAACCCGCTTAATGGCACCAAATGTTTTTGGTCGTCTATGTGTCTGACACATACAGGAACCGAGCACCATGCTTAACAGTCTCCAATCTAGGCTGAGAACATATGTATGGAAATTTTATTTTGTCTGGAATAGAATGCTCTCCCCTCTACCCCCGGCTCGGTGTCAGGTTCCACACTGTGAAGTGCTCTGAGACGTTGCCCTGTGTGAATATCACTGTAAATACAAGTAGTAGTAGGTGTTGTTGTTGTCCTCATTACCATTCTTGCTGGTGTGGCCTTTGTCTGAGGTTTCCTCCTGATGTTAAAATCTTTTCCTTCAACCAATTGCTCACCTCCGCCCACCACCACTCACCACCGCTCAACACATGTCACTGCTGTTCACCACCACTCACTGCCACTCACACAGAGCAACACCCTAACACGCACAGCTGGTGTGCACACAAGCTGAGTAGCAAACTCCACACAGTGCTGCCCCATGAGGAAGCGAGATAAGGCTGAGGATATTTAACTATGCACAATCTGCTGAGACAAAGTCCTTGTCAATAAAAATTAATGTAAATACAAGTAGTAGTAGATGTTGTTTTCCATACATGTGTTCTCAGCCTGGATTGGAGACTGTTAAGCATGGTGCTCGGTTCCTGTATGTGTCAGACACACGGACGACCAAAATCATTTGGTGCCATTAAGCGGGTTTAGTGTGTGAAGCATGTTTAATAAAAATTCAAGCACCTTCCAGGGTGAGGGAGTGCTCAGTGTTAACTATTCCCTCCCTCCTCTCGTGCTGTGGTGTGGGGGGAACCCCTCTGCTACCTCGCACAAGTGACCATTCTTAACATGTCGGACCAGCCACTGACTGTCAGCCTGGGGGGGGGGGGCAGTGTGGTCTGACTGCAGGAGGGGCCATTCAGCCTGTGTCGTTATTACCTCTACGGTCACTCTGATATCTCCAGATCTCTTAACATCCTAACTTATCAAGTATCTCTCAAACTCCTTAACTAACTGCACCAATGGGACAGTAGGAGACGATTCACTCCTTCAAGATGCCTGAAACATTTTGTTAGCATGGGGCAGATCAATTACTGCCAAGCTCTTACCTCATCTCCTTATTCCTTTGTGCTCTCACTCCCATTACAAACAGTAATTACTGTGTCTCACTCCCCACTACTCTGGGACCACCCCATTTCCAGCATTGTGCCCCACACTCCACTCAACTCCAAGTGGCGAAGCCATGAGTTCATACCCCACGTCTGGACTTGCATTCACAGCCCAAGCTGACACTCCAATGCAGTGCTGGGAGTACGCTGCATTGTTGGGGTGCCAACCTTTGGATGAGACATTAAACTGAGGCCCTGTCTGACTCTTCAAATGGAGTGTCCAGGCAGACACTCAAATACCCACTGGCTCAAAGTTCCAACTTAGGGCTTGAACCCACAACCTTCTGACGCCGGGGTGAGAGTGCTACTGGCTGAGCCAGGCTGAACACCTGTGAAGTGTAGTGAATTTTGCATGCAACAGGGTCCCACAAACAGTCATGAAGTGAACTGCCGATTCAGACACTTTCTGCTCCTAACTGAAGCCACCTGCTAAAGTGGTGGATGGATTCCTCAAGGCTCCATCTTTTTATGAGGAAATATAATTATTAGTAACTAGGGACTTACCCCACCTCATGAACCAGGAAGTTCTCTGGAATAATGGGTGGGGGAGAGTCTATGCTTGATTACCATCCAGCAATATCCCTTCCTTATCCAAAGCCATAAATTCACCAATAAGCAGGTGGATTGATGTGGGCCAGGAAGAAATTGCTGCTCTGTTTTTCTCAGAATAGTCACTGCACTTACCCTACTCTCCACCCTCTTGATTCCAACCCCCGTCTTATGTGCAAACCCTGAATTGTCCAGCACTTTGGGATGTCCTTCCGCTATACACTATAGCTATACAAATTCAATTTGTTTTTGGTTGTTTAAGTGAATGGACTTGGGTGAAAGTATAACTTAGTACAATTTATAAAGAAAAGGGATATCATCCTGATGTGAAAGGTGCTATAAAAATACAATTTGTTGGTGTTGGCCAGGATACTGGGAGAAACTCCCATCTCCTTCTCTTTTCATGTACAGGTCAACCATGATCTTATGAAATGTCAGAACAGGCTTGAGGGACTGAATGGTCTACTCCTGGTTCTATGTTCCAGCGCCTTGGGACATCTTCCCGACGTGAAAGGCTCTCTATAAATATAATTTTGTTGTATGTTTCAAGTTGTGCAGTAGACAAGTGAGAACTATATCTTGTGAGAACAAGAATGATTATTATTATAATATTAATATTCTTCATTAAGAAATAAATCCCTACTAAGAAATATCACAGAATAGATTTCTAATGCCCAGGGACCTTCAGTAAATGCACAAAGTTTCTTTTTCTTCTTGAGCAGAGAGCCCAGCAGTGTGAGGAGAGAACTGAGTGAGGTGGAACAGAGTGAGAATTCTGTTAAGGAATTTGATGAGAATGGGTGGGAATTCGATGCAGAGGGGAAAGAGGTGCATAATTATAAAATATAATAGTTATATTAAAATAATATAAAACATGTCTGGGAATATGGCAGGGCAGCTGAGACCAGCTGTGTGCACAATGTGTGCCATGTGGAAACTCCAGGATGTTTTGTGTGCCCTGGACAGACACGCGTGTAGGAAGTGCCTCCGGCTGCTCGAGCTTGAACTCAGAGTTTCTGAGCTCGAGGAGAGGCTGGTGTCACTACACAGCATGTGAGAGGCTGAAGAGTTTATGGATCGAACGTTCCAGGAAGTGGTCACAGCCACAGAGGGTGCAGGGGCTAGAGGAGAAACCGTTTGTGGAGATGAAATGGAGGTGGTGTGAGAAGTATGATCTGAACCAATCGAGGACAGAGCCGTGAAGGTTGACGTGAAAGGAGAGGCGGTGGATGAGGATAGTGTGGTGTCAAAGGCAGCAAGGAGGTCAAAGAGGATGAGGAGGAAGAGGGACCCTGGTCGCAGATGGACAGAATGTCATTTGTCACTTTGACCAGGACTGTTTCTGTGCTGTGGGCGACACGGAAACCCGATTGGAGGAGTTTGTGAAGCAAGTGGAAGGAGAGGAAGGAGCGAAGCTGGGAAGCAACAACTTGTTCCAGGACCTCGGAGAAGAAAGGGAGGTCGGAGATGGGGCGGAAGTTTGAGAAATCAATGGAAGTAGTGATAATGGGGGACTTCAAATACCCTAACATAGACTGGCAAAATAACAGTATAAAGGGCAACGAGGGGGAAGAATTCCTGAAATGTGTGCAGGATAACTTTCTGGATCACTATGTTTCCAGCTCAACGAGGAAGAAAGCAATCTGGTCTAGTTCTGGGGAATGAAGTGGGGCAAGTGGAGAAGGTTTCAGTAGGAGAGCATCTGGACAACAGTGATCACAGCATCATTAGGTTTAGAGTATTTATGGAAAGGGACAATCAAAGGTGAAGATACTCAACTGGAAGAGGCTAATTTCAGTGAGTTAAAAAGGGACCTAGCCAAGGTGGAAAGAAACATTGGCAGGTAAAACAGCTAATGAGGAATGGGAAGCCTTCAAGGAGGAGATAGTTCAGGGACAGAACAAATACATTCCCACAAATGGGAAAGGTAGGGCATCCAAACCTCCCTGGATGAATAAGGAAACTGGGATTAAAATAAAAGGGAAAAAGGAGTTTATGATAAATGTCAGGTCGAAAATACAGAAGATAATCAAATAGAATATAGAAAGTACAGAGGAGAACTGCAAAAGAAAATAAGAGGGGCAAAGAGACTGTATGAGAAAAGATTAGTGGGTAACATAAAAGGGAATCCTAAGGTATTTTATAAGCATATAAAGAATAAAAGATTAGTCAAAGGTAGGGTGGGTCTAATTAGGGAACAAAGAGGAAATATTCTTGTGGAGGCAGAGGGCACGTACTGAATGAGGGCTTTGCATCTGTCTTCACAAAAGAAGAGGATGAAGTGACTGCCACAGTATTGGGGGAGAGGGTAGAGAAATTGGATAAGAATAAACCGAGAGGAGGTACTAAAAAGGTTGTCGGTGCTCAAGGTAGACAAATCACCCGGTCTGGACAGGATGCATCCTAGGTTACTGAGGGAAGTAAGGGTGAAATAACAGAGGCTCTGGCCACAATCTTTCAATACCAGGGAAGGACTGGAGGATTGTAAATGTTACTCCCCTGTACAAAAAGGAGTAGAAGGATAAACCTGAGAAGTGCAGGGCCAGTCAGCCTAACGTCAGTAGTGGGGAAACTTCTAGAGACTATAATCCGGGTCAAAATAAATTTTCACTCAGAGAAATATGAGTTAATGAAGGACAGACAACATGGGTTTGTTAAAGACAAATCGTGTCTAACAAACCTGATAGAGATTTTTGATTAAGTAACGAGGAAGGTGGATGAAGGAAGTGCAGTTGATGTAGTTTATATGGATTTTCAAAAGGCGTTTGATAAAGTGCCACATAACAACAACAACAAGATTTCATTTATAGAGTCGGGAGGACGTCATAAGAGACTTGTAAGCAAAACAGAAGCCCACAGTATTAAAGGGACAGTGGCAGCGGATACAGAACTGCCTGGGAGACAGAAAGCAGAGTGGTGCTCTGTAGTAAACAGTGAGGAGGATAGTAGCAGACTGATATAGACAGTCTGGTAAAATGGGCAGACATGTGGCAGATTAAGTTTAATGTGGAGAAATGTGAAGTGATGTATTTTGGGAGGAAGAATGAGGAGAGGCAATATAAGCTGATGGTACAATCTTAAAGTGGGTGAAGGAACAGGTAGATAAAGCTGTTAATAAAGCATACGGGGTACTAGGCTTTATAAATAGGGGCATAGAATACAAATGTCAGGAGGTTATGATGAACCTTTATATAAAACACTGGTTAGGCCTCAGCTAGAGTTCAGTTCTGGGCCCCACACTTTAGGAAGGATGTCAAGGCATTGGAGAGGGTGCAAAGGAGATTGACCAGGATGGTACCAGGAATGAGGGACTTCAGTTATCAGGGGAGGCTCGAGAAGCGAGGATTATTCTCCTTGGGGCAGAGAAGGTTAAGTGGAGACAATAAAAAATTTCAAAATTATGAGGGAGCTCGATAGGATGAACAAGGAAAAACTATCTCCACTGGCGTGTGGGTCGGTAATCTGAGGACACCGATTTAAAATAGTTGTTAAAAGAAATAGAGAGGAGGTGAGGAGAAATGTTTTCACACAACGAGCTGTTGGGATCTGGAATGCATTACTTGAAAGGCTGGTGGGAGCCGATTTGAATAACAACTTTTAAGAGAGAAATAGATAACTATTTGGCGAGGACAAGTTTGCAGGGCTATGGGGAGAGTGCTGGGGAGTGGGATTGAATTGGATAAGTCTTTGGACATGATGGGCAGAGTGGCCTCCTTTGTGCTGTATAATTCTATATGATTCTCTGCTTCCGCTACTGGGCACTGTGTTCACCTCCTAGTGTCTTGTTCCAATGTCCAATGTCCCACATTCATCCACATTAAACAAAAGGGAGTTTCTCTCTCCTGGTGGCCTGGGCAACAATCTCCCAGATAAAATCAATCATTCATTTTACTGCCATTCACAAATTGGCTACCATTTTTCACCTACAAAATATAAAATCATTATACTTTACAGTATATCCTGTGAATCGCTTTGAGATGCCTCAAAGACATCATAAGGGATGTCTTCCCAAAGATTCTGTAACAAATGTAAGGTCCTGTACCAAATGTAAGCGGGGAAATGGTATTGATTTGGATAGCTCTTTTCAAAAAGCCAGCACAGACACAATGAGCCGAATATCTGTGTTTCCCCCATATGAAGGACGCTATATAAATGCAAGTTGTCGTTGATTATTATTAGTAGTATTATTATTATTTAGATAGCAACTTTCATTGAAACAGCCCAATCCACTCTGCAGAAGGGGAACTGAAATGAATCAGATAATTCTTCCAAATGAAGTCACCATTACAGAGATAGTAATTTTTACACCTGCAGCGTCCCTCTAGCAACGTGATGAATAGCCAATATTAAACTGCATTTGCCACATTCCGTCCCAGAAATTGGTCCAGAAGTTCCTGAATGCTGTTTATCCTTGTCATATGATTGACCTAATCACACAGTGTGGGCTCAGCAGAGACAGCAAACGCATTACAAGACACGCTCTCTTCATTCACAATAATAATAATTCTTGCATTTGATATAGGGCCTCATCATGTCTTCAAGACATCTCAAAGCGCTTCACAGAATATATACTGTAAAGTGAATTAACTGTATATTTGTGGACAAAACGCGGCAGCCAATTGCGCACAACAGTATCCCACAAACAGTCAAACAAACAAAAGGATTATTATTATTATTTTTAGTCTAGTCTTTACAACAAAGGTGGAGCTCAGGCTTTCTTTTGGAAGCCCACAGTCTAGGCTGATGTCCAGTGCAGTACTGGGTGGCAATGGTGCATCGTTGGAGGTATTGTGCTTCTGGCTATACGTTTAACGTTTGCCTGTTCAGTTAGATATTAAAGATCCCATGGCATGGAAAGAGAAGGTAGTTTCTTTCTCCAAGTGTCCTGGTTAAAGTGCCTCCAGTCAATTATTTATTTCAGGCTGTTTACGGGACGTTATGTGTGCAAACTGGGCTGCGAATTTTTCCACAAAGAGACAGTCACTCCACTTTACAGAAAATCCTGTGAAGCGCTTTGAGACGTTTTGCAGACATAATGAGTTATTTTATTAAATGCAAGCATTATTATGATTATTATTATAAACCGGTACCTAGAGTGTTACATGGGGAGGGTCGGGGGTCGGGAGGAGAATAATAATCCTTGCATTTGATACAGCGCCTTATCACGTCTTCGAGACGTCTCAAAGAGCTTCACAGAATATACTGTAAAGTAAATTGACAATATATTTTGTGGCGAGTGGCGGTTACCCGGTGAGGACTGGGGAGCACAGAAATCAGAACTCCATCATCTCTCCAACCTTAGCCCAAACCTCTCCGCCTCTGGCTCTCCAACTATCTCTCTTAACCTTTACATAGCTGTTGTGAAATGAAGTCCAGTCCAAGAATAGATTAACACAAGATTGAATGAAAGTAATAAAAGTCTGAGTGCCCTCTTCCCTCCCCGCCCGCCCCGCCTGGCCAGCCCCGCCTGAGCAGGTTCACGGTTAAAGGGCCCCAGCACAGCCCAGGGTAGAGCCTGAACTAAAAGTAACTAAAGCTACAAGTAACATTTTCTTTGTAAATATACTTTGTTCTTGTCCCCTGTTTTGTAGTTTCTTCCCATCACTCACCAGGTCGTGTGTGTGTGTGTGTGCCCCAGGGACCTGGGAGACTCCGTACAGCTCAGCTACTCACCTCACCGACTAAACCACAGGAACATTCCCTCGCCGTCTGTTTCACAGTCACGTTCGGGAGCCGAGCCGGGAAAGTGTCCCATCTTCAACAGGCGTGTTGGACCCAGCCCCAGCCCCATATTCCAGAAAATCACATGGCATCACTCCCAGGACAGGATTACTATGCAATCCCCCGCCTCTCTATCTCTCTCACTCAACAACAACAACTTGCATTTATATTACGCCTTCCACAGGGGGTACTGTCCCAGGGCACTTTCTCACACTCACTGTGGGTGAAACACGGCAGCCAATTGTGCACAGTTGTGCCTCAAATCAGTCGGGTGACAATCACTGAGTGGCTAAATTATTATTATTATTTTTTTGAAGGGATT
Organism: Callorhinchus milii; assembly: GCF_018977255.1. Lineage (NCBI taxonomy): Eukaryota > Metazoa > Chordata > Chondrichthyes > Chimaeriformes > Callorhinchidae > Callorhinchus > Callorhinchus milii. Next base: position 175,128 of record NW_024704764.1, read on the forward strand.
ATTACCCCCAGAAAGCGATCCGCCAATCGACCAAGAGTCGAGGAAATTCCTACTTTCTGCTGGTAAACAGAGGCGTGTGGCGTAAGCAAACTCGCCCAACATTTCGCCCTGCCCGGGAATCAAAGCCAGGTCCTCTCGCTTGTGAGGCGAGCACTCTAAGCACTGAGCTACAGGATTCCTTGCTCCTCGTCAGTCTTTAGGGCATCTCAGGGCAAAGTTTGATGTGTTTTTCTTTTACAAAAACACAAAGTGTGTGGGACCGCAACAACTGACCTTACAAGGGGTGGAGTGCACTCAGCGTCTCCTCAGCAACCTTTCCCCACTCCTCCAACAGGTGAGTGAGGAGACAGGTAGGGACAGGAGTGAGGTGGGGTGGGGGGTGGCGCCATATACATGCTGACAGCTATCAGTCATTCCCTCAGCCTGTTTAGGCTGTCACGGTAACTCCTTTGTGCGAGAGATGCAGGGCTTACCTAAGGATATACCAACATGCACGCACAGACACCCAACCACACACATGCAGACACCCACACACACACACACGCAGACACCCACACACACAGACACCCGCACATGCAGACACCCACACGCGCAGACACCCACACACACACACATACACGCAGGGAAGTCAGTCACCTGAACCTCAGGTAGGCTTCAGGCTTCCTCGTGGACTCTGCTCCCTGTATCCTAGACAACCGAGAGCTATAGGTTTACAGGGGAATTGTCACGTGCGATCTCAAACGACGTCTTGTATTGGTTTTAAAACAATTCGGTCGCTCAATCCACAACTATTTGTGGGACACTGCTGAAAACATTTAGCTACCGCGTTTCGCCCACAAAATATAGTCAATTCACTTTAGTGAATATTCTGTGAAGCGCTGTGAGATGCTCAATGATTTTATAAGGCGCTGTATCAAATGCAAGGATTATTATTATTATTTCACTGGGGGGAGAGGCTCTGGGACAATTCATCGCGGGCTAAGCAGCAGTTTCCTTGGAGCTGAATTGGCTCCAATGTGACATGTTTGCCAAAGGAATGTTGGAATCGAGCCAGCCCTGTGTGACGGTCTCTAGTCTGGTTGCTGAGACAAGTGGGTCCGTAGTGTTCCAGGGCACTCACTGCTGCTGACAACACAGCCCGGCTGGCTCATCGGCAGGACCTGGAAGGACAGACCAGACATTGGGGGCAGGGAATCATCCCACTCGGTTCCTGTTAACGCTGGAAACCAAAGCCCTAAAGGGTGGAGTGATCCTAGCTTGACAAGCAGCGGGAATGCTTGCTGGACAGCGATATCAATGGCAAGCTGTGCGGTTTCAGCTGCTTAGACTCCAGCAGTTAACCTAACGCACACTCTGGGGTTCCCAAGTCTTGGCTCTTGCGAACCTGTGCCTAATTCTCTCCGGCATTAGGTAAGAAGGATGCATCTCTCCATGGAGACAGTGCACGTTCCATTTCCATTTGGTTTGGATAGTCTTAAGCATGGGGATAGGTTTTCATATGTTACCTGGCTACTCCCCCATCCCACACCCTCACCACACTCCCCAAACATCAAAAAGGTTTCAGAGCGTTTCACAGGGAATTGCTCTCAAGAGCAGTGACAGCATAAAAACTTGTGCACAGCCACATCCCTGAAGTGTTCCTCAGACAGTCCTGAAGGGAATTGTCAAATTATCTGGAGAATCGTTAAAGCCATTTATATCCAAAGCCAGTGGTTGGACATAAAGAAGCTGTGAGACACTCTCATCTGAAGGACGGCACCTCCGACAAGGTTGTACCTTTGGACACAGGTGCAGTGCATACGTGAGGACACACACACACTAGGCCTCTCATGGACTCTGCTCCCTGTGTCCTAGGCAACCAGGGAGCTATAGGTTTACAGCGGAATTGTCCTGTGTAATCTCCACATTAGAGCGTCAGATTAAACAATGTGATTCCGAGTCCCGATGTGTGGCTTGAATCCACAACCTTCTGACTCAGAGGCAAGAGCCTCTGCGCCAGGCTGACACACATCGTCAGGACAAGATGTTGAGAGAGATCCAGTGGGATTTTAGTACAACAATCCCTGTGGCTGTGAAGTCCTGTAGCTTAGTGGTTAGAGCAACTCACCTCGCAAATGAGAGGACCCAGATTTGTTTCAGAGGCAGGGTGAAACATTATTCCACACGCCTTTGTTTACCTAGCAGTAAGTAGGAACCCCGTTAGTCAATTGGCGGATCATTTTTCTGCGGGTAATAATCCCTTAATTCCCCTTCCTCTCCAGGGTCCTGGAGTTGTTGCTTCCCAGCTTCGTTCCTTCCTCTCCTGCCACTCCCTTCATGAGCCCCTCCAATCGGGTTTCCGTGCCGCCCACAGCACAGAAACCGCCCTGGTCAAAATTCTGTCCATCTGCGACCAGGGCTCCCTCTGCCCCCTTGTCCTCCTAGACCTCTCTGCTGCTTTCGACAACATTGACCACTCTATCCTCATCCACTGCCTCTCCTCTCACCTCAGCCTCCACGGCTTTGTCCTTGACTGATTCAGATTATACCTCTCACATTGCCTGCGCTTCATCTCCTCAAATGGCTTCTCCTCCAGCCCCCGCACCGTCTTGTGTGGCGTTCCTCAGGGCTCTGTCCTTGGTCCCCTCCTCTTCAACATCTATATGCTACCTTTTGGTGACATCACCTGCAGACATGGGGTCAACTTCCACATGTATGCAGATAACACCCAACTCTACCTCTCTGCCTCCACCCTTGACTCCAGGACCCACTGCTGTCCTGACAGAATGTCTGTCAGACATCAAGTCCTCGATGAGAGCTAACTTTCTTCCGTTGAACTTCAACAAGACCGAGGCTCTCCTGATTGGCTCCCGTCAGTGTCTCCTCACGCTGACAGCATTACCATCCATGGCTGCCCACTCCACCTTGCTAAGCCAGTCCGGAACCTTGGGATCTTGTTTGGCCCTCAACCATCCTTTCTACCCCACATCTGTGCCATGATCTGCTCTGCCTTCACCCACCACCACAACATCGCCCGGCTCTGCCACTGTCTCACACCACAGGCGGCCAAAACCGTCAAACATGCTTTCATTACATCGAGGCTCAATTATGCAAACTCATTGCTTGTCGGCCTCCCCAACTCCTCAGGCTGCATATCATCCAGAACTAACTCTGCAGCCTGTGTCCTCTCCCGCATCAGACTCCGTGACCCTATCACCTCCATCCTTGCCCAACTACACTGGCTTCCCATCACACAGAGGATACAATTCAAGATTCTGGTCCTCACCTTCAAAGCCCTCCACAGTCTTGCTCCCCCCGACCTCTGTGACCTCCTAACCCCCTACCATCTCTGCTCAGTGGATTCCTGCCTGCTTCATGTCCCCTGCCTTGCTCGGCCCACTATTGGCAGGCGGGCCTTCTGCCCACTCTGCCCCCACCCTCTGGAATTCCATCCCGCAGTCCCTCTGCCTCGCCCCCTCCCTCGCCCCCTTCAAGACCCACCTCAAGACCCTCCTCTTTGACCGTTTTTTCGATTTCCCTGCTTCCCCCTGCCCTCCACCCTCCCCAACCCTCAGCTAAGATCCGTAACTCTGTGTGTCTCCTTGCGATGTCCTCCCGAAGTGAAAGGCTTTACAAATGTAATTTTGTTGTTGTTTTGTTGTTGTTAAAAAAAACTAACTTAGTCACTCAATTCATAACTGTTTGTGGGACGCTGCTGTGCGCAATTGGCTGCCACGTTTTGCCCACAAAATATATAGTCAATTCACTTTACAGTATATTCTGTGAGTGCTTTGAGACGTCTATGAAGATGTGATAAGGCGCTACATCAAATGCAAGGATTATTAGGAGTAATACAACAACTAGCATTTATATAGGTCCTTCACATAGGATAGCGTCATGGAACTCAGTGCCCATCGGCACTTCCAGGTCCCCTCCCTGGCTGCCATCAGCGTATTCACTAGGAGAACGCAATCCCTGCATTTGGTAGAGTGCCTTATCAAGTCTTTGAGACGTCTCAAAGCGCTTCACAGAATATACTGTAAAGTGAATTGACTGTATATTTTGTGGGCAAAACGTGGCAGCCAATTGTGCACAGCAGCGTCCCACAAACAGTCGTGGATTCAGTGGCCAAATGATTATTTATTTATTTTTTAAAAAGTTGAAGGAATTATTACACCTGGAAAAGCGATCCACCAATAATAATAATCATAATCATAATAATAATAATGTCTCAAGGTGAACCTCAATCAGCACCAGAGCATTGGGTAAACAAAATCCCTCTCAGGGACAATTTATTCCTTTTTTTAGAGTTTCAGAGTATCCAGAATTTGGCAAATTATTAAATACAGCCTTTAACTGCACAGCTGGATTGCCCTAAATTCTTTCATCATGCTATAGAAAAGCTCAAGGCTGAATTCAACAATTTGCCAAACTCTGCACTTTCTGAACTAATAATTGTAGTTAATATTGCGCCTTATCTCGTCATTGAGGCATCTCAAAGACCATCATAGGATTTCACTATGAAGTGTAGTGATCTAAATTTTTTGGGAGAACCTGGTGGTCAATTTGCGCACAGCAATGTCCCACAAATAGCCATGAAGTGACACCGGGAGAGAGAAACTCCCTTCCCTTTTCAAATAGAGTCAATGGATCTTTAACATCCACCTGAGCAGGCAAATGGGACCTCGATTTAACATCTCATCTGAAGGATGCCACTCCCGGCAATGCAGCATTACCCCAGCACCTCACTGGAGCATCAGCCTAAATTGTGGGTCAACGTCCTGATGTGATGCTGCTGACTCAGAGGTGAGAGAGCTGCCAGGTGAGCCAGGCTGACAAGAACAACAAATTATACTTTTATAGTGCCTTTCACGTTGGAAAGCCTTCCCAGGACACTAGACGATCAGGGGTTTGGGATGACAGAGGCAATCCTGAGCTGATTTGAGTTAAAGTTTAATTAGTCTCACCACTTTTCTCTTTCCTTCTGCGTTGTTGGGGATCAGTTTCTGCTGAGGGTCAAATGTGCCGATGACCCATTCCTGTTTACACGACTGTATGTGTTGCTTTGTTTACTTTCTTTAGTGAAATCAGGAGACAGTTTTTCACCCAGAGGGTAGTGGAAATCTGGAACTCTCGCCCCCAAAAGGCTGTGGAAGTTGGATCCATTCCCATTTTCAAGACTGAGGTGGATAGATGTTTGTTGGGTCAGGGTATCAAGGGCAAAGGTGGGTAATTGGAGTTGAGGTACAGATCAGCTATGATCTTATACAATAACAGAACAGGCTTGAGGGGCTGTACGGCCTACTCCTGTTTCTATATTTCCCTCCTCTGTGGAGGTGACACTGATCCACAATGGGGGTGGGGGGTGGCGGGGGGTTTCTCCATGGGGGAGGCTTTAGATGAGACTCTAAACCGAGGCCCTGTCCACCTACTCAGGTAGATGTTAAAGATCCCACGGCACTGTTTGAAAAGAGAGGGGAGTTTCTTTCTCCCGGTGTGCTGGCCAACAATTCACAGATAAAATCAGTCACTCATTTCACAACTGTTTGTGGGACTATTTGTCTGCAAATTGGCTGCCTTGTTCGTCTACAAATACACAGTTACTACACTTTACAGTAAAATTATGTGAAGCGCTTTGAGATGCCTTGATAACGTGATGAAGCACTATCAAATGCCAAGATTATTTTAATTATAACCTCAAATGAGATTGGCTAACTCAGTTAGCCAGAGGTCAAACCTGGAACAATCTGTGTGTGTATGTGTCTGTACAGGAGTATGTCTCTATCTGTATCTCTGAGCATGTATGTGCTTGTAAGTGTGCCTGTGTGTGTGAGTGTATGTGCGAGTGTGTGTATGTGTGACTGTGTAATAATAATAATCCTTGCATTTGATATAGCCCCTTATCACGTCTTCGAGACGTCTCAAAGTACTTCACAGAATATACTGTAAATTTTGTGGGCAAAACCTGTGTGTGTGTGCTTCTTTGTGTGTGTGTAAATGAGTGTGTATATTGATCGTGTGAGAGTGCGGCTGTGTTTGAGTGTGTGTGTGCTTGTATGTGAGTGTGAGAGTGTGTGTGTGTGTGGGTGATGCCAGGGAGTAGCCAGATTTATCTCTGGAGGGCCTGGGAGGGTGGCTGAAAGCACAGTCAAAGAGGAAAGTCTTCTATCGTCAGCTCAGAACAAATTGCGATTTCACGTGTGGAGGACTGACCAACATGAGATTAACCCTAACAGCTCAGAATCCCCACAGCAAACAGACAGTTCAGTGACCCTGTTAGTAACATACCAACCTGTCCGCTCCCTCCACTTAACGGGCTCCGGCCTGCTCTACGTCACCTGCCCTACCCTGGCCGTCTCACCATCAGTGGTCAGGCCTTCAGCCTTTCTGCCCCCACCCATTAGAGCTCCATCCCGTAGTCCCTTTGCCCGCTCCTCTCTTGCCTCTTTCAAGGCCCGTCTTAATACTTTCCTCTTCAACCATGCTTTCAGCCACCCTCCCACCCTGCCTTGCCCTCCATGCTTCCTGCCCTCCACTCCTCTTGATTCTAACCCCCAGCTTGGGTACCAATCCTTAACTATCCAGCACCTTGGGATGTCCTCTCGACATGAAAGGCATTGTATAAACGTAATTTGTAACAATAATTACTTTATAAAGGTAATTATCGTTAACAGTTCATCATTAAATGAAGTGAGGGGAGATACAGCATGAGACCCAACTCCTTGGGGAGTGGGGGTGGGGCGGGGTTGGAGGTGTCAGGGCCTCTATTGCCTCCTGGGTGAGCCCTGGGTGAGGGAGGGTCAGTCTCTCCTCCTGACCCACTGTCCAGAGATTCTCTTTGTCACACACGCATAGCCGTCAGGACGTGAGGACGTGATCTGGCTCCAAGGTCAGATATCACCATGGTCTTTAACCCCCAACGCTTCACCCCAACTCTGACCCATACCCCAACCAGGGTCAACCCCCTGAGCACAGCAAGGAGAAGAAAGAGCAATGCAGAGCGACGTCAAGGGAAATCCTCAATGTCATTGGTGACAGACTAAGGATAGAATAAAACACCTAACTCGAGATCAGTATTGCTCAGCAAACAGCCCGGCACCCAACCCAGTCACTTGTCTAAACATTAATGTATTTTCCGCCTGATAAGATGCTCTACCAAACGTTAGGATTATTATGATTATATTACCAACAACGTAAAATCAGGAGAGGCCTGACTGACTTACCAGGCTGGTGCTGGGACGCAGGGACTTGAAGGCTGGTCTGACTGCAGAGCAGCTCCAGAAAAAAAACACTTAAACAGGCTGTGCCAGCAACTCAGCCAGACCGCCAGCCAGCCCAGCTCTGCACGTCTGTCACACTGTATACTGTACAAACAGGGCGGGGACAGGCTGAGAGATAGCAATCACACACATTCAGCACCCTCACACACCTGTATACAGATACACACCTATACACACACTCACACACCTGTATACACATACATCTATACTCACACACTATACACACACTCACGCGCCTATACACACACTCACACGCCTATACACACACTCACACGCCTATACACACACTCACACACCTGTATACACATACATCTATACTCACACATTATACACACACTCACACGCCTATACACACACTCACACATTAAACACACACTCATGCACCTCTATACACATGCACACCTGTATGCACACTCACAAACCCGTATACACACTCACACCTGTACACACTCACACACCTGTATACACGCACACACAAACACATGCTCACACCTATAAACACACTCACACCTGTATACATTCATAGCTAAACACATACTCTCACCTATACACACACCTATATACACACACACTGTATACACACTCACACCTCTACAGTGTGATGCAATGATCGGAGGTTGGGAGGGTGAGTGTTCTTGAGGGATGAGATCAGATGGGCCAAAGAGCCTTCTTCATCCGAACTAATCTTGTGATCTTGTGACCTCGGCTGTTTGTGGGGACGCTGCTGTGCACAATTGGCTGCCGCGTTTTGCCCACAAACCATACATTCAATTTTCTTTATAGTATATTCTGTGAAGCGCTTTGAAATGTCTAGAAGGCGTGATAAGGCGCTATATCAATTACAAGGATTATTATAATTATGTTCTGATCACTCTTCACACAATATCCAATGTTAAGAATCTGACAAGGACATGGTTTCCATTGCCAGAGTTGACAGAGAGGGCGGATAATCTGGAAACATGATACCAAATGCGCTGAAGGGCCTTCTTTACCTGAACCGATCCTGTAATCTTGTGACGTGTTGTAGGAAATGCGAGAATAGAATTTTTTGGGGGGTCAGCCGGGTGTCTGGCACACACGGAAACCCATCCCCAAGCTTAAGAGTCTCCAAACCAAACTGAGAGTTCCCTGCATCCTATCTAAGACATGGAAATCCCAGAGATAGATTGCTGGGATGGACTCTCTCCCTGGAAGGATTCTTCCTGCTTACCTAATTCCGAAGAGTATTAGGCGCAGGTTGGCAACCAATCCCTGTGATTTTGTGATGTCTTGCAGGAAATGTGAGAATAGAATGTGGCACCAACTAAAGCCTGAGCTCTAGTGGCAGCATCCGGACACTCCACCAGCCTTCACTTTCATTAACAAGAGAGATTTTTAGAAACAAGAGAAAACAACTCGGCTCAAGATGCTCAACTTTCATTTATCCCAAATCCATCTACCCCATCTCACCATAATGTCTCAACCTAACCTTTGTGTGAAAAAGCATTTCCTGATTTCACTCCTAAATGCCTTAGCTGTAATTTTAAGATAAAGCCCCCTTTTTATGGATTCCCGCACCAGAGGAAATAGTTTCTCTGTATCAATCCTATTGAATCCCTTTATCATTTTAAGCACCTCATTCAGATCACTCCTCAACCTTCTAAACTCAAGGGAATAGAGACCAAGTTTATGCAACGTGGCCTCATAATTTAACCCTTTAAGCCCTGTTATCATTCTGGTGAATCTGAGCTGCACCCCCTCCAGAGCCAATATATCTTTTCTGAGGTGCGATGCCCCAAACTAAACACAGTACATCAGATGGGATCTGACCAAGGCTCTGACCCTGTAACCTATTCTCCGTGATTATTGCTCTGTAAAAAAATATTGGTGGGACCTTATGTTACATTTGAACCATTGACCAGTCATCACTTTCCCTGGATTAACTTTTACTGAATGATTAACATAATAGAATCACTGAAGGATGGGACCAACGCCTACACCAACTTGCATTTATATAGTGCCCTTCATGCGGGATAGTGTGTAAACATGAGCATAAACCAATGGCAGTGATATTAATAGATGTTTTGCCTCTATTGACCGTTTCGTCAGAACCCACCCCCTCAGCTCAGCATCATACTCTATCATACACTGGGAGAAACTGCCTTCTCTATAGGTCTAAGGTACTGATTGCACCAAACGTGTTCACGAGGGAGCCTGAAGGGCTAACGGTCAAAGCTCAGGTCACAGCTATCCTCGCCTCCCTGGGTACCAAACATCCATCCCTGAGAGCTGCAGTGTTAAGCTTCGGCCACCAGGGGGCAGTCATTTACTTCCCTCATTGGAGGCTATGACTGAGAGCTGAGCTGTACACAAGCGATAAGCAGAGATGGAGAGAAATCTCTCAGCAATTAAAATGCTTGTCTCTCCAGCCATGTTACTGAGATTAAGAATGCATCTTCCCTTGAATGTGATTGTCTGAGTTAAAATGTAACTGGTGAAGTGATTGGTGTTGATTCATCTGGTCACCCGAGACAGGAAGAGGCAAGAACTGTCTGCTCCAGGCAGCCTGAGCTTGTTGATAGAAGCTGTGGGAAATCAGTGGACACTGCATGGGTTGAGAGGAATCACTGCGCAGATCAAAGTCCTTTTGACCGTCAGCACGCTACAGAGGGCTTCCAATCAGCTGAAACTGTAATAAATGTAATAAGAATCTGACCTCCGACCTCTGCACCAGGAGTGTGGGGGGGTGCAAGCAGAGGTCTCCTTGAAGCTGAACTCGATCTGAGACAACATACTTGGTAACAGAATAGGCAGGCGGGTCAGCAGTATCCCAGGGCACTGCTGGTGACAGCTCAACCAGCCCGGATTATTAGTGGGACTTGCAAGGGCAGATCAGTCACTGGGGGAAGGGTATCCTCCCACTCAACAACAACTTGCATTTGTACAGAGCCTTTCACGTCAGGAGGACGTCCCAAGACGCTGCACAGTCAGCGAGCTGGTGGTTGGGATCAGGAGGGTGGAGGGCGGGGAGGGTAGGGATAAGAGGGCAAGCGAAGGCATGGTCGAGGAGGAGGGTCTTGAGACAGGTCTCGAAGGAGCCAATGGTGGGGTGAGCAAGGCGGGGGATGTAAAGCCACTTTATGCAGCTCAGAACCACACTGGGGCCAGGACGACTCATTAAACCATCAGAGCTATGATTACTGAATATTAAACTGTGACGCTTAAAATCTCCACAAATAAAAATGACTATTGTATTTAGGTGCAGAAGAAGCACTTGTATTTCTTTAGCACTTTGTTACAGTGCAATGCCTCAAAGAATTCCACAATAATTGCTGTTTCTGAAGGCAAGACCAGCAGCCATTAACTCAGTTCCATTCTCCGCGGTGCTTTTATCAATGGAACCATTAAAGCTCCAGTGACTGACTTCTGAACCTGGCGTGCTTGGCTGGCTCCGCATTGGCAGAAGGTAACCCCGGGGGAAAGCAGGTCAGGAATCACAGGCTGGAGACCATAAACCATCCCTGGGAGTAGATCCTGTCGTCACGTCTCCCATCAGCTTGCTCTTGTAGTGCAAAACCTCTTTCTTGTAGCAGCAATTGGGGTGCTTTGCATTGTCAGAGCTGCCGTCCTTCGGATGAGACATTAAACCAAGGTCTCGTCTGCCTGTTCAGGTGGATGTAAAAGATCCCGCATTGTTATTATCTCAAAAGGAAGCAAGTTTCTCCCATGTTCTGGCCAACAGTTGGCTGCCATGTTTCACCCACAAAATACACAGTCACAACTCTTTACAGTATACTCTGTGAAGCGCTTTGTGACATCTCAACAACATGATAAGGTGCTATACTAAATTCAAGGATAATTATTATTATTATTTGTTTTGGGGACATTGCTCTGCACAATTGGGTTCTGTGTTCGCCTACAAATACAATCACTGCACTTTCCAGTAAATCCTGTGAAGCACTTGGAGATGTCCTTTGAACATGATAAGGCACCGTATCAAAGTCAAGGATTATTATGATGGTGAACAGCTCAAATGTGCTTCTCATAGACGTTGGGGAAGGCCGAGCAGGAAGGGGATGAAGGAGGAATTTGAGAGTGTTCACCAAAGCATCAGCCAACTTGGTGTTGACTTGGAGGCAGGGAGAGCAGGGAAACAAATTTTTTGGGGAAAAAGTTACAGAGAGCAGGGCGTGGCACGGAGGGAACAAAAGCGAGGAGCTCATCATCAAAACATCTGAGCCTGACGAGCAGCGATTGTCTCAGAGAGTGACTGAGCGTGGGAGGAGAGGACATCCCAGCAACTGGACTGGGAAAGGGCAGAGATCACAACACATTGTTCAGGACAAGGAGACCCTTGTCTGCACATCAGTGGCTGGAACAGAGGAGAGCCTGAGGAGAAGCCAGACTTTATCTGGCCCAGCCATCAATCATCACAGCCGCTGTCAATGGCCGGCTCAGTCCCAAACGCCCGGCTCTGGGTAATGGTGATGCCGGGGATCAGCATTGATTTCCATGTAAACGGGAAGTGATGTTCTCACACTACAGGTTAGACAGAAGGTCACTGTTCATAGCAAATAAACAATGTGAACCTCAGTGCCAATTACCTGCGTTACACTGCATCTAAATCCAATCTCTTCACCCCGCCAACTTCTATCCCATAGCTCAGTGTGTAAATCAGCCTTGGATTATGCAGTGCCCCCTCCACCACTACACTGGGAGCGTCAGTCTAGACCAGTGTGTCCGACTTAATGGTCGGGCAATGAGATCGATAAATGTTCTTGATTGAATATATCTTGATTTATTCCAGAAATACTCAATGAAGAAAAACAAAGCTGAAAACACACCAACAACCTCCGAGGAATTGTGCAAATATTTGGGGGGTGGGTGGGGGGGGCCTACAGGAAGCACTTCCGGCTCATGGGCCAAAAGTTGGCTACCACTGGTCTAGACTGGGTGCTCAAACCAACTTTGGGTCTGAGTTAGGCACTAATTAGAATGTTTGGATGAGGGGAGGCCACATTTCTTTGGAGCAACAGAAAAAAGTTTGGAGAAGGCGTTCAACAACAACTTGCATTTATATACCCCTCACCCCAGGGTAGCTTTCAACCTGAGCTCAGAGTGGGAGCCCTGCCCAGGAACAGCCCAGCAAGAACCAGTGAGGGAGGGAGCTAACCCTGGTGGCCAGGCTCACAGTTATGATTTGTTTAAATACAAAAGAGCTTTGACAGTGGCCTTGGGCCTCGACTAGCAGCTGTACTCCAGTCCACTCACACACACTCACACGCCCACTCCCCTGCTCTCACTTGTTCCCTACAGGAGCACAAATGCTCGCCTCCGCTCCCCTCACGGCCTCTGTGGAATTCTAGTCAGGAATCTCCAAACAATGAAGTGTTTCTTTGCCTGTTTGCCAACAGCCGTGCGTGGGCACCTTGTCAGAGCTGACAATCGCTTATTCACTCAAGTGGAGTGCGAGAAGCTGCTTTCAGCACGATGTGGGTAACAGTTCCTGTTTTCTCTCTCACTCTCCCTCCATCCCCTAAGCGTTCTAATTAATTGGCTAACCGGAACAGTATTAGATCAGTGGTGGCAACCTGTGGCCCATGGGCCGGAAGTGGCCTGTGGGGGCCACCAAGAAGTCAATAACTGAGTGAGTAAGTGCTGCAGACCTGGAGGATTGTACGAGAACAAAAACAGAAGTGGCCGGGAACACTCAGCAGGTCAGGCAGCATCTATGGAGAAAGGAAAGTGAGTCAACATTTTGGGTCCACCACCCTTCAACAGAACTCCTTCAGAACTTTGAGTTCTGATGAAGAGTCGTGGACCCGAAATGTTGACTCACTTTCCTTTCTCCATAGATGCTGCCTGACCTGCTGAGTGTTTCCAGCGACGTCGGTTTTTGTTTTCAGCATCAGCAATATTTTGCGGATTGTACGAGAGTTGTTCTCTGCTGGACAAACTGCCAGGGCCACCATTGACCTCAGAGTTCCCGACCTGGTTAGGGAGGAAAGACATCAACGTTTAAATGTCCTGTGATCGGGGGATCAATAACTGATTGACGCTCTGAGATGCTACCCTGCGTGGAGGGCACTATATAAGTGCAAATTGTTGTTGATTGCCATCAATCAATTGACAGATCACTTTCCAGGGGTAACACTCCCTTCAAGAATAATTTGGTCACTCAATTCACAACTGTTTTGTGTGCATTTGGCTGCTGCGTTTTGCTCACAAAATACTCAAAAGAATTCACTTTACTTTATTCTGTGACGCACTTGACTTGCTAATGTGCAATATCAAATGCAAGGATTATATTATGATAATCATAATATAGTCAATATATTGATAGTAGCGTCAAAACATCTCAAAGCACTTCCTGGGATTTACTGTAAAGTGCAACAACTCTGTATTTTGCAGACCAACGCAACAGCTCCTTCCCCTCCCTCCCACCACCCACAAAAACAAAATGGGCAATGACGCTCTCCCTCCTGAGCCAGTGTCAGGGTGGGTGGTGGGTAGGAGTCTCACACTCAAGTAGAATCCTCAATACTGCTGCTCCTGGCTCCAATCTGAATGTCTCCCAACTCCTGGACTGACGAGACACTTTGCAGCAGGAAGCAGATTGCCGTTGGCAGCTGTGATGAGCAATGAAGAGGATAAAGCAGCGTTCCTTCATGGGCTCTGCTAGAAATCACATTTCTTTATCTGATGTGCTGCCTTGGGGGCAATCACTACTGAGCAAGCAGAGCGTGAACTCAGTGGGAGCGGTAAAGGCCACTGATTATCCGGGTGATCTGAAGCTTGCAGAGCTGAAGTTACTCACAAATGTCAGCTCTCTGAGTCGTAAGCTTCTGTGGTGCTCTTACTTGATGTCCAAAGGTCACTCACTCTCTTCACCATCAGCTGGCACAGCTGGAGGGCAATAATAGCATCCAGCAAATCTCCAACCCAGCTCAGCTTAGCCAGTAGTACCCTCACCCCTGCTCAAAAGGTAGTGGGCTCAAGCCCATAGCTTGGCGTTGAGTTGGTGGAGTGAGTGTGGTGTATGTGTCTGTATACATATATTTATAAAAAAAAACATTGCATTGTTGGAGGAGACATCCTTTAAATACGCCATTAATTACTAAAATGACTGGTTTGTGGGACACTGCCTCTACACAATTGGCTGCCACGTTTCGTTGACAAAACATACAGTCAATCCATTTTACAGTAACCTAACCCTAACCGTGAAGCGCTTTGAATCGTCTCAACATAAGGTACTATATTAAATTAAAGAATTAATACAAGGATTATTAATATTATTACCCAGGATCTCCACTGGTTTAGGTGAATGTTAAAGAGCCCATGACTCTTAAAACGTTGGGAGTCCCCCCCACCCCCCATCTCCAGGCCAACAAGCATTCAGATTAAATTGGTCACCGACTTCATGGCTGTTTGTAAGGCTTTCCTGGCGTAAATGGAAGGGCAGAGGATTTACAAAGACCAGGTCACTGCCCTTGACAGTAATTACCTGTGGAGCGCCTGGAGACAGTTTCACATGAAGCCTCTGGTAAACATTCCAGTTTCTCTCTTCATGTCCCTGCTGCTCTATAATTAAAGCAGTCATGCTCGTTTCCCTCTTCCTTGCCTCAAGGAAGGGAGGGAAGGAGGGAGAGAGAAGATAACCTCAAACTTAATTCTTCAGACATAAGCAAATCAGAGCCAAACCCACAGCCAGAGTTTGCCTGGGGGAACCACACTCAAATGTTTATTGATCCTTCCTTCCCTCCGCCCCACCCCACCCCAAAATAAACAACCCAAACACAACTGTATAAAAATGAGTCAACTTCAGTTTAAATTGTATTTTATTTGCTTTTTACAAAAAAAACCTTAACAGGATTAAACCTGGTTCCTTCCAAAAAAAAATAACATGTGTATGAATGACCGGCATCATCATACAGCCAAATACATTTACAATTCCAGAGAGAGAGAGAAAAAAAAATTATCCTAAGAGGAAACTATTTATTTTTTTTAAAAAAAGTTACAGCAGAATAAAATCCACAAAACGCCACCCACAAGAATCAGAGAGTAAGAATCAGAGAGAAGTGAGCTCTATTGGTACTTTACTGTAGCCCCATCCCCTACACCCGCATCTCAGCAATCCCCCCCNACCCCACCCCACCCCAGCACGCTTGTTCTCCTTTGCAGTGAATGTTGCAGATTGGGACACAACCTTCGCGATATTTAGTGAAATGAAAATTTTGGCCGATTTCCAGACCTCATTGTTCTAGTGACTCCAGACGACTAACAATTAAACAGGTCACAGAGACCTTGGGCAATGTTATCAAATGTGTTAACCGGTAAAACTTAAGTCCACAAAGTACTTATTTTAGTTTTGAGTAAGTTGCGATCTAAACCTCTAAAGGCTAAAATAATCAAATCTGTATATAGATGATGTTTTTTTTTCTAAAACTTTGGCAAAACGCAATTTTGAATATACAGAACATAGATGAGGGGGTGGGGGCGGGTTCTCAAATAAAAGGTTACTTTTTTTAATGTAAAGCCTGTATTAGAAGCAGTTTATAAAAAGGCAGACGAGTCTTTATATAAAGGTGGAATGAGTGCAAGCTCCAAAAATCATCCGGCACCGAAATTCTGGTTTGTTAGGCCCGCCCACATGAAGAGATTTGGATAATTGTTCCCACAGGCTTGTCACTGCGTATTAGGCACTTTACCCCATAGCCATGACATGACTCTCTCACGCACTCCATTAAACACGCTCGTCCCAATCGGTCCTGAAACATCCACTTTTGCAGTCAGACGCTCTGTGTTTGTGTGGGGGGGTGGGGGTGGGGGAGGGAGAGAGAACCAGAGAGAGAAAGAACACAATCAGACAGAGACTCCACATGAGCAGCTACAATCAGGATCACAGTTATACTCCACACAGAGCAGCTAACATCACAGAATACTACTACTTGCTTTTGCAGCGGCTTATCATGTTTTCGAGACATCTCAAAGCGCTTTACGGGATACACCGCAAAATGAATTGACTACATTTGTGGGCGAAGCGTGGCAGCCAATCGTGCAGAGCGACAACTACATTTTATATTAAAAACAGTGCCTTTTATATCAGAAGGACTTCTCAAAGCCCAACATACAGCTGACGAGTTTAGGCGTCCCAGCCACTCTGGTGGGGGGGGCACAGAAAAAGGGAGAGAGTGGCTGAAATCTTGGGTCAAAAAGTATTTGTTGAAGGCCGGGAGGGGGCAAAGCAGAGGACGATGGGGGAGTTCAAGAAGGCAGGGCAGAATAGTTGACAGCTCACCCACCAATGGTTTAAGCGGGGGACGTTAAGCAGGCTAGTCTCAACTGAGTGGAGGCAACGACCAGGTCAGTGGGTTGCAGGCGATCGCAGTGGTCAGGTGAGGCAAGGACATGGAGGGACTTGAAGGCAAGGAGGAGGATCTAGAATTCAATCCACTAGAGGATGGCGAAAGAGTTAGGTCTGGAGCAGGAGAGGACACAGTGCTGCAGAATTCTAGGTGGTAGATCTCTATCAAGACACTTTTCAAACCTTCTTAGTTCAGTGCTGGTGGGAAAGCCTCCACTTGCCAATTCTCTTTATAACTGAAGCCCTGAGAACATCTCGGTCAGTCTGTGCCTTTAGTACTAAAGTGATTAGATGACGTTTTACAAGGCAATTGAGAGAGAGAGAGCAGTCCTACCTTACAGAAGGACACATATGTGGCCTAAGCGGGGTACTGTAAGTTGTTGTACGTATCCATATGTATTCCTTGAAAATCCATCCCGAATTCCGGATCCATATCCTGGCCATCCTGATCCAGCTCGTCAGCAGGCCCGTAGTTTGTTGTTTGGTAAACATCTACTTCAGAGAGAGAGAGAGAGAAAGATAATTCAAGTTAATTATCCTTGCACTTGATAAACAACAACAACTTGCATTGACACAACATCCCTCACGCAGAGTAGCATTTGGCAGTGGCAGAACACGACATCAAGCCGGGCGGGGGTGGAGGGGAGGTGACAGTAGGCACTGATCGAAGAAGAAGGTCTTCAAGCACGACCTGAAGATGGGAAAGGAGGGGGCAAGGCGGAGAGGTTGAGGGAGAGTGTTCCAGAGTTTCGGGCATAGTGTCTGAAAGCACAGCCACCAATATTGGAACAGAGGCATGAGGAACATGCAGGAGGCCGGAGCCAGTTGAGCAGAGGTAACAGATGGTGGATTGGGAATAAAGCAGGTCAGAGAGGTAGGGAGGTGGCAGGGCATGAAGGGATTTGAAGACAGGTGAGGGATCTTAATATCGATCCATTCAGTGATAGGAAGCCAGTGGAGCCTGCCAAGGACTGGTGTGATAAGGGGACGGAATTTAGTGTGGGTGAGTATGTGGGCAGCAGAGTTTTGGATTAACTGGATTTTGTGTAGAGTGGAGCTAGGGAGACCGGTGAGGAGGGCATTATCACATCATCGGACATCTCAAGTTTAAGTAAAGAGCTGTGGAGGAAGAGATAAAGCAACATTTGATGCACTCACCGTCATGGTATGATTCGTTCTGTGCAGCCATCATACGTTCAGCCTAGAGAGTGAGAAAGTAAAGCAGGTTAACATGGCAGCAACAGGCTTCCTTCACTCTACAAATTCCATTCACCCACTAGCAACCCACCCACCTTCCCAAACTGCTCTCACCCCACTCTCCTTTCCCTCCACTTGGCTGGCTCTGGCCTCCTGTTCGCACCAAGTCCCCTCTACCCCACCATCGGTGGCCACGTTTTCAGTCACACTCTGGCACTCTCTCCCTCAGTCCTTTGCCTTGCCCCCTCATTCTAACTGAAGACCTTCCTCTTCAACCGTGCTTACGGTCACCTCCTCCCACCCCAGGCTTGGTGTTGTGCTCCGCCCTGTTAAGCTCTGCGAGACGCTGCCCTGTGTGAAGGGCACTACATAAATGCAAGTTGTCATTGTTTCCTACAAGACTCTTCTCCCCATCAAACTGCTGTAAATATTCCCTGCCCTCCTCCCCCCCACTGCAAACCATCACACCTTCTCCAGGCTCAAAGGTCACATAGCGAAACCCGGCATTGGTCAAGGTACAGAGATTGGGTACGTACCGCATCCCAGGCTTCCGGATCATTCCTGAAGAGCGTGCTGGTCAACTCAACCGACAACCTTTTCCTGTAATCCGGGGATTTATCTTCAGATATACGGAACAAGACAGCAGCAGCGTATGTGGCTGTGAGAAACAAACAACAAAAAGGACTGCAGTGATCGGTCTCCACTGGGCTGGGAAATAATACAGCAAAACCCTGACAGGCCAGAGACGCACAAACAACTTGGAATTCCGGCCTTTTTCTCCTCATAGTTATTCAGGTCGCAGTAACAGAAGTGTTACCTAATTATATCAAGATGTAAGAGAATAGTGGCCGTGTCTCGTCACTTCAACGTCAACTTTCTTCATTGTTAATCCGGAAACACGGGGAGACAAACTCCAAATAGGGTTTGAGGAAAAAAAGAAAACTCTTCAGGCCAGTTTATATCAGATGCTGTCTGACTCCAGAGATGGGCTTGCCTCTGGAGGCCAACACACAGAGTAAGAGCAGCGTTACTTGTTCTATTAGCTGCCGGAGGGATGAGATCAGAAACTTTCTGCATGAAGACCAAGCTCCAATAGGAAGAGTGATCCTTGCCAGACACTCAGTGAGTGAGGAAAAGCACTGCGGAGCCAGTAAACAAGAGGATTTTTAAAAATATAAGACTGAGAAATGTCACTTTGGCAAGTGGACATGTGCTTCAATAGTGTCAATCTAGTCAATAGACCTTATGTTAAATTGCCTGCAACTAAATCTACTAGATACAATCTCCTAATGTGCCTCACTCCCTGTCCCACCTTTATCAGTGATTCAGTCTTCATCGCTTACACCCTTGTCTCAAATCTGTCAAAATTTCTTCCCTTTACACTGCAAGTCAAAGCCCTAATGGATAGGGTGGTCCCAGCTGGAAAGCTTACCAGATGGGGATATCAATGGCAAGCTGTGGTGTTTTAGCTGGTTAGACTCCAGCAGTTACCCCAACGTACACTCTGGGGTCCCCAAGTCTTGAACCTGCACCTAATACTTTCGGAATTAGATAAGCAGGAAGCGTCCCTCCAGGGAGAGAGAGAGTCGCATTCCAGTCCAACAATCTATCTCAGGGATTTCAATGTGTAATTGGAATTCTCAGCTTAGTTTGGATACTCTTAAGCAATGGGGATGGGATTCCGTATGAGTCAGACATCTGACTGACCAAAAAATATATATTTTACACACACTTTCTCTCCATCGTCAAAACTATGAACAGTGACCTTATGTCTAACCTGTGGTGTGAGAACATCACTTCCCGTTTACATGGAAATCAATGCTGATCCCCGGCATCACCATTACTCAGAGTCGGGTGCTGGGGACTGAGCCGGGCATTGACAGCGGCTGTGATGACTGATGGCTGGGCCGGATAAAGCCCGGTTTCTCCTCAGGCTCTCCTCTGTTCCAGCCACTGATGTGCAGACAAGGGTCTCCTTGTCCTGAACAATGTGTTGTGATCTCTGCCCTTTCCCAGTCCAGTTGCTGGGATGTCCTCTCCTCCCACGCTCAGTCACTCTCTGAGACAATCACTGCCCATTCCTCACTCCCTCCATCAACAACCAAGGCCTTCAGTGTTTGTTCAGAATGAGGAACTCTTTCCCTAAATTGCTCTCTCTCCTTCAATACCCTTCTTATAATCAAACCTTGCCTGTGGTTTAGTCAACAGTCAAATTCTTCCTACCCCATTCCCTTTGGTAACCGTGATGCAATTTCAGATGTTCTTTCCACGTGAAAGTGTTAAACCAGCTGCTGCGTCCCATCCTGCCTTACGAAAGCCCCAGCAGGGTGTACGTACACCACATCCAGGGACAGACTAGCTATTGCCTGGGTCAGGGCACAGACATGGGGTCAGAGACCATATACAAACACCCAAGTGCCGAGAAAGCCATTCACCTGGGATGTTTGTGGCAATAACTACAGGGCAGCCAGATCCCAACAACCCATTCGCCTTCACTCAAGTCTTTCTTCACGATTCTGGGAAATGTTTCCCCGGGAAGTAGAAGAGAAGGATCCAGATGTTGTGGGAATGGAGTGAATCATAATAATCATTGTGCTTGATATAGCGTCACTGAAACAAAATTACATTTGTATAGCGCCTTTCACGTCGGGAGGACATCCCAAGGTGAAATATCTCGAAGCACTTCACAGAACATACTGTGAAGTGAATTGACTGTATGTTTTGTGGGTGAAACTTTGTGGGAATGGAGAGTGAATCAGTTTCATGCAATTGGCTGCTGTGTTTTGCCCACAAAATGTACAGTCAATTTACTTTACAGTGTATCCCGTGAAGCGTTTTGAGACGTCTCGAAGACGTAACAAGGCGCTGTATCAAATACCAGGATTATTATTATTATTATACATGGAAATCTCAAATTGGTTTGGATACTCTTGAGGCATGGTGATGGGCTCCCGTGTGCGTCAGACACCCAGCTTAATCCCCCCTCCCAATAATAACATAGCCCTTACCGATGCCCTCGTTGTTGGAGTGAAGCATATCTGTGAGCAGGGATGTGGCCCCTTCCTCGTCGATGATTTCTGCTGCTTCCCGATCCTGTGCCAGCTCACACAGCACCCCGGTGGCCACACGCTGGATATTCTCAACGTTAGAGTACAGGAGCTGGGGAGAGGCAACAGTGGTCATTAGCCACAGAGGAACAGGAGGAGGCCATTCAGCCCATCGAGCCTGTTCCTCCATTCTACAGGGTAACCAAAAAGTCGTGATATCTACCCCACATTATCTAAAAACAAGCAAACAAAAAATCATCATTCCTTTAAGACTTTATTAGATACTGTAATGGTATCAGGACTTTTTGGTGGCTCTGTATTAGATCACGGCAGATCTGTATCTCAACTCAGATCCGAGTTAGAGCAGAAAAAAAACGGGATCATTAGAATCCGACCTGAAGCCACAACAACAACACAGAAAATTACAGACTGTACAGAAACAGGCCACTCGGTCCTTTATACTCCACACGCATATCAACCCATTCTCTACTCCCTCCCACACCCTTCTGTTTGCTTAAATAAAAAATTAAATAAAAAGAGTGGGGGAGGAGTGCGACTAGTTGGTGGCAATGGACCGAATGGCCTCCTTCCGTGCTGTAAGATTGTATAAATGAATCTATACGATCTGCTTCAACCACCAGGTTCCACAGTCTCGCTGCACCTGTGTGTGAAGTTTAGCCTAATTTGCTTTTTCGATTACCACAGTCAGCATCTCATGCTCGTGTCCCCTGGTTAAGGACCTCCAACAAGAGGGAGAGGGAAAAAAAGGCCTTTTGAGATCCAAATTCCATTCTTTTTCCACATCTCCCCATGTGCAGGCTGCAGGGATTCAGCTCATATCTCATTGCTAACACGGTGGGAATGGGGGGGGGGCACAGGGGGAGAAAGCTTACTTACTTGTACAAATAGCGGCACAGTGTTTAGCTGGAGGATGGTGGCCCGGTTCTGTGGATCGCGGGCGAGGATGTGTAACGCCCCGTACAGCCCTCAACAATCTCGTCCATCCTCACTCCATCCTGCGTGCAGTGGTTGGTTGTGGGGGTGCAAAGGAGAAAGAGGAACAGGACCATTAGTACAGATTGCCTTGGTCAACAAAGCATTAATAGGAACAGGAGGAGGCCATTCGGCCCCTCGAGCCTGTTCCTCCATTCTATAAGATCATAGCTCATCTGTACCTCAATTCCAATTACCCGCTCTTGCCCCATATCCCTTGATATCCTGACCTAATATATACCTCTCCACTCATTACCAGCAGCCCTTACCTACCATCCCACTGAGCTCCAGTGGTCATCCACCTGAAATGTAATCTCACTTTCCTCTCCATTGATGCTGCCTGACCTGCTGCTGCATATCAGATTTCCAGCATCTGCAGTATTTTGCCTTTTACATATCTTTCCACCTCAGTCTTGAAAATGTGAATGGACCCACACACACGGACACTCACACAGATGTGGGGTCTACCTACCATGTACTGCTGCTGTCCCCCACCGGAAGCCTGACGCTGAGCGTCCTGATGAGCTTTCACCAGCAGCTGCATGAGTCTCTGGATCACGTTGTTCTCTCGCAGGGGAGCGTGATTACCAGGGCAAAGAGCCAGATTCCGGATCAGCCCCACCGTGGCCTGAGGAGAAGCAAAAATTGGGTACCGTTCACAACATTTACAAACTAGTGACTTGCCTGCATCAACCTCTCCACCCCCACACCTCACCCGGCCAACATGCGGTGACAAGTTGATGCGGTGTATGTGCTCCTCTTCCACACCCCCCCACCCCAGCCCTCCCAGACTTGGAACACTGTACAACTAATCCCTTTCCAATTGGAAAACACTGGCATTTACACGAGGCACTGGCTGGACAAGAGCCAGAGCCACAGCAGCTGAACTGACACTGCAGAACAGGTGAACGAAAGGGCAACACAATCAACAAGTCCAACCTGTTGCACTATATAATGATGGAGTCCTGTAGCGTAGTGGTTAGAACACTTGTCTCGCAAGCAAGAGGACCTGGGTTTGATTTCCGGGCAGGGAGAAATGTTAGGTAAGTTTCCTTGCTCCACACACCTGTTTTTCCCTAGCAGTAAGTAATAACCCGATAGTTAGTCGAATGCTTTTCCGGGGATAACAATTCCTTCAAAATTTAAAAAAAATAAAAATTGTCACTCAATCCACGACCGTTTGTAGGACGCTGCTGTGTGCAATCGGCTGCCATGTTTCACACACAAAATATAGTCAATTCATTTTACAATATATTCTGTGAAGTGCTTTGAGACGTCTCAAAGACGTGATAACCTGCGATATCAAATGCAAGGATTATTAATATCATTATTATAACTGTTGATGAAACACATTTGTCCAGAGAGACAAAACTACGTCGATGGCTGAGCTAGCCTGGAAATACCACTTTTCCCACTTTTACAGTAGGAAGCCATTCAACCCATTCTATTAGTGTCTCCACCGAGGCAGTCTGTGATTGACCTGAAACATCACTTCTCTCTCTCTCTCCATAGATGCTGCCTGATCTGCTGAGTGTTCCCAGCGACTTATTTTTATTTCAGATTTCCAGCAACTGCTTGTGTCCTAATCCCCTGCTCTCTCTCAGTACCCGCCAATTTAAGCATTAGTTCTCTTCCTCTACACGTGCCCCCGTCTGATGCCTTTTAAATGCAGGTGGGAGAGTGCTGAGGCATAAGGAGTACGGGCTGACTGAGCGAGTGATCACTTACCTTGACCAGGGGCCAGTGGAAGGGCTGATTGAGCGGTTTCATGATGGGAGGAATACCGTAGTTAAGGCGTATGCTGTTCTGGGCCATCTCTGCTTCCGGATGCCTGCTGGTGAGATGCCTGAGTGCACACACAGCGGGCTCCGTGATGTCCTCTTTCTCTCCTGCCCTCAGGATGGTGTGGACCAGAGCATTGATGCCATTCACCTGGCAAACCACCATCTTGTTTTTGGCGTTGTTGCAGGTGAGGTTGGAGAGGATGCCGGTGGCACAGGTCAGCACGTTAATGTCATCCGAGCCGAGGAGTTCGACCAGCGTAGAGAGGAGACCTTCCAATCCTTCCTGTAGTCCAATAAAAACTGTATGAGATACACCCACACATGATCCCCATCTCTCACACACACCTTCTGTATCGATTCCCTCTCCCAACCTGTCCAAGTAACACCTCTAACCACCATTGTGCCCAATCTCCACCCCCAGTAAATATTAATATTATTTCACCCCCTTGCTCCCCGATTTCCAAGCCCGACTCTTTAACCGTGGTTTTGGTCAGATCGTTGATTAACAGTGACTGTTACCCCCATCAACGCAAATATAATTTGTTGTTGTCCCATCTCACCTGTTTTGTAGCAGCATCGGAGAGATTTCTCAAAGTCCACAGGCAGTTCTGAACCAAGCGTGGGCTGTTACTGGCGAGGTGAAATCCCAGGGTCTGCATCCCACCTGCCCACAAAAAGCAAACCATTGTTATGTGGACTGAAAATCTGCTCCCAATAAAGACCTGGAGCCTCCACACCAGCTCAGCACTGCCCTGATGTGATGCTGAGCAGGTATAACCTGATCACACACTCTTAATTTCTGTTAGGTCAGGGTATCAAGGAATATGGGTCAAAGGCAGGTAACTGAAGATGAGGTACAGATCAGCCATGATCTAATAGATCTTGATCGCGGGGCTGAATGGCAGAATAGGCTCAAGGGGCTGAATGGCCTACTCTTGTTTCTATGTTCAATAAAGTTCCAGATCCCAACACAAAGAAGACGGCAAAACCTGTGATTCCTGCGTTCATGGAAACCAGTAGCAAATCTGCGCCATTTCAAGTCCTGGAGTCAGGGTTCCCAGGAACATAGAGAGAAGTTCTGTGATTGAAGGGGGGTAAATTTTGAACAAATCTGTGGAAATACTACTTCAGTGAGCGAGTTTGTCAATGTATGGGACAGGTTCTCTATGGAGACGGTGGAAACAGAAAGTGTTGATTCTTTCAAGAACAAATTAGATCGATTTCTGCTAGGAAATAATATCTTGGAATACAATATACAGTTTGGGACCCAACATGTCAAGCGACTGCCAGGATGGTGGAAGGCAAGTTGGATGGACCTTGGGTTTTTTTCACCTTGAAAATTCTTATGTTCTATAGGTGGGGTTAATGTGTGGGTGCGAGCGTGCAAGCCAGGTTTGAGTAAGGTCTAGTTACCGGCCTCCACGATGGCAGGCTTGTTGCTGGGGCAGACCGACAGAACCTTGAGGACACGACTCGTCGTCCAGAGGAGCTTCTCATAATTGTAGGTCCTCATAATCTGAACAAGAGCAGCCGGGCCTGCGTTGCTGAGGATAATCAGCTAGAGAGAGAGAGGAAAAAAAACACTAGTTACACAGATTGAGAAAACATCCTCACCACTAATCTAACCAAGCCTGGCATGGATAAGCCAAACCGCTTTCCTTTGCCCAAAAAACTGCATTCGTCTTGTGGAAAGTACAGAACTGCAAAGTCAAGAAAGTTGGGGTCAAACAAAGAGTGTTCGGCTACCACAGAAGTGAAGCAGGCCATTTTAATTCACATCAGTGTTTGCTTCTCCAAGAAGCCACCGTTCTATAATCCCAATTCCTTGCTCTTCTGCTGTCCCCACTAATGTCCTTGTCCAAATCTCTTTATGATGTGTCCAAATCGACTCCCTCCAACAGCAACTCCTCGAAGATCATTCCTGACATCCCCCTGGGAGAGATGCTTCCCAACCTCTCCTCCTTTCCTGAGCCACAATCATGAACTCTTGCTCTATCTCGCTGCCTTGCCCCTTCCTTCCCCATCTTCAGGTCAAGTCTAGAGACCTTCCTCTTTGATCATACCTACAGTCACCTCCCCCGGCTCAGTGGCTGTCAAGCACTCAGGGACACTACCCTGCGTGACCGGCAAGTTGTTCTTGATGAATTCCCACTCTCTTGTCCTAGAATTCCGACCAGCAGAGCTTTCCACAATTAAAATCTCTCAAAAAAAACCATTCCATTATCTTAAACACCAAAGTCCTTTCCCCATTTACCATGCAGCTATATATGAAATCCATAGCCAAATATTTATCAGAGTAAGTAATTCCTCTGGTATCAACTGCAACGTTATATTTTCCACTAATTTCCAAATCACATGTGGTCCTAGTTACACTCTGGGTTTACTCAGAAACAAGCTTGTGTCGACCTCATCGTTTATGTGCTTTTAAAGCAGATTATTAAATTCTCACTCCCTTACATTTCCAGTATTTTTTTATTAAAAAAACTGCAAATGTATCTTTTGTTGATATCGTGACCAAAAGTCAGCCAGTAATTAGGAGTGGTCAGAGCAGTGAGTTTCTCCCACAAAATAGTCAGTTCACTTTACAGTATATTCTGTGAAGCGCTTGGAGACGTCTTGAAGATGTGACAAGGCTCTATATTAAATGCAAGGATTATTATTAAATTATTATTACATTATTATTTGCAAATTATTATTAATTTATTATTTTGACTAGCTACCTCAAATAAAGGTTCCAGGCTAATTCTGTAACTTAGTTCTCCTCCTAATTCATTGTCTACCTCTCCCCACTGCTCCCCCACCCCATGGAGAGGGACTGGGATCACCACCCAAGCCCCCAATCTAACCTTGCTCTCTTGGTTGCCGTAGGCCAGCAGTTGGAGGCAGTCGGTGGTGATAGCCAGGAACTTGACGTTGCTCTTCTTCAGCAGAGGAACCATTCTCTGCAGTCCGTCAGCTAAGCGCACGGCCATCTTCGCTCCTTCCTGATGAAGAAGCAGGTTGTGCAGAGTCGTGATGGCGTAGAAGAGAATCGATTCCACCGGAGAGCTGCAGTAAACAAAGGGAAACCATTAGCAAACCAAACACACCAGACCCACAAATGGGACTGAAACTGAAGCGGGGGAGTCGGGACTAGTTGAGATAAGAGCGGGGGAGTGGGGACTAGTTGGGGTAAAAACGGGGGAGTGGGGACAAGTTGGGGTAAGAGCGGGGGAGTGGGACTAGTTGGTAGCTCTTTCAAAGAGCCGGCACAGGCACAATGGGCTGAAGGGCCTCCCTTCTGTGTTGTAAGATTCTATGACTTCTCCTTAAAAGAGTAACACAGACATGATGGGCGAAACAACCTTGTTCTTGCCTTAAACATCCAGATTCTAAAAGGTGCAAATTAAAAATGTATAGAAAGAGTTAACTTGGAGCTGAGCAGCTGAATTAATTAGAACTCAAATGTGTCTTCCGTTGTCTGGGGCACTGATCAGGGACAGGCACTTGGACACCTTCCAGATGGTGAACAAGCGTCATCCGGAGCTCCATAAATCTGGTTTCTCAATGAAAGGAAACCAGCAATAGTATAAAGATGCACATCCCACTATAAATCTGCGACTCCAGCAAGAAAATGGTTATGCTCTCAATTAAAAGAGGAGAAATTGGAATCCCCGATTTATAAAATGTCAATTAGCTTTGATGAATGAGGCAAATAGGAAATGGACTAACATCCAAGCAAAGTAATAAATGTGATTAGAAAGTTACTCTGCTAAACTCTAGCCTCAAAATGTTGTGGCCTAAACAGAGCACAAGGCAGCCATGAGATTTTGGAGAACTGGATTTGTTTTGAAAGAAGATTTCTGCAATTTGGAAAGCAGCAGATTCCAAGCGAGAATAGAAGATGTAGAGAAAAAGGCTTAACATAAATGAGAAATGCAGGGAAAAGAAACCCTCCTCTGTAGCAGTTTTCTGCTGTGGGCAATTGGCTGCCGTGTTTCACCAACAAAATGCAGGGGCCACTTTATGGTATATTAATAATAATAATTCTTGCATTTGCTATAGCGCCTTTTCATATCTTCGAGACATCTCAAAGCGCTTCACAGAGTATACTGTAAAGTGAACTGACTGTATATTCTGTGACGTGTTTTGAGACGTCTCAACAACATGATAAGGCATTATATCAAATGCAAGGATTGTTATTTATTATTACTACTATGAGGAGAGGAAAGAAAGTTTGGAGACTTCAAATAAAAAGGCTATGGACTCTGTTATAGAGTGTTAAGCTGCCTGTCAACAGCTAGAATAGTCACAGGGCAAGCAGATCCCGGGCTACAGCAGTCAAAGTGAGAAATAACCCAGTTGCGATCACGCCAGTCACATTGTGAGAGGTCTCTCGACTGGTGTGCGTCAGTCAAAACCCAAGAAAGCAAGGAGCAAAGTAATCAGCTGCACTTGTGCTCATTGAAACTGGCTATCAACAACAACAGATTGCATTTATACAGCGCCTTTCACGTCGGGAGGACGTCCCAAGTTTCTGGACAGTGAAGGCTTTTTTGGACCTGAGCTGGGGTTTGGAGTTAGGAGAGGAGGGCAAGGGCAGTGGTTAGAAGATGACCGAAGGTATGGTCAAAGAGGAAGGTCTTGAGACGGGCCTTGAAGGATGCAAGGGAGGGGGCGAGGTAGACATGTTCCAGGCTGGAGTTCCAAAGGGTGGGGCCAGAAAGTCTAAAGGCTTGACATCCGGTTGTGGAGCAGACCAGCATCCACCGAGCGGAGGGAGCAGACAAGTTGGTAGGGCTTTAGGAGGTCACAGATTCAGGGTGTGGAGTGCCTTGAAGATGAGGAATTTAAACTATCCTCTGCAGGTTGGAGAGCCAGCGAAGCTGGACGAATATGGAGGTGGTCGCCTCTCAAAGTTTATGATTACACTTACAGCACCTCTCACAAAGGGGCAGAATCTGAGCGCTTAACTTAAGGGTTTTTATGGATCCCAACTACCTGCATTAACAGGGTTCCACTGTGCTCTGAAAAGAAATGGAATTAGCTTCTGATTCTTTCTCACACACACACACACCTCAACATCCTGACCAGGGCAGGGATCCCACCAGACTTGAATATGGCAAGCATGCCCTCCCGGTGGTGTGAGAGGTTGTGCAGAATGCCGGCCGCACATCGAGCCGTTTCCATGTCGCTTGTGTTCTGCATCGTACGGACGACCGCCGCAACCATCTGGGGAGACTGCACAAGGGCACGGCACGAGGCATCCTTCTTAGATAGCTGGTTGACAATCATGGCTGCCTTGCTCACCACAACCTGCAAAGAGAGAAAAAAAATATTAATTGCATTATCGCCAGGTGGTTAGATAGACCTCAGCGCACAGTCTACAGACTCTGCGGAGTCCTGTAGCTTAGTGGTTAGAGAACTCAGCTTGCAAGCGAGAAGATCCAGGTTTGATTCCCGGGCAGGGCAAAACGTTAGGCAAATTTCCTCACTCCACACACTTCTGTTTACCTAGCAGTAAGCAGGAACCTGGTTGTTAGTCGATTGGTGGATCGCTTTTCTGGGGGTAATAATCCCTCAAAAAAAAATTAATAATTTGGTCACTCAATCCACAACTGTTTGTGGGACGCTGCTGTGCGCAATTTGCCGCTGCATTTTGCCCACAAAATATACAGTCTATTCACTTTACAGTATATTCTGAGAAGCGCTTTGACATCTGAAAGGCGTGATGAAGCCCATGTCAAATGCGAGGTTTATTATTTGTATTATTATGAAATACTTTCCATTGTGATTAAACACAAACCCGTCAAGATTAGTAGGAAGCAGCTTGCGCTCAGCCTCATGGATAAGTGCAGCTGATGAAGTGGTCGGTACCTGGTCTTCATCATTGAGCAGTTTGGTGAGCTCAGGGATAGCACGTGTGGCCAGCTCAGCGTCGTCCTGGTAATTGATGAGTTGCACGATCGCAGCCTTTAGCATCTGAGAAGGTTCGGACAGCTTCTGTACGTTTGTCTGCTGGCTGGCTTCGGTCTGAGTGGACAGGATATAAGTGCCTTTCTCCAGCGTTTCTGGGAACATAGCCTCTCGCAAGCGGTTTGCACGACTCAATGACATTTTATCTTCCAGTTCTAGTAGAACAAGAGAATAAATAGGAAAGAGAGCAGTTATAGAGGGACTCACACATGGATTAGGAACTGTTCAATATCACTAGTCACATTGTCCACAAAGCATGCATTTGTGTCACTAAACCAATTACTGATTTACAAAACCAAACAAAAATTGCAGAATCTCACAATGTTACAGCACAGAAAGCCAGCTAAGACTGCACTCGTGTTCCCCCCCACTCCACAAGTCTAACCCCACTGCTCTGCTTCCACCTCTGCACCCCTTTAACATTCTTCTTCAAATATACAATTCCCTTTAAAAGAATTTACGGACCCTTGTGACGAGAGAATTTCATGTTTTCAGGCACTCTTGAAGATTTTAATTCCTTTTGTGATCCCTCTTTAATTTGTGCCCTTATTACTGATGCCAACATGCCACAATAATCTATTACTATTGCCCCTAACAATACCCTTCAGCAGCTTGATCTCCATCAGGTGGCGATTCGTGAGCAAGAGAGAAATTAGAAACTAGAGAGCAAGAGAGAATGCTTTCTTTCAGCGAAAGAGTTGGAATTCTTTCTTGAGAAAGAGAGAACTTTTCAGGTAAACAAGTCAAATTGGCAGTTAGTCACAGACCAGGTGTTGGGGGATTAGTTAATTTGTTGACCAGTTGAAACTGGGTGCGTCTGAGACCTTTATAAAGGGGAAGACTTGCAAGAGCCAACTGAGTGGGAATTCTGTGCACGAATTTGGTGAGAGTGGGAATTATTTAATTATGAAGTAATTAATATAAAAAATGTCTGGGAATATGGCAGGACAGCTAAAACCCATTGCATGCACATTGTGTGCCATGTAGGAACTGCTTCATGTGTCCTGGACAAACGTGTGTGTAGGAAGCTAGGAAAAGTGGTAAACGGTGAGGAGGATAGTAACAGACTGCAAATGGACATAGACAGACTGGTAACATGGGCAGACACGTGGCAGATTAAGTTTAATGTGGAGAAATGCGAAGTGATGAATTTTGGGAGGAAGAATGAGGAGAGGCAATATCAGCTGATGGTACAATCTTTAAAGGGGGTGAAGGAACAGAGAGACCTGGGGGTTCATATAGTAAATCTTTGAAGCTGGCAGGACAAGTAGAAAAAGCTGTTAAAAAAAACATACAGGATACTAGGCTTTATAAATAGGGTAAAGAAAAGTAAGGAAGTTGATGAACCTTTATAAAACACTGGTTAGGCCTCAGCTAGAGACTCTGTTCAGTTCTGGGCACCACAAGAAGGATGTCAAGGCCTTCAGTTATGAGAAGAGACTAGAGAAGCTAGGATCATTCTCCTTGGAGCAGAGACGGTTACGGGGAGATTTAATAGAGGCGTTCAAAATTATGAGGGAATTCGATAGGGTGAACAGGGAGAAACTATTTCCACTGGTGAGTGGGTCGGAAACCAGAGGACACAGATTTAAAACAGTTGCTAAAAGAACCAGAGGGGAGGCCAGAATTTTTTTTCACTCGGTGAGTTTGTTCAGATCTGGAATACATTGCCTGAAGGGGTGGTGGAAGCCGATTCGATAACAACTTTTAAGGGAGATAGATATTTGGGGAGGACAAATTTGCAGGACTATGGGTAGAAAACAGGGGAGTGGGATTAAATTGGATAGCTCTTTTAAAGAGTCGGCACAGACACAATGGGCCGAATGGCCTCCTTCTGTGCTGAATAATTCTATGGCCAGGAGAGAGTGAAACTCCCTTCTCTTTTCCAATAGTACTATGGGATTTTTAACATCTGCTGAACAGGCAAGTGGCACCTTGTTTCCCTGTCTCATCTGATCGGGGGCACCTCCAACAATACAGCACTCCCCCCGCACTGCACTGGAGTGTCAGCCTGTCTTCACAATTGAACTGAAACTTGCTCAATATCCAGTGAACACGGTACAGCTTTTCCATTATTGTTCAACGCTTCCTATAATGGAGCGCTTATCTTTACCCAAATGTTCCAAGCCGATGAGTCTCCTTCCACTAACCTTTTCTCCCCCTTCCCTATAATGTTGTGTTATGGGAACCAGGTAGAGCAGACACATACCTAGCTGCTGGGGCATGGTGTAGGTGGTCGTGGTGACTGTATATCCTCCGCTTTGCCACGCGGCTGGGTCATCCTCCGGGTTTCCCTTCCCACTCAGTGATGGGGAAGTCGTCGTCATTCCCGACTGAATCCCAGAGTCTACATAGCTCTGCTGCCAGTGGGACACCTTGCTTGTCACGTCAGTCTCCATTTCTCACAACTCTGAAAACCCAACACAGACAGACAGAGAGAGAGAGATTCAAGGTGAGAACGGCATTCTTGCACTCAGTGATGCTCTGGTTTCCCCACAGACTTTACTTCCGGTGAGAAAAGACTCCAGTTAATCAATGATGAATCGCATGCATTGAGAGCTTCAAATGGAAATGATTCCAGAACTCATTTACATCCCCCGACCAAAACACTTGAACTCAACAGCAGCTGGATGCACACTGACAGCAGCTGGGACACAGTGAATGGAGACACCAGCCTTTAACAAGGAGCTTGCTTGGCACACAAGTGAATTGAGACCAAACAATGAGGGGCTGACTCAGGAGAAAATGGGTAATAATCCATACGCCATTCAGCCACAAGAGCATTGTAATCAAAACCATCCCAAGGGACAGAGGTGGTCAGGTACCTGCAGCAGAAAGAGGGGGGAGATGAAGAAATCCTGGCTAACAATCATGAACTTTGCTAGTTCTCTTTCCCTAACATAAGGCACAGATCTAGGCCAGGATAATATCTGCCACCTCAAGAGGTGGCAGATATTATCCTGCCATCCAAGGTGGATAGATATTTGTTAGGTCAGAGTATCAAGGGATATGAGGCAAGGGCAGGTAATTGGAGTTGAGCTACAGATCAGCCATGATCTAATAGAATGGTGGGACAGGCTCGAGGGGCTGAATAGCCTACTCCTGTTTCTGTGTTTCTAGATCAATTATAGAACCTCTTGCCTGGTCAAGGACAGTTCACTTGTCACAGACCAGCCAAGATACAATCCCAGGACTTTCCTGGTCTGTATAGCTGAAGCCCTCCCTTAGCTCCCTAGAGTCCTGAAGCTTGTGTTGAGCTTCACTCATTTTAGATTAAGTAAGAGTTCAGCTCTGTGAGTCTTGCCCCAAAGCTCACAGCTCCAACTTTCAGACTCGACCACCATCAATGCTCTTTTGCAAAACAGAATGCCCCAAACTCCACAATATTCCAAACAGGAGCTCCCTGATGATCTATAGAAGGTTGGAATTTAATTCAGATACACCTTAGCATTTGATCTGCTTAGTTGACCATTTGCAAAGTCCACCCCCAGCTTGGGTGCCAAGTAAGTATTGTCAAGTGCCTTGGATCGTCCATCCTCCTGACAAGAGAGACGCTGTATAAATGTAGATTTGTGTTGTGTGAATTCAGTTAAACAGGACCAGTTGGGATGTGCATTTCTAACCAGACATATAGGTTGGCACAATATGCCACAATTGCCAGCAGAGCAGGGCTCAGACTTGTGCATCTGGTTCTAATCTCCAGCCTGTACACAGTGACCTGGAATGCACCACTAATTACAGCCTGTAATTCTCCAGAATCCCCACAAAATGCACCACAAACATCTCCCTTCGTCACGTCACGGCACTGATGGGTTGTGCTCCGAAGTCAGAAAGCTGTACTTTCTAAACTGATAGTATGTGAAGCGAGAGCAAAGCTTCAAGACTGCCTCCTGATCTCCACAGAGGACCCTACCCCCTCATCTGGAGGATTCTGAGAGAAGAGGGGGGAAGGGGATGGGTGGAAGTCTGGCGTTGTTCCCTCAGCCCAGCTCAGAAGCAGCCATGTATTAAGGAGACATCTAATGTTGCCCAAAGCTTTTTCTTGAAAATTGTTTCATTCTCCTCCTTCCCGAAGGGGAGGGAAAGAAACAATATCACAGCAACAGGATTTTAACCCTTTACGTGATTAGTGGTACAGTCACTGCAAGGACAACTGTTATACCAACCAGAGGTCCAGAGAGTGGGGACAGAGTTCAATGGTGGAGTAATAATAATCCTTGCATTTGATATAGAGCTTTTCACGTCGGGAGGACGTCCCAAAGCGCTTCACAGAAAATATTGTAAAGTGAATTGACTGTATATTTGTGGGCGAACGCGGCAGCCAATTGCACACAGCAATGTCCCACAAACAGTCGTGGATTGAAAATGACCAATTTATTATTTTTGGGGGTTTTGGAGGGATTATTATTAGGCTCTGT
This sequence comes from Callorhinchus milii, assembly GCF_018977255.1. Lineage (NCBI taxonomy): Eukaryota > Metazoa > Chordata > Chondrichthyes > Chimaeriformes > Callorhinchidae > Callorhinchus > Callorhinchus milii. Next base: position 209,124 of record NW_024704764.1, read on the forward strand.
GTGGAGTAAGGAAACTTGCCCAAGGTTTCGCCCTCTGCCTGGAATTGAACTCAGGTCTCTCACTTGCAAAGCGAGTGCTCTAACCACTGAGCTACAGTACAGGGGTGATGGAGGTGCAGTATCTGACAATTAATTGTCATTCCCAAACCACTCCTTCGACAGTGATCAGGATCGGCAAAGCCGATATTCTCTCCCTCGTCCAGGCTTCGAGGTCAATTGTAGAGATCAGCTAAATGAGCACTAGGGATTGACATGGTTCAGTACCACACACAACTGAGCCAGAGGCAACAATGCCATAAAGCATTAAGTGGCCTGGCACTATAGTTAGTGTCTTCACTGGATACGACCCTCTTGTGTGCCCCTTGAACTTCAAAGAGCCAGGATCCCATAAATGTCTCCGTAACATGTTACATAGATGTTTGACAGCTAAATTACAATCTCCAATTTTCTTAAAAACCACACACGTTGCAAATGTGCAATTTGAATAAAACAGTTTTGGGATGAGAAGCTGAAATGACAGCAAATATTCACTTGCTTTAAATTTACTCTAGAGCCAGTCTCAACAAAATCACTTCAAGATGAGGAACATGTGTTGCAATAAGTTAATTCCCCGAACCCTGGTCTATGGACACCTTCTGATGCCTTGCTTAAGTGGCAATTCATTTGTGAGCCTCAAAAGGCTGAGAGAGGGAGGGTGAAGCCACCACCTCCTGTCCTTACCCCACACCCACAAATGTACTTTGAAGCAGGTGTCACTAGATAACTAGACACCCAGAATGAGATAAATTTAACTCAACTTAGGATCATCCATGTCAGGGAACTCAGCAGCTCACTGGATACAACTCAGATACTGGCAGTGTGACCTTCACAAACATCTGTTGATGAGTTGCTAAATGACCCAGGTAATAACATTGTTATTTTTCCACATTTCTTAAAGCTTTGCTATCACAAACCACATGCATGGGCACTGAGATTCCAGACCAATGGAAGCCTTCACCTATAGTCTGATACCTCAACTGGAACATAGTCAACAAGGTCACAGAGTCCTGCAGAGCAATGGAAAACAGCCATCAATCAGCACCTCTTGATTTTCTATCACTACAGTACTGGATACGATACATGGAGGCTTCTACTCACCCAGCCTCATACTCTCCAAACCCTCTGCCTCAATATTCAAACACAAAAATGTCCAATATTCTATTATATAAATGCTTCAATGCTGAAAGATTTGTCCTATTCCCCCTGCCATGTCCGCGATTAACTTCATATCCAGTAGTCTTGTCCTCCTCAGCAACAAATAGAAGCAACAGCCTTAGTGGAGTCTGGATAAAAAAACGTATCTTCAGATAGCTATTACAGAATATGGGCAGAACATGGGCTCATGTTTGTGTGTGGGGGAGGGGTGGGGAGAGGAGAAGAAAATATGGGAGAAATTGGAGGGGATGAAAAGTAGATGCACAAACAGTTTTTGATACAAATGAAGCTTGCCGCAGTCTTTAAATATCCTCCGAGGCGATTGATGAAAGCAGAGAGTGTGCCAGTGCTGATTACAGTGACTGGTGTCAATCTGTCACCTCCAGAGATAGACTCTCACTGTAGCTCTGCTGCACTGTAGCTGGAGTGGGGCTGGTGACGGAAGGCCAGCAAACACAGGGCGCTTTGTTGAACTCGCGGAACATTCAGAAGACTAGTGACAAGGATTCAGCACTGACTCTCCTGGACACAAACTCTGATGTGGAACCACCCCCCTCCACAAAAATCTACAGAGGCCATTCAAACCAGGAATAAAACCTATCTCAGCGCTCAACACAGAGACGGAAGAGAACATGGGGCAAATAGGGTGGGAAAGAAGGGACATCAATAATAACCCTTACACTTGATTTTGCCCACAAAATACAGTCAATCCACTTTACAGTATATCCTGTGAAGCGCTTTGAGACGTCTCAACAATGTGATAAGGGCTATAACAAATGTAAGTATGATCATTATTGCTACTACATTTGATACAGTGCCTTTCCAATCAGAGGGTTGTCTCAAAGTGCCTCACATGATATTCTGTAAAATGGAGCAAAGGAGAGTGTGAGTATATCTTGTACATAGTCCCACGTAGTTGCCATGTCCAGCATCAGAGACCGGGGGTTTCAAACATTTCCACATAAAGGGGGGAGGAACCTGCAGGATATATGCACATCATTGTAAACAGGCAGTGAAGGATTAGGAACAGCACGGAATCGAAGCTCGGATATCAGGGGCAGTGAATGGAGAACACACGGTACAGGGAACAGCAACTGCTGAGGGCAACAGGTGAAGGGGCTGCGATAGAGCAGAGTTAGTTACAGACGCTGGACACCAAAGGAAAATGTCCCATTTCCCAGCACAGACTCTCCTCACCTCGAGCACAGAAACCTTTGGAAAGCAACAATCACTGCAGAGTGGGTCGTGAGTTCAGTCAGGCGAGTCAGCGACCGACCGTATTGAACTAGACTAAACTCCCTCGTGCCAGAAAACGGCTTAGACCTCACTGCCCCGAACTCCGGTCTCTCTCTTTAAAGCTGAACTGTAACCCGTTTCAGATTGCAGCTGCGATCGGAAGGAATTCCATACCAGAAACTACCCCCGGCGGATCTCAGCCACACCCCTGCAGGAATCTTCAGTCAGTACAAAGGCAACAGCAGCAGCAGCACAAACTCTGCTCCCCACACAACAGAAAGAGACTGGAGCGGAGCCTAAAGAACTGCAGAGAACTGGGGAACACAGACGACTCCCAGCCGACAGACGCCAGCGCGTGTGCACGCTGCTTAAAATCAACCCACGCATGGAATGCAAAGGATAAAGTACAAAAGGTTAATGCTCCTCAAACTGGAAGACTGTTCGGCAGCTGGGAGCGAGCTGCCGAACAGACTAAACAGTCTAAAAGGTGCTCAGGACTCGCCGTCTGGTGATTAACCTCCTCTGACGAGTTAAAATCTTCCAAACCAGATTTGTAATCAAAACAACGCGGCTTCAGCCCCTCATCCATTAACTTCGAGTTATTCTTAATGATCCGTACTTTGCGTGAGACGGTAAACCGAAGTCCCCTCTGCTTCTTGAGGTGGACATTAAAGATCCCAAGTTTCCCGGTGCCCTGGCCAACAATCTCCCAAATAAAATTGGTCATTTATAGGACATCCACAAAATACACAGTGAATCCATTTTACAGTATATCCTGTGAAGCGCTTTGGAACATTGACGACATACGGCACCATATCAAATGCAAGGATTACTATTCTACGTTTTTAAAAGGGTTTTCAAGGCAGAGAAAGGGGGCTAAAGGCACAGATTGTGAATGAGTAAAATGGTCAAAACAATTAAAACCAACAACATCAACTTGCATTTATACAGTGGTCTTCACATCGGATAACTTCTGCGTTCTTCAGTGGGGGATTGGGCACTGAGCAATAAACAATACTTATATTTGTTATGGTGTCTTATCAGGTTGTTGATATACAGAACATATTGTAAAGTGGATTGACTGTGTGGTTTGTGAGGCAAAAGGAGGAGAAAGAGGAGTTAGCCATAGGGGTGACCGAAAAGGTAGGTTTTTAAAATGGGACTTGGACTAATAGAGAGAGGGCGGGGGGTGGGAAGAGGCAGAGATAAACACACAAAGCACTTAAGCTCCACGGCTTCCCCCCCCCCACCCTCTCCCTGCACAAGGGCAGACAGACTCACTGACTGGAAACCGCAGATTAACATTCTGATTACTAACTGCACCAGCTCCAACCATTCTCAGCGATCAGACAAGCAGATTCCAGCAGATTAACAGACAAGCGGTTGAGACACTAACAGCCTCCACCCCACCTGTTTAATTCACTCAAGGCAATAGGAATGCTTAAAACTGAACTAATCTCCATCTGGTCTCCATCACCACTCACTGAGGTAATTGGAGTTGATGTACGGATCCACCATGATAGAATGGCGTAACAGGCTCAAGGCTGAATGGCCTCCTCCATTCAGGCTGAATGGCCTCGTAACAGGCTGAATGGCCTCCTCCTACGTTTCTATGAGGGGCTGAGTACCAGAGTGAATCTGTTACCGGACACGAGGGGAAGGAGGTTGCACATGAATAGCGTGGACAAATTCATCCTTCATCTTAGAGAAGTGCTATAGAAAATCAATTAGTTGTTCCACCATATGAACGGTAGATGTAGGTGGGATGCATGTAAATCTCCATTTGGTTTCGATACTGTTAACTTTGGTGATGGGCTGCCACATATGTCATACACCCATCCAACAAAAAAAATGAACACATTGTCTTTCCAAGTAAAACATTAAAGCGCAGCACTCTAGAGAGAGACCGTAAAAGGACAACAATAACCCTGTGATTTGGTGTAATTAAATAGGATTAAATCCAAGATTTGGACATCATTGGAAAATGTTACCGAGTTTCAGTCTGTGGTAGAAATGATAACAAAGGGTAGAAACTAAACTTTGACCTACGTCAGATTACATGGTGCGCATGAAGGAGCACTCACCCTAATGGGCCAGCTTCAAGAGAATGCCCATTAGAGATTTGTAGAATTCAGTCTAACGTCCCTCCCTTCTCCCAGTCTCACGTCGCAAACTAAGATCTCAGAGGAGAGAGCGAGAAGGCAGAACCTCACAGAAATCCCAGTGGAACCCTGTGAAGTAGTTGCAATTGATCCATAATAATAATCCTTGTATTTGATATAGCACCTTATTACGCCTTTGAGACATCTCAAAGCGCTTCATAGAATGTACTGTAAAGTGAATTAATTGTATGTTTTGTGATCAAAACGCAGCAACAAAGTTCAGGACACTGTGGTGAGCAAACAGTCGTGGATTGAGTGACCAAATGGTATTTTTTTTGAAACCTAAGGTTAATTTTGTCCTGATTTTTCCTACCTGTTGAACGCACTCTGTCAAAGCCCAGATTTTAAACAACGCCACAATACAGTGCAGCGTCACACAGTTGTTTCCTGGTCTTTATCCTGTCCATCTCTATCCCACAGTCCCTCCGTCTCACACACACCCCATTACCTTCAAGACCCTCCTCGTCGACTGTGCTTTTGACCTCTCTGCTTCCCCCCTGCCCTCACCCACCCCGACCCTCAGCTTGGGTTCGTAACTGTCTGTCCAGCCCCTGGGATGTCCTCCCGACATGAAAGGCAATTTAAAAATGTAATTTTTGTTGTTGTAGTAAACACTCCCAGCAACGCACTCCCAGAGTGTCATTGAGTACAGGTCTTCCACCAACTACAAGAGTTTATAAACATGAGCATATTGATTGCTAGAAGGAAAAAGGAGTGAAAAGCCTCCACTTAAATTTCGCTGAAGGACAACTCAATGAAATCTAAGTCCTTGTTTCAGCATTCCTGCCTTGACAACACAGTACAAGCCACACACCCCTCCTCCAAACTACAGGGGACACAGCGGTAAATTTCTACTGCCTGCCCCAACCCCACCAGCAATGCCAAACTGACCCAGTTGCTCACCAGTGTCGCCTTCTCTCCGTGTCTCGGGTGAAGTCAGAGCAACACACACTCATCACTGACAACTAAACTGGAGCGCAGACATCGGAGAAAAGGCAGCCACTCCCTCCCAGCCACAAGCAGGTTTAACCTGATCACAGCACTAAAGCCACTTTCACAAAACTATTCCATACAAGGTGGAAAACCCAGGGAGGTGCTGTGTCAATCACATTATCACACACCTACATGGGTATACACCCACACAAAACATTTAAGGAGTAAAATCATTGCATTTCCAACAATTGTATTGAGCAATCTCATCATTTATGAAGTGTTTTTATACATATCGCCACACAAAACATGTTAACCTGACCCTCCCCTCCACTCTCTCCCTCTTTCCACCCCAACCATCAAATTCTCCCTAAAGGCAACTCAATCCTTCCTCTGAGAGCGGAATGTTGCTCCCATGCAGTCTCTTACCAATGCCCAGTCACTCGCAACCCAATTGCTCATCGAGATCCAGGATTATAGGCGGTTCCTCTCTCCTCTTCCTTCCCATCGCCCACATCCCAAGATCTACCCAGAATATCAGCCAACTCTAAAGAGCATGAATATCACACCCTGTGCTCTTATAGACCAGTGTGGCCCAGTCTCACCATTATTAACACATTTAGCTGCTACAACTGGTAAATTAACAGCCATCTGTGGTGTTAATACAGCTCTCCCGACAATGTGAAACAATCTGTTTTGCCTGGTCGTCCTCAGGGCATCACCACCCCTCCCACCTGCACCCAGCTGGAGATCTGGAACGTGAGCCTCTGGGCTGGGACGCTCATTAGCAGAGACGATCCAGGAATGAGCAGAAACTGCAGATTTCCTGTTGATCTCAAAGGGTTCATTTTTAATGAAACAGACATACAAGACCTTCAGCCTCCACCCTCTTCCTCCTCAGTGTTTAATCAAATGAGCCAGTGAAGCCGGGAGATCAAGGCTAGGAGGGAAATCACGAGCAGAGAATGAGGACTGATAGCTGTGTTTAAAGCAGGGAAATAAGTCCTCACCCGTGGCTTCTATTGATCCGTTTTCCAAGAACATTCGGCACTTCTTGACAGCATTTCTTGAAAGCACAAAAAAAGTTTGAATTGGGGATCCAGACGTCCAGTTCCACACCCTCCAACAGACACCCAGCTTTGAAACAAAGCTGTATAAAAACATCCAAAGCTCGTTTGCTTTAGCCTCTTGCGTTCCATCTGCAACCTGCTCCCCTCGCAGGAATGCTGATGCAAAACATCACATGCGACTGTGCCAAATCCACCCCCCACTTCTTTTCCTGTGGTTAGCACACACTGAATACAGGATAAATGGGTTCAGCACATAGCTGGCTCATTCGCAGTGCTGACCTCCACACCAACAGTGCTTTACACCATGGAAACAGGCCATTCAGGCCAACTAGTTTGTGCCAATGTTTATACTTCACTCAATTCTTACTCCCTCCTATACTCCTCCCTCCACAGGCTGCAGATCATCCAGAACTCTCCCACACGAGGCTCCGTGACTCGCCCCCATCCTCGCCCGACTCCACTGTCTTCCCATCACACAGAGGTTACAGTTCAAGATCCAGTTCAAAATCCTCACCTTCAAAGCCCTCTATGGCCTTGCTCCCCCCGACCTCTGCAACCTCCTAACCCCCTACCGTCCTGCCCGCTCCCTCCACTCAGCAGGCTCCAGCCTGCTTCACATCCTCCGCCTCACTCGCCCCACCATTGGCTGGTGGGCCTTCTGCCACTCTGCCCCCACCCTCTGGAACTCCATCCCTCAATCTCTACGCCTCGCCCCCTCCTTTACCTCCTTCAAGACCCATCTCAAGAAACCTCCTCTTTGACTGTGCTTTTGATCACCCCGCTTCCCTTCCCCCTCCCTGATCCTGACCCCCAGCTTGGGTCTGAAACTCCGACTGTCCAGCGTCTTGTGATGTCCTCCCAATGTGACAGGCGCTATACATATTTAAGTGCTGACTAGGACATAGTGATAGCACAGACCATTCAACCCAATGTATGTACCAGTGTTTATCCTCTTCTCAATCCCAACCCTCCAATTCCCCTCCGCCTCACATACTGGCTCCCAAGACTCCACATACACACACACACAATCCAACAATTTGCATTCAGGGAAGCATCTCAGAGGGCTCAACAGTGAAGAAGCCTGACTCTGAGCCATGGGGGAGGGGGGTTGACCGTAAGCAAGGTCGAAAAGGAAGGTTTAGAGGCAGGACCTGAAAAGGGGGAGAGGGGGGTGGGGGAAGGTGGAGGGATTGAGGGAGTGTTCCACAGTTTCAGGGCACAGTGGCTGAATGTGAGACCTCCAATGGTAGAGCGGAGGGCGTGAGAGACAAGCAGGAGGCCGGTGCCAGTCAAGTGGAGTTTCCGGGTGGTGGATTGGGGAGCGAAGAGGTCAGAAGTGTCTACAACAATTTACATTTATTATAGCTCCTCTCATGCAGAGTAGAGTCCCAGAGAATCCCAATCCACCCACACAGCTTCTGCTATTGATGGACAAGTGACACAGGCCTCCTGTACTGAGACCAACTGAGGAAAGTATCAAAGGCTCAGGAATGGTCGCAAATTACTCAAGAATGCCATCCACTGGGGAATCATCTGTGCTGGGCAGACGTTAAGGTTGCGTGAAAACAGAACATGATTAAAACAAAATCTCAGCAGCTAATGCCCCAAAAGTCTGAAACAAAGTGGCCTGAAGGAGTTAATCCTGATCAGGCTCGGAGTGAGACAGAAACAGACACACCCACCACAAACATAGATCAGGGCCACTGTTCAGACTTTGTACTTTTCGTGCCAATTTACGTGAAAGGGGCACACCCACAACACAGAGCTAACTAATATGGGAGCGAACAGCTTTCTTGGGGTGGCTGTAACCAGCTCAGTGACGGTGCTATAGCAGTAATCCTGGAGCAACACTGCTCAGGAATTGGAGCATTGGGCATAAAATGCACAGCATTTCCTTTGTAGAAACCCCACTTTTAAGCTTCGCCCAGTAGCTCATTCAACACCCAACTGCTCTGCGCCAACCCCCAGCAAACAGATAAAGCTTTTTGCAAACAGCTGAACAAGTACAAGACACCAAGGCTTTGGGTGTCAATTTAATACAGCACCTATGACATCAAAATGCCTCATAGCACTTCACAGGTAATTGCTGTAAAAAGGAGTGACTATTTGTCACCAAGTTTATGTACACCAATATCCCAAACAGTCACAAAATCAATGACTAATATATCTGGGCGAATACACTGTCACTACACTACACAGTAAATCTTGCGATGAGTTTCCAGACCTTCAACACCATGGTAAGGTGCGATCAGCCCTGCTCGGTTGGTTGCACTCTCACCTCTCAGTCCGAAGGATGTGGCTTTAAGCCACACATCATTGCTTTGAACTCCATTGCAATGCTGGGGGAACCCTGCATGGTCAGACAATCTGTCCTTCAGAAGAGACATTAAACTGAGGTCCTGTCTGGCTGTTCAGGTGTACGATCCAGATCCCAAAGCACTATTTGGAATGAGAAGGGAATTTCTCCCAGTGTCCTGGGAGAATAACCTCCCATATACATTTTGTAAGATGTTGCCTGACACAAATTGGCTGCCACGTTAGTCTACAAAATACATTTCAGGATCTTACAGTAAACCTTGTGAAATGCTTTAAGACGTCCACAATATGATAATATCAAAAGCAAGGAATATTATTAACTGCTTCAGGCTGACAATTTGACTGAAATTGTCAATTGGGGTCATGTGCACCAATTTGGTACAGAATATGGGATCCACACAATCTAACCAAGTGAGCCCTAGGGCAACATTATAGCTCTTCAAGCAACTCTTGCTGTATCAGTGCTTCTGATTTACACCCACTACACACAAGATCACCAAAGCACCAACATATTAATGAGTCTCATGACTCAGTGAGGAAGTGCAGCTAAGCCTTACAACCCAGAAATGCTGAGGTTTGCACTCAGTCAGTATTGTCTTATTGCTCCCATACTTGTCCTGCTCCCTCTCTGTGTCCTGTGACACCCCCAGCCACCCCTTCCCCCAACCGAAAGGCCTGGTCACTGTTAAGAACCTATATTGGGCTCCATTGTGTGGTCCACAGACCAAGCTGCTATGGAGAATTTAGGTCAAGATAAGAGGACTAGTTACCTGTGGAACCTCAGCACAGCACGTATTCACTTGTACAGCCTCTTTCAATGCCTCGAAAGTTGCTTTAAAGGAACTGTATGGACCCTCCAGCACGGTGGGACACAGTGAGGTTACAATACAAAGTCACATCTGTAGAGTATCTTTCATTCTTTCATGTCGGGAAGGCGTCCTAAGGAGTTGAATAGTCAGGGATTGGATCCAACCTGGAGGGTGGGGGTAAGGGAGAGTGAAGCTTAGCAGAAATGAGATCAGAGGCGGTCAGAGGCATGTTTTTAAGAAGGGTTTTGGCACCAGGGTGGGAGGATATGAAGCAGTGATTTGGGGAGCGTTCCAGAGAGCAGAGGGTAAAGTGGCTGAAAGCTCACCCACCACTGGTGAGGCAGAGGGAGGGGGTAAAACATCAACATCCTGGTGGGTGAGCAGAGAGAAAGCTGGTCCCAATCATCCAGCGACTACGCCCATGAGGAGGGCACAAGGTCTGGCTGAGATACCCAAACACTCGCACAAGACACTGGACCCCAAACCTGTGCTGTGGAGTCAATGCAGGTGGAAGGGTTGAAAGAGAGAAACTTCTCAAAACCTCATTTAGCAACAGTTTCACTTACCCAGAGAGTGAATAGAAAACCTTGCAATTATGGTGCTGAATCAGCCAGGGCTGGGACTAAATCCCAGTCACTCATTCACTGAACATCTGTTATCAGACACTTATACTTATACTGCCTTTGGGAAGGGAGGAGAGGGTGAGACGGGCTCACATCGAGGGTTAAATCGCAGACAATAACATGATTAAGGGTGTGACAAGTCCTACCCCGACTGGGAGGAAAAGAACCAATGACGACCCACGGATCAGGTCATCTTTGGGCTTATTATAATGATCATTTCCTTGGCAGGGTGGGTCAAGGGCAGGGAGAGATTTGAAAGTTTTGAGGAATGCAATCCTGAACTGGAGTCTGATCTATTCTTTGATCAAGGAGCGTTTTAACAAAGACTACACATCTCCCACAATTGGGAGACAGTGAGAATAAGAAAGGGCAGGACAGTATTAGCCCACAAAAACACAGTATATCCTGTGATGCACGTTGAGACATTTCAATAACATGAAACGGTGCAATATCAAATGCAAGGATTATTATTACTTATTATTCACTCACTCCTCGTGGCTAAACAGCTAAACCACAGAAGATTCCAATCATAACAGAATCATAACACTTGTCCTCACAAACGGGGTGAAAAAAAGGGGAAAAATCCCCATTAAAATTACCAAGAAGTTAAATAAATGAATCTACAGAAAAGAATCGCCATTTTACGTGTGAGCACAAAGAAAATGTGTTGTCTGCAATTTCATGCAGAAATACCTCAAAGTGCTTCAAAGGTAATCACAAGAACGATCACATGCTAGATTCCTGTCCTGGCTGTATCTCCCCTTCCCCCATTGCCTTTTGCAAGTTCTTTCACGGCACACCCTTCCTGCTTCCCAAAATCTGCCTGAAAATCAGCTGATTGTACCTTTGTCACCTCCCTCCACTCTCCCCCCACCAACCATCTTGCCTGTCCTATAACTTCAGCTCTGTGGAGTCCTCTGAGACATTTTCCTACTTGAAGGTACTAGAGTATAAAGTGCATTTGAAAAGTAAAGGGAATTTGCCCAGATGTCCTAGCCAACCATTCCCTACATAAAGTTTGTCATTCACTAAGTGGTTGTTTGAACAGTCCTGTATCTAAATTGGCTGCTGCATTCACCTCCAAACACAGTCACTACACCTTACTGTGAATTGCTTTGAGATGTTTTGATGGTGTGATCAAGCACCATATCAAATGCAGGTCCCACCAAATCAGATAGGTTAATTCCCATCGATGCTGTCAATGCTCGTCCCGTGGAGAGTGGAGAGGCTTTTGTGGCACATGTTTTCAATTCACACTCTGTGCAAATGAAGAGGATAGTACTTACTGAGATCACACATGGGAGCACGGAGCGGAAATTAGTTGACAGATCCAGGCTGTAATAGAAGTGCACAGTAAAACCAGGTTAACTGTGTACCTATCAAAAAGGTAGAAACACGGCCAGTCAACATTTTGTATGTATACTTCACTGCACCTATGCTTGCTTTCTTTTTCCACTCGCCTCTCACCTCCCCATCTGTGACTCACTGGTACAGATGGCCTCACCCAGATTAAAGCATCGAACCATGCCTCCAGCATTAATTAGCTCAAGGTTCCCTGTTGTAGAGTCACACAGAGAATTGCTCATTGAAACACAGGAACGCCCTATCAACCAACTCTCAAGTCTGTAACAAAGCTACTTAGATTCAAGTGTTCAATTTGGTGATCACCTCCTTGGAACTAATACACATGGATTCACATCCACATGTACCGAGAACTTGTTTGGGGTGGTGGGGGAGAGAAGGGAAAGACTAGCATGGATATCCACTGGCAAATTGGTATTAGAATCCATTCAGAGACACCCCCACACACAGCCAAATGAGGTCAATAAGTAATGTTAATGATCCTTATTTGATATAACGCCTGATCAATTCTTCAAGACCTCTCAAAGCATGTCACAGAATGCACTGTAAACTGAACTGACTGCATATTTTCATCTGAGTTTACAGCAGATGTGAAGGATACACCATCTGAATTACACAAACAATTTTGGCAGAACTGAGCACAACAAAAAAAACCTTCTCCATTTATTAGACAATACTGAGCCACACCCAACTTATCAGACCACACCAGAGAAACCAATACAATAGCACTTCAACTGCAATTTAATAAACCTCCAGCTTGAATGAGGAAGCAAACTTTGCTCTTTAACATAAGCTTCTACTGTCCACAGAAATCTACGGCAGCAGGAGGCAATCCAGCCCATTGTATAAGTGTCCATTTGCTCTGCCACCAAAGCCAAGTATCCTGATCCGCTCTTTCCCCGTAACCTCAATATCTGTATAAGAGACTTAAAATGAAGGCACACGGAAGTGGAAGAAACCTAGCAGCATGGAACAAAAATTGGCTGGCAGATAGGAGAGAGAGAAATGGGATTAAGGAGACATTCTGATTAACAGGCAATGACATGAGGTGTCCCACAAGGATCGTGGCTGGAGTTTTGCACACTGTGGATAAAAATGACCTGGATTAATGAACAGAGGGATTATTTCCAAATTTGCAGAAAACAAAGATAGCAGGTGTAATAAAGTACCAAGAGATTAAACTAGGGGAGGTACAATGGCAGATGCGGGTCAATAGATGCAAGAATGACAATGATAGGATAAAGGGAAGGGATAAATAAGAGGCACTGGGTAGGGTAGATGAACAAAAGGAGTGAGTGGTCCAGGTGCACAAGTTACTAAAAGCAAATTTACAGAGTGCAGAAAAGTAATCACAAGTGTTAATGGATGTTGGGCTTTGTTACAAGAGGTTTAAAATAGAGAGAAAGTACACTCTCTGTCATAAAGAAAACAGACTTTCCCTTCGGTCGAGAGAAATTGGCTCCAAGGTGACATCCTTGGCCACCGAATGTCGGAATCGAGCCAACCCTCTGTGGCTCGGTAGTCCAATTCCTGAGCCAGCCGGGTCTGCAGTTTTCTAGGGCACTGCTAATGACAGCACAGATAGCCAGGCTCATCAGCAAAACCAGTTACTGGGGGCAAGGAGTCCTCCCACTCAGCTCCTGCTAATTATGCAAGGCAAAGCCCTAACAGATAGGGTGGTTCAAGCTGGACAAGCAGTGGGAAAGCTTGGGAGACAGCAATATTCATGGCAAGCTGAGCAGTTTTAGCTGGTTAGACTCCAGCTGTACCCCAACTCACTCTGGGGTCCCCAAACCTTGGCTCTTGCCAACCTGCACCTGATACTTTCCAAAATTGGATAGGCAGGACATCCCTCCAGGAAGGAAGCTCACATTCTTATTATTATTCCAATCCAATAATCATCTCTGGAATTGCCATGTGTAGGTGGGGCGTATGGAATCCTGAGTTTAGTTTGGATTCTCTTAAGCATGGTGATGGGTTTCCTCATGTGTCAAGACATCCGGCTGACACCTCCACCCTCCAAAAAAAATACAAAACATGGGGCAATTTTAAAATTAGAGCTAGGATGGTTAGACGCCAGGTCAGAAGACATCTCTTCACACAGAGAGCTGTGAAACTTTAGAGCGACTTGCCCCAGAAGGAACTTCAAAAGTAGAGCAAAGCTGGTGAAAAACATCCTATGCGCAAAGGATTGTGAGAATATGGGACAGATTACCTTGGAAAGTCATAGATGACTCAGCCGTTCAAAGGAGAAATAGATGCTTGGTAAGTAAGAATAATAATAATCCTTGCATCTGATATAGTGCCTCATTAACCTGTCCGCTCCCTCTGCTTAGCAGGCTTCAGCCTGCTCCATGTTCCCCGCCCAGCCCGCTCAACCATCGGCAATCAAACCTTCAGCCTCTCTGCCCCCAGCCTTTGTAACTCCATCCAACAGTCCCTCCTCCTCGCTCCCTCCCTTGCCTTCTTGAAGGCACAGCTCAAGACTCAGTCCTCTTCGACCACGCCTTCGGTCATTCTCCTAGGGCCTCCCTCCCTGTCCTCCACCCCTCCTGATCCCAACCCCCTGCTCAGGTTCAAATCCCTGACTGTCCAGCGCCTTTGGGACGTCCTTCTGACGTGAACGGCACGATACAAATTTAATTTGTTGCTGTTGTTATCACAATGTTGAGACGTTTCAAAGCGCTTCACAGAATCCATTGCAGAATATTTTAAGGGATATGGAAAAAAGGCTGGGAAATATTGGCAGATACTTAATCGTTCCACAGCGAGGGCCAAATAGCTCATCTTGTTCTCATGCACATTCCCTTTAAATAGTCAAATACTTTCGAAATAACTCTAGATTCAAAACGTGCTCACATTTTTGGTCTGCTGGTGAAGGAAGAGAAAAATATTTATAAGTATCGAGGAACAACTGAATCCATGGCTAAAGGACATTCATTAATCTAATTCAATCGGTCATCCCAAACCATCAAGCTTTCACACAAGATTAACTACACAGATTGCAACTCCAAGGGCCACAGCTTTTAGTGATGTGTTGGCACCCAAGTGTCACAAAAATTGCCATCAAGTGGTTTAAACCTCTCTCCCACAGGGTTTGGTGACATGGGTCACATTTTATAAAGCCTTTAATATAGTAAAACATCAGGTACATGGTACAGACTACAGTGACTCTTGTCTGATTATCATTGCCCACGGTTATGCCAACTGGTACCAGCTGGCACATCAAAACAGAAGGCCCAACTCCTGCTCTTGTGTTTGTATTGTTATTTCCTGCCTTCATTTTTTTAATGCCATTTCAAGCTAATAATAATTCTCATATTTGATACAGCACCTTTCATGTCAGAAAGAAGTCTCAAGCACTTCACAGGATTTACTGTAAAGTGACTGGGTATTTTGAATCACCAATTTCATCTGGGGGATTGCTGGCCAGGACACTGGGAGAAACGTACTTTTCTTCTCGAATAGTGCATGGTGCCTAACATTCACTTGAACAACATTGGAGATTAAACAACTAGGGAACATGATAGAAGTTTAGAATCTAGGTTGTCTCTCACTAAACAAGTGGCCACGTCAGTGTTAAACCAAAATACAAAGCCATACTACATACTCAAGGGCTCATGCGTCAGCCTGGCTTGGTTGGTAGCATTCTCGCCTCCAAGTCAGAAAGTTGTGGGTTCAAGCCCCACATTAGGACTTGGAAGCCACGGTCTATGCTAACACTCCAATGTAATGCTGGGGATGTACTGCATTGACCTTTGGATGAGATGCTAAACCAAGGTCTTGTTTGCATCTTTTGGTGGATGTTAAAGATCCCACAGCATTATTTAAACAGAGAAGGGAGTGTCTCCTGGGGTTCTGGACAACAATCCCATAAATAAAAGTGATTATTCAATTTATTGTTGTTTGTGGTTCACTGCTATGATTATATTGTCTGCTGCATTCCCCCACAAACTAGTCATACCAGTTTACCATATATACTGTGAAGTGTGAAAAGTCTTGACGACCTGATAACACTATATCAACACGAGGATACTTATAATAATTATTATTATTTTCTTAATATATTTGAGCTTCCTAAGATAGTTACTTTTTGCAGGAGGTTGATACTTGTTCAAGTTTTATTATTTTTGAATATTCTTATTAACATTCCCAGTTGCATTGATGATTATAGGAACCATGTTTGTTTTATACTGCCACATGCATCCACATGGATCTCAGTAGTTTAGTTGGACCCTCTTAAACATTGTGACGGTTTCCACCTGTGTCAAACACCCAGCTGACCAAAAAAAATTACAAGGCGAGGCAACTCTTTAGTCATTCAATTCACGACTGTTTGTGGGACACTGCTGTGTGCAATTGGCTGCCGCGTTTCACCCACAAAATATACAGTGCATTCACTTTACAGTATATTCTGTGAAGCGCTTTGAGATGTCTCGAAGACGTGATAAGGCGATATATCAAATGCAAGGATTATTATTATTATAACTCAATAGATAGAACGCAATAAAACATTCACATTTTGATCTTGGTTCGCTGACAGAACTACAGTCTTCAAAGGGTTAAAGACCTTTCAAGTTTGCCATTTACTCCAGAGACAAAAACAAATGACAGATAACTGGCTGGAATGTGAGGTCGGAGCATACGAAGAGTGTTGTGCACAGAACAGGAGGGAAACATTACAGCTGGGGAAGCGGGAGGCTAGAAAACAACTCTGATTTGATGTCACTAATTTGTTCCAAAATTAACATTGAAGTGACTGAATCACACAAAAGAATAAACAGAAGTCAGGAATGGGCTAAATCAACGGTAATCTCTCGGCTAATAAACTATGAACGATTTAAAAATCCCGTTGTGGGAGGCACATCTTTTTAACAGAACCAGGCGCGCGGAATTTACAATGTCCAACATGGGCAAATTCCTGACATACCAGACATCAGATGCAATAGCAAACGGGAGTGAAATCTGTTCCCTTTAGAGCTCCATCAAATGGGATTAGACGTGGTGCATCAATGCCGCTCGAATGCATGACTTTCGTTCAGGATGCTCATCAGAACAGATCGCAAATGCGAAAGGTTCCAGGGTGTGTGCGTCTGGGCAGATTTACACCAACCTCTCTGGTCAGGTTGTGGTGAGCACTGAAGCAGCAACCGCCATGACTCACTCAGGGTCAAAGTAGGGATCCTGACACGAATGGTGAGCATTAACAGGCCCGTGTTTCACACAAACAAGTGCATCACCCCTAACCCTCTAAAGGCAGGGTCTGCAGACTTCGAATGTTAAACATGAAGGAAGTAGAAGTATTGGAGAAAGAATGAAGATTGCTCTCTCTCTCTTTTGTATTTAAACACAAGAGGGATATATTAAGAAACCTCGGATGAAATGAACATGGGATTTCCTGTACCCTGAGAGACCGCCGAGCCTGACAAAGGAAGCCTTTTATTCCCTGTAACAAAAGCAACAAGAAAAGGATGAACAATGAGTATTGGAGTGGTTGAAATTTTACTTACTCACATGGCTCATGTCACGTAATGCACAGCCTCTAGGTAACGGGCTGAATTGCTCGATGTGTCACTGAAGCACTCATTTCTGAAGAGTTTCAGCCTCCGGTACCAATTCCCTTCCCCCATGTTATTTTCATGTTATTTGGGGCTGTCTTGCTGTTGCCTGATGTACATACCAGCTCCTGGCAGCTGCCATGTGCCTGAAATTCCGGAAATCTGGATTGAATGGGTATTGTAACCCCCCCNACCCCATTATACCTGCCCCCCGTCAGACTTTACAGAACAGTTGTTACAGTCTGGAATGCACTGACTGAAAAGGAGGTGGAAGCAGATTCGATAATAGCTCTCAAAAGGGAATTGGATAAGAACCTGAAAAGGAAAAAATTGCAAGGCTCTAGGGTAAGAGTGGGGAAGTGGGAGAGTTGGTAGCTCTTTCAAAGAACCGGCATAGACAGGATGAACCGAACGGCTTCTTTCTGTGCTGTAAGATTTATGATTGTAACATTGCATTTTGTCGGTTTCCAGCTAAAACACGGACTTGAACCTCCCAACTGGGGATGTCCACACTCTTTGTCCTAGACAGCTCCATGGAGGCCCAGTACAAGGTCACCTTGAACTAAAAACGGGTCAACATGATAATTTAAGCAAAGTAAAAATGTCCACACTCTCAAACCTGTATCCAGTTGACTTCTAATATTTTCAATAAAGGATAATAATACTTGTATTTGATATAGCGCATTATCATGTCTTCGAGATGTCTCAAAGCTCTTCACAGAATATGCTGTAAAGTGCTATTTTGTGGGCGAAACGCGGCAGCCAATTGGCATAGCAGTGTCTCACAAACAGTCGTGGATTGAGTGATCAACTTTTATTATTTTTTTGGAGGGACATTTGTTTCGAAGGATACACTCTCGATACAGATGGTGTCTTGATCTGTGTAGTGACTAGAATACATCCAAGTCTGTCTTGCCTGGATATAGAAATTGGGTCAAGCAACCGGAGCAACACTAAGATCCCCGGAGGCCCACAACTGAAAATGACAGGCCTAGGGGGGGGGAGTGAGACGGTCTCTGTTATTTTTGTATTTCTTTTAAAACCTCATTAAATAGTTGCCGTGACAATCAACTGCGGAAGTGGAAGCAAGAACAAAATAAGAGGAAATGAGTATAGAAGGAGGCCATTCAACCCATCAAGCCTTCCCTGATTCTTGTTCATCCACTGAAGCAGTTTCACTGTTCTTTTTACATTCCCTTTTAATATTATCCCTCACCGAACCTATTTAATCTCTACCAACTCTACTCTCCTGCTCTGGAACATCCTCCCAAAGTGAAAGTTGCTGTACAAAATGCAGGGATTAATATCTTTTTGAACTAATTTGCAATACACCCAGCTTGGCGTCATTTGAAAATGGACACCATAATAATAATAATCTCCTATAATAATCCTTGCATTCGAGTATTCTTAAAGCACTTCACAGAATATACTGTAAAGTGAACAGACTGTATATTGTGGGTGAAACACGACACTCAATTGCACCCAGCAATGTCCCACAAAACAGTTGTGAATTGAGCGACTAAAATATAATTTCTTTTTTAAAAAATTTGAAGGGATTATTAGCCCCGAAAAAAGTGATCTGCCAACTGACAAACAACCGGGTCCCTGCTTACTGCTCGGCAAACGGAGGCGTGTGGAGTAAGAAAACATGCCCAACGTTTCACCCTGCCCGGGAATCTAAACCAGGTCTCTCGCTTGCGAAGCAAATGCTCTAATAATCACTAAGCTAAAGGACTCTACTATAATCACTTTCATGTTTATCAGTCGATTCCCAATGGTTCCCTTCAGAACACTACTTCTCATCCTCTTGCCAGTCTGAGAAGCTGCCCTTCGCTCCTACTCTGTTTTTTGGCCATCTTTCAATCCACTCTCGTCACTTCTGTTAAAATTTTTTTGAGAAGGTTGAACAAGCTGAACCTTCCACACTTTATATTAGATTCTCCTTTGCAATGTTCAGTTACTTCATCCATTAATATAGACTTCAATCCCTGGCCCACAACATAGGTTAAGATAACTGTTCTGTACTTTCACATTTTTAAGAATGAGGTAGATAGATATTTGTGAGATCAGGGTATCGGGGATATGAAATTCCATAATTTCATTACATAAAATTATATTAAAAATTAAATTACATTTGCCAGCCTTCAGTTCCTCTGGCATAATTCCTTTCTCTACAGTCTGTATATAATATAACACACACACACACACACACACCATCTTCTCCCTAGTTGTTTTAAGAATCCTGTGTGCAGTCCATCTGAACCTGGCAAATTGTCTATGTATATCAAATGGATCGAATACCTCATTTCCTATCTCTCTCACTGCCTTAAAAACCTTCCTTAAAAGCAACCTGACTGCTCCTCATCTCCCTGATCCTTTCTGCGATTCGTAACTGTTAAGCGCTTCAACAACAATTTGCATTTATTGCGGGGCAGCATGTCGGAGACTTGAGACACTCACGTAGGCTCTGCGAGGAGAGAAAATCTTCCACTTCCCGACATTTATCATCGACATCAGATCTCTGACAAGCAGATCCTTCGTTTGACAACGCTATTCAATTCAACTTCCCACTGCACTCATCTCCAAACATTCAGACTTCAAGATCTTTTGCAAAGTTTCCATTTGCATCAAGATCGAGAAAAACTAATTCCATCACAACGAAAAACATCAGCAACAAAATCCACATTAGCAAGACTTTAAATCCTAGGGGAGGGCACTAAGTGGTGCCTCAGCGCTTAATATTGGATTGAATGTGAGACTATAGACTCAGTGATACTTATCTGAACTATTAGCATTTTTTTTAAAAGTCAGATATTAAGTTTGTGACATGAATTAAGACACTACCGCTTACATTTCCTGTAAAACTGCAGTTCCACTTATTGATTTAAGTAGATATGGAGGTTACATGAATTAAGATCAATGGTGCACATTTTCATTCACCTCCTTCCTGAAATACAGACCTCCACAAGCCAGGCTCAGGACTCGCTATGCAGGGATGAGCAGACACCAACAGGATATAAATGGCTGAAGCTATTCTTCTTGTTTATGAGCACAAGCTGCCTGTCAGCTAGGATTCCAACTGGCGCGGTAACCCCAGAAGGGATGGATTTGTAATACTAACCCTCTGTGTAGAGTTTTTTTTCTCTGAGCCTCATTTCACTGGTGTGACTCGTTGCAGAGCAGCAAAGCAGTTTCAAATGGGGGCGGGGTGGGGGGGAGGAGAAAAGGGGGAATGGGGAGTGAAAAAGAGAAGGGGGGAGGGTGTGGCAGGTCTACTCCAGTGAGAGGAGCCACTGTAACAGTAAGAGCCGTTCTAAGCACAGAGCAAAAAAAACAGCCTGTATTTGGATCCTTCATGACCGTCAACTCAGCAAAACAAATACTCAGAATCAGCCCTCCTGGTTCTACTGATAGCTTATTGTCGGGACTGAAACAGCCATGAAGTGAGTGACCAATTTTATCTTGCATGATAGTTGGCCAGGACACCAAGGGAGAGAAACTTTCTTTTCTTCGCAAATAGTGCCACAACACCTTTAACGTCCACCTTAACAGGCATGGACAGAACCACACAGTTTAATTGAACTTTCATTATTAAACCCTACAAGTCACTGCAAATAGTATGAATTTAATAATAAAATGAATTTAATAACTGATGTATACCTTCAAGAGACCTCAAATAGATTGGTTCACACTGCCAGGAAACACCATGATGTGAAGCACAACCCACTTCACACGACTAAGAACTCACTAAATGCTAAGTAGATACATTTCAGGGTTGGAAAACTCTGCACGTGAGAGTTGAGCTTCTGTGCTGTGCGCTGGGAATGCAAAAGAAGCAAATCTAGGGAACAGCAAAACTCCATTCACAGCTTTCAGTGACTCAGAGAGTCAATGCACATCACTCGCCCCATACCAACTAATACATACGAACAGCAAGTGCATTGAAAGGTGTTGCGGAAATACATGAAGGTTGATATTATAATACTCGCATTTGATACAGTGCCTTTCACATCAGAAGGGTATCTCAAAGGCTTTGCAGGAGAATGCAGCAGCTCATTTGCACACAACAAAGTCCCACAAACAGCCATGAAGTAAGTGGCTAATTGCATCCTGGGGATTGTTGGCCAGGAAACCGGGAGAAAGAAAATCTCTTCTCAAATAGAGACATAGGACCTTGAACATCCACCTGAATAGGCACAGACAGAACCAAAGAGTTTAACTTCTCATCCAAAGGATGGCACCTCCATCAAATACAGTCACCCTGTATTGCAGTGCCAGCCTAGACTGTGAGCTCAAAGTCCTAATGTGGGTTTTGAACCCACAACCTCACAAGATGAGAGTGCTACCAACTGCCCCAGGCTGACACATTAGAAATGCTAGATGAAAAAAAACCAAGGTCGCATGCACATATGTCCCAAACTCCCTGTGTACTATATCCCAAATGTTATTTCCTAAAAGAAAACTATCTAATCTGTGTTTGAAAGAATCAAGATTTCCTGCTTCAACCATCTCCCTCGGGAGCCACAGGTTCACGATTCACTCACTGAAATAGTGTTTGCGTTGATTCGTTCTGAATTTACCTCCTTCAATCATAGGCTGTTCCCACTGTTTTTACTATTCTGGACAAGTTGAAACAGTCTGTCAAGATCTATATTGTCTTGTCCTTTAGAATCTTAGACAGCAATCATGTCGCCTCTCAATCTTCTTTTCCAGCATGAACATGCCCAATTTACTTTGTCCAGTCCTTCCATTCCCTCAACCATTTTGGTTGCCCTCCTCTGTCTCTTCTCGATTTCTCCAATATCCTTTTTGTACTGCGGTGACCAGAATTGTACAGTCTCTAAGATGGTCTCAACAATAATTTATACAGTGGCACAATTATCCCACTATTTCAGCTGCTATTGATCTTTTGATGCATCCCAAGATCTGGTTTGCTTTACTCACTGCCACAGAGCATTGTTGGGAGAAGCTTCAATTTATTGTGAATCAGGATCCCCAGGTCCTTTTCATTTTCCATACATATTATTTTTTTCAAATAATAGTCCCTTCCAGGATGTTTTGTCCCCATGTGAAGTACTTTATACATTTCTCCACATTGAATTTCATCTGCCACCGATCTGCCCAATTCCCAGTATGTTCAAATCCCCCTGTAACCTTTTAGTCTTTTTCAGCTTCGCAAATTACCACCTTCATTAGCTTGGTGTCATCTGCAAACTTAGCCACTGTACTTGCGACTCCTAGTTCCAGATCATTCATAAAAATATTGCACAAAAGAGATCCCAAAATAGACCCTTGTGGAACTCCACTGGTAACATTGGACACATGCAAGTTAGGATGGGGTCTTGTCCTATCTCGTCCTCTTCCCCTCCCCACATGATCAATCCTCAGCAGTTAGCAGAGAACAGAATTAAGGGTAACCACGAAGTTTGAAATCTGGAGTTTTAATCAGCTCAAGTTTACTTTGGTTAAAAAAAAAGGAAAATTTCAGACTTCTCCAAAAGGTTAGAGGTTTTCTCAAAACAGTTAGCATATTGCCATCGGGGCTGCACAGTGCAAGGGCTCAGGAGATTTGCTCACTCAATCCTCTTGAAAGCATCTTGATCTGCAACATACGCCTGTGTGCATGGCTGCCTGTCTGATCTCATTAATGGTTATAGCCCAGAATCAGGGTGGGGAGACAGGGGAATGTTACAGTTCAGTGTCAGATTTCTTCCCCCACTATCACACCCTCTGAAGATGATAAAACAAATATCTAAGAAACCAGTTGCACATCTGTGACCTGTCATATCTGGGGGATGAACTGCCTATGCTGACAATTAACCAACACTATAACGCACTTTACATGATCCCTTGGCTGGCCAGGCACCAGCTACGATTGGGGGTGCTTATGGGAACAAACCACCACAAAGAGGGTGAAAGCAGCTTAGAACTAGCCTGTCCAATTTTCCTCCCCTCTGCTCAGCAACCGAGCGAGCCTGCGGTGTTTATTCCTGAACTAAATTGCCATCTTGTTTACAAGGGTAGGAATTGCAAAGAAATTCAATCACAAGTCCCCTTGCGCTTTGCACGCACGTAACAGAAGGCATTACTTTTACAATGAAATCCACAACAATATCCATCCATTTGATCAGAACACAAGTCAATTACTGACATTAGCTGCCCTGATTTGCGCTGATTTTTTTCTCTTTAAAAAAGGTTGTAGCAGGAAACAAAGCATCAATTATTTTTTTCACAAAATACAAAGTTTCCCCAAAAAATACTTAAACGGAACTTGTTGCTTCCGTAACAATCAGCAGTGCCCAGGATACACGAATTGTGTTGTGATAAACAGGAATTTCCCCATTAACCCCTTCATTGCTTTTTGTTTAATAAAAAAGAGAATAATAAAAATAATACTTGCATTTGATATAACACCTTATCAAGTCGTTGAGACGTCCTAAAGGGCTTCACAGAATATATTGTAAAGTGGTCTGACTGTCTATTTTGTGGCTGAAATAAAAAAGTGTCAATTTAATAAGACACTTTTCGAACACACATCCACACATCAATGCTAAATCTCTTGGGAGGAAGGCAAACGAAAAAAAACTTATGGGAACAATACAGCAGCACAGTGCATCAGAGACAGCTCAATGTTACTCTCAACTTCCAGACAACTCTTTTGTGAAACATACGCATGTTAATGGGAGCCACACCCAAATACCCTTCTACCCACCCACACATCACGTAATATGGCCCTGTATCAAATGCAAGGATTATTACAATAAACTTCTAATAACTCCTCACTCTGAGGGAAAAGGACTCAGTAATGAGTTTGGCGTATGGATAATGTATGCATACATAATTGAGGCCAGGATGTTGACGGTATGATGCCTTAGGTGGTAGTGACAAGTCAAGACAGGATTGAATTATCAGGGCCTTACTGTATTATTTATAATAAAATACACTGAGTCCTATGAAGCGCGTTGGGACGTCCTCCTGACTTGAAAGGTCCTCTATCAAATGCAAGAATTATTTTTTGAAGCAGACACAAAGGCACCTCATCCATTTACTAAAATTAAGTCTGATATTAGAAATGTTACTTAATAAATGGAGACTGTTAGGTTTCCCACTCTAAATACTGCCTTTCACCCAACAATAAATAATCCTTGCATTTGATATAGTGCCTTTATCACATCTTTGAGATGTCTCAAAGCACTTTGTAATATATTGTAAAGTGAATTGACTGTATATTTTGTGGGCAAATCGCAACAGCCAATTGCGCTCAGCAGTGAGCGTCCCACAAACAGTCATGGATTGGGTGGCCAAATTATTATTATTATTTTTGGAAGGGATTATTACCCCCAGAAAAGCGATCCACCAATCGACTAACAACCGGGTTCCTACTTACTGTGAGGTAAACAGGTGTGTGGAGTAAGGAAACTTGCCCAATGTTTTGCTCTGCCTGGGAATCGAACTTGGGTCCTCTTGCTTGCGAGGCGAGTGCTCTAACCACTATAGGACTCCACAATACGTTTAAAACACAAGGTATGAACCAATTGTGTGTGTTACTATTGTTTATTAATCACAGTTTCTGGTGAGGGACACCCAAATTCTGGAACAGAATTACAATATTTCCCCGGAGTAAATCACAAACATCAGGGAATGGATCGTTCAGTGAGGTTGAAATTCTGTAATGACAACTCCCTCCTGACTGATTGATTTGAATCAGTGCCTCGTTGAATCACCACATGCCTGATACTCAAACTGTGACTTCATCCAGTGAAACCGGTAAAAGAGGG
The DNA here is from genome assembly GCF_018977255.1 of Callorhinchus milii. Taxonomy (NCBI): domain Eukaryota; kingdom Metazoa; phylum Chordata; class Chondrichthyes; order Chimaeriformes; family Callorhinchidae; genus Callorhinchus; species Callorhinchus milii. The sequence goes on from NW_024704764.1 coordinate 234,162, forward strand.
GGCAGGAATGGAGATTCAGCAACTTTCAAAGCAGGTCTCAACAAGCGATCCTTTCGTACTCAGACGCCACAAGCAACACACCCTAGCACCAGCCAGTTGGTGCTTCCACACAAAGATCAACCACTGAAATGAGTTACCAGACCACACCTGTCAAACCATACCCGAGTAGGACTTAGCCCACTCAGAGGAGGAGCGAGAAAACTGGTGGAGGGGGAGATAAGAGAAAAAGGGAGAAATTATAGATAAATATTTTAGAAAGTCACTCAATACTCCTCTTGGACACAGCTATTAAATGATAATATCTGCACTTGATACTGCACCGTATCACATTGTTGAGATGTCTCAAAGCCCTTCACAGAATATACTGTAAAGTGGACTGTGTATTTTATGGTGCTAAGAGTTAAGAGACAGACACCCCATCTCAATCGGAGCACACTCAATCACAAAACTTCATCGCGATATCTACAAAATCCAACAGAAACTCACAGTAAAACTGTTAAACACAGGAGGTTTATACAAAGACAGAAGCAGGTGCTTTATATATAAATGCATTAAAAACGCTACTGATCCCACCATTGGAACAAGCTGTGCCTTCCACTTGTTTACATGCCCAGCTTTCGCTTCACTAGGTAGCTCCAATGCTGAAATGTTTAGTTTCCTCCCCTCCCGAACTGTGGTGACTCATGTGGGTCTGGTTTCGCATTATCAGCAGCTCTTCAATACCTCACCCAAGTGATCATTCTTCACACGTCATTGCCAAAACAGTGAGTGTTCCAGGCTGTGCAACCACGCAAGAGTCCCAGTCATACTCTACTCCGAGGATCACATTTCCCATCATTTCTGGTAAAGGTACAGTGGCTAATTTTCACCTTCCCTTCTCCCATGTAGACAAGCCAGACATTAAGATAACAATAGCCAGTGAGTCCTGTAGTTAGAGCACTTGCCTCGCAAGCAAGAGACTTGGGTTTGGTTCCTGGCAGGGAAAAACGTCGGGCAAGTCTCCTTATTCCACACATTTCTGTTTACCGAGCAGTAAGTAGGAACCCGGTTGTTCAGTCGATTGGCAGATTGCTTTTCCGGGGGTAATAATTCCTTAAAAAAATAATAAATTGGTCACTTCAATCCACGACTGTTTGTGGGACACAGCAATGTGCAACACTCCTATGTGCAATTGGCTGCTGCGTTTTGCCCACAAAATATACAGTTTTTGAGATAATAAATAATAATCCTTGTATTTGAGACGACTCAAAGCACTTCACAGAATATACTGCAAAGTGACTTGACTGTATATTTGTGGGCGAAACACGGCAGCCAATTGCGCACAGCAGTGTCCCATAAACAGTCGTGGATTGAAGTGACCACTTTTATTATTTTCGACAGTCGGTCACACCATCCTCCTCCACCGACTTTCCTCCGTGATCCACCTCAGTGGGACCGCACTCGCCTGGCTCGAGTCCTACCTCACGAACCGCCAGCAGTTCGGCTTTTCCTCCCGCTCTCACCCGGTTACCTACGGGATACCCCAAGGATCAATCCTTTGTCCTCTCCTCTTCCTAATCTATATGCTCCCTCTTGGGGATGTCATCCGCAGACATGGGGTACACTTCCACATGTATGTGGACAACACCCAACTCTATTTTTCCACCTCACTTTGTGACATCCCAGTGCCTGATGTTCTGTCAGCTGCCTGTCAAATCTCAGGGGCTGGATGAGCGCAAATTTCCTTCAGCTGAACATTGACAAGACAGAAGCCATAATCTTTGGCTCTCGTCAACGTCTTCAATCACACAGTTCTCACCTCCTCCACCTACCCGACCTCCCCCTAAAACTCTCCGAACCCGTACGCAACTTAGGCGTCAGGTTCGACCCCCAATTATCCTTCCTCCCCCACATCCGGTCCCTCACCGCACCGCTTTCTATCACCTCCGACGCATTGCCCGTCTCTGCCAATATTTCACTCCAAAAGCCACCGAAACCCTGGTCCATGCCTTTGTCACCTCTCGGCTGGACTACTCCAACGCCTCCTCGCCAGTCTCTCATCCACTACCATTCATAAAATCCAGGTCATCCAGAACTCTGCCGCCCGCATTCTCACCCGCACGAAACTCCGCTCCCCGATCCCCCCAGTCCTTGCCAGACTGCACTGGCTGCCTGTCCCAGAGAGGATCGACTTCAAGATCCTCACCCTTGTATTCAAGTCACTGCACTCCTCTGCACCCCCCGACTTCTCTGACCTCCTCGTCCCCCGGATCATCCACTCCACCTTCGGGGCATGCTTTCAGCCACTACATCACGAGGCTCTGGAACTCCCTTCCTCACTCCCTTCGCCTTGCCCCCTCTCTTCCTATTTTCAGATCTCGGTTGAAGAACTTTCTTTTCGACCATGTCTTTGGTCACCTTCCTCTCCCTCCCCCCTGGCTCGGCCCAGGATCCATTACCGTGAAGCTCTGAGATCCCGTCCGGCGTGGAGGATGCTATATAAATTCAAGTTGTTTTTTTCTTGAGGGACTATTATCAGGCATGTGGAGTAAGGAAACTTGCCCAAGGTTTCGCCCTGCCGGGAATCGAACTCAGGTCGCTCGCTTGCCAGATGAGGGCTCTAACCACTGAGCTACAGGACTCAGATGTCTTGAAGATGTGATAAGGCGCTATATCAAATGCAAGGATTATCATAAGCCATCTGTGACACTTTCTCTCTGCCCCACACCAACCATCAACTAACTTGGGACTCTGAAGCCTATACCACTTGTCACAAATCTTTATCCACACAAAGGAGTGAAATGCAACAGCCTCACACTAATAATATCCAAACACAACTTTTTCAACATGGGACACAATTTAACGTTCAGTGGATGAGAGTTATTGCACGCGATATACAGCACCGCTGACAGATCACATCATAGCCGCAAATATCATCTTGCATATACAGCTCGGGTGTACCTGTAACATTTTACTGACATTTTCCACTAAGAACCAAGTGCAAAGCATTTGAGAACATTACACGGCATAAAACGTTGTACATCAGAGATGGGACTGAAAGTCAACATCACAAGCATCGCTTAAGGAAAGAATCCCAAACAGACCTGGTACAGACAATCAAATCGTGACGCGAAGTCAGCCACCGACTCAATAACCACCCAAGTTTCACTCTGAGGTTTATAACATCTGAGATCCTTCCCTACCCCTACAACACTGCAGCCACTCCCAGTCGGACTCGGTATCTGGATTGCACCCTCCCCGTGAATCACCAGACAGTGAGATAACAATGGCCGGTGGGTCACACATTCCGCCCGAGCGATGCCACACCACCGTCAGCAAAGCTCCCGGGAATTATTGACAATAGATTTCATGAAATAGCAAACTATAGAGTGAAAGAGGCAGCAGTTTATGGTCTGGGTTCAGAGTACACAAGTAATCCACTTGAACTTCACTCCCACGAAGTATGAGATCATTTGATCAGCAATGCCCCCGAAACACTGCCTATTTCACACCATCAGTCACTGCTATTGTACAGAGAGAGAGCCCTGTGGGTTATGTGTGTGTTGGGGGGGGGGGGGGGGGGGGAAGGAGGGCGATGGTGACAACAGAACCACATACACCACAAACCCGGACAGAACAAACACAGGAATCTCAGACAGGACCCAGACAGCAGCTCACGGTCTACACAATGATAAGTCGCCCCCCACCACCTCCCCCCCCCCCCCCAAGCACACATACACACACAGCTAATGCCCTTCAGAAATGAGGAAACATAACAACAAACGCGGGTCAAACAACCACAGGTACACTGGACCTTTATATATATATATATATATGTGTGTGTTTTAACAAAAAACAAAACTACAGTAATTCGGAAAACTTCAGATTCACTTAAAAAAATTATTAACAACAGATCGGGAAGGAGTGGGTGGGGGTGAGGGTGGGGGTGGATGGGGTGAGGGTGGATGGGGTGAGGGTGGGGGGTGGATGGGGTGAGGGTGGATGGGGTGAGGGTGGATGGGGTGAGGGTGGATGGGGTGAGGGTGGATGGGGTGGGGGTGGATGGGGTGAGGGTGGATGGGGTGAGGGTGGATGGGGTGAGGGTGGATGGGGTGAGGGTGGATGGGGTGAGGGTGAGGATGGGGTGAGGGTGGATGGGGTGAGGGTGGATGGGGTGAGGGTGGGGGGGTGGATGGGGTGAGGGTGGGGGGTGGATGGGGTGAGGGTGGGGGTGAGGGTGGATGGGGTGAGGGTGGGGGGTGGATGGGGTGAGGGTGGGGGGGTGGATGGGGTGAGGGTGGGGGGGTGGGATGGGGTGGAGGGTGGGGGTGGATGGGCTGAGGGTGGGGGGTGGATGGGGTGAGGGTGGGGGGTGGATGGGGTGAGGGTGGGGGGTGGATGAGAGGGGGAGAAGGGAAAGAGAGACATTTGTTTTGGGGTTTTAACACAAAGGATGAACGTATTTTGCGTAAAAACTAATACAATGCGCAGAGAGACGGGACACCGGATCCTCGTACAGAAAAAACTTAGGGATGGAGGAGTCGGGGGGGTGGGGGTGGGGTGGGGGGGCTTCCTCTGCGGGTCTCGGTGTGACCCGGGGACCGGGGCTCCCCCCACCCCCTCCTCTCTCTCCCTCTCGAGGGTACAACAAGGAGCAGCAACAGAGCCCCGACCCCTCCGCACCGCCGCGGGAGAGACTCCGAGAGGCGAACTTTGCAGCTCTCAGTGTCTGTGTCCAATTAATCCCAGAAAGTTGCAACGGATTGAATTGAACGCGCGCGCGGGGGGGGGGGGGGACTGTAGTGACTGTGTGTAGTGACTGTGTGTAGTGACTGTGCTTACCTGCTCCTGTCCTGTCCTCTCGGCGCCGCGCGATCGGTCACTGAGCCGCGGAGCCGCAGCCGCTGCCAGAACAAAGAGGCGCAGCCGCCCGGCCCCGCCCCCCCGGGCCCCGCCCCCGCCCCCCCGGGCCCGGGCCCCGCCCCCCGGCCCCGGCCCCGCCCCCCGCCTCCGCCATTGGCCGCCTCCCACACCGCTCGCGTTCTCATTGGCTAAGGCCGCGGTCACTCCAACGGTGGTCCAGGTGTCCCGCCAATCACCGGTCAGGTACCGCCCCCGGCCCCGCCCCGGCCCCGCCCCCCCGTCCCCTCGCCTCTCGCCATTGGTCCGTTCCCAACCCCTCCGCGCTCCTGATTGATCGGCCTGGCTGTCGATCGCTCGCTCGCCACGCCCACTCAGGGTGGGGCTGGGGCGGGGGCGGGGCGGGGGAGCTGCTCAGGTCAGTTCACCTGTTCACCTGTCGGTCAAGTCTGACTCACCCGCCCCGCCCCGCCCCACCCGCAAACAGTCACTACACTTCACAGTTAAAAGCTAACTTTACTGTTCAACCCTCCAGTGGGTGAGACAATGTTCCATTAACTTTGATTGAATAACGTTTGAATAAATATTTAACTGTGATTCACAAAGTAATTTTGTGGAGTCCTGTAGCTCAGTGGTTAGAGCACTCGCTTCGCAAGTGAGAGACCTGAGCAATGTCCCACAAACAGTCGTAGATTGAAAATGACCAATTTATTATTGTTTTTGGTTTTGGAGGGATTATTATTAGGCTCTGTGTGGAGTAAGGAAATTTGCCCAAGGTTTCGCCCTCTGCCTGGAATTGAACTCAGGTCTCTCACTTGCAAAGCGAGTGCTCTAACCACTGAGCTACAGGACTCCACTAATATATTAGTGTATAGTTATATATTTTAAAATAAATATTTCACTGACAATGACATTTTCTGTCATCCGCGAATTTACATATATTAACTTTGATGTCCTCATCAGATCGTTGATGTCAATGGTAAATAGCTGAGGCCCAAGGACTGATCCTTGTGGCACTCCACTAGTCACATCCCACCAATCTGAAAAGGACCCGTTCATCCCTACTCTTTGTTTCCTACCCGTTAACCATTCCCCAATCCACGTTAATATGCTCCCCCCAATTCCATGGGCCCTTATCTTTTGGACTAACCTTTTATGCGGCACCGTATCGAATGCCTTCTGGAAGTTCAAATGGACCACATCCACCGATTCACCCTTATCTAATTTACTGGAAATATCCTCAAAAAACTCAATGAAATTTGTCAAACATGACTTCCCTTTTGTAAAGCCATGTTGACTTTGCCTAATTATATTGTGCCCTAAATACTGCACTTCCACATCCTTAATCAATGATTCTAAATTTTTTCCTATCGCTTTTCTGGGGGTAATAACCCTTTTAAAAAAATATTTGGTCATTCAATGAGCCACTGTTTGTGGGACGCTGCTGTGCGCAATTGAATGCTGAGTTTCTCCTGCAAAACATGCAGTCAACTCACTTTACAATATATTCTGTGAAGCGCTTTGAGACGTTTAGAAGACATGACAAGGATTATTATTTCTATTGTGAAAAGAAATGGCTTTCTTGTCTCAATAGGGAACAGGTTCAGAATTAACCCTTCATCTCTTGGAGGATTACTGGTGTGTAATAGATTGCACTATTTGGCAAGATGTTGTGGCCTTATAATGTGGTTAATGTCCTGAACACACAGAACATAGAGAAGACAAGCCAATGCTTTCTTTCAGCCTACGTAGATGATTTGGAATGAAATTAAATTTGTTGCTCAAAATTGTAAGCGCAGATGGATACTTTCATTAGTTGATAATCTGCTTTATAATTTTGGCGTATTAGATTTTGTTGATGGGAGTACTTTAGTTTCACATATTGGATTCACATATAATGGGAATTAGGATTTCCCAGTTGGAGTTCAATTTCTGTTGAATCCTTCACCATAGAGACTTTTGTTCCCGCATTTACCTAAACTGGAGGGATTCCAAGCCCTAGTGGTAAAACAATAGGTTGTAATCCATCAAACCTCCCAGAGAAAGAGTGAGCAAGAGACAGAAAGAAATCGGGAGATCTTCCTCCCATCTGTCTGGGCTGGAGTTGAGCCCAGGTCCCCGAGGTGAAGGATGACAAACCAATACACTGTGACATCCGGAGAACGGAGACTTTCAGCACATCTGTCTGAGCTGGACTGGAGCCTGGATCCCTCAGGTGAAAGCATATTGTATATACCTGCAACACCCAATCCTCTCAGGCACTTTACCTTTGTTATTGCATGTATCATTGTCCTTCCAACAACTTGGATTCCAGTTGCACAAAGCAGCGCAACTGAGCATTATTTATGAATAAAAAGAAATTATCTCAGTTTCACAGGAATACAGGGAAGCCCAGTTAGAATATGCCCCAGTCAAGTTAGGATGTAATGTGGACCCTCCCTGAATGCACCAGAAGTCACTTGATGGTGAAAAGCCAGCTTCCTGCACTAAAAAATGTCCGACTTCAAATCGCTGCTGGAGTCACTTCCTGTGTACTGTAAGTGAAGTGTGACTCTGGCACATCTTGCACATAGCTCTCTTGTGCAGCACGCAAGAAGTGACATCAGCAATGACCCAACATCTTGGATGTCAGCCATTTTTTCACACTCATTTTAACACAGGGTCTGAGATATGGACCATGACAATTGCATTAATAACAGAGTTGTTATGTTCATAGAGAGTTTTCAATAGGAAGAGGTCATTTGTCCCACCCGTCCGTTTCACCACAGACGATTCCATTGGCTCTCCACCCTACAACCTCGCCCAATCCCACTTCCCTTGCTTTCCCCTGAACCGTTTAGGATTTTGACACAGTACAATTTACATTTATAGAGCACCTTTCATATCAAGAGGACAACTCAAAGTGCTTCACAGTATTGAATGGGCACCCATCTAATGTTGGTGGGGTGGGGTAGGAGCCAAGGGGGGTGCAGAGGAGAAAGGTGACACAAAAGCATGGTCAAAGAGATACGTTTTGATACGGACCTTGAAAGAAGTGAATGAAGGAGTCAGTCAGGGGGCCTCTGGGATGGGTTTCCAGAGAGCAGGGACAGAATATCTGAAAGCCCACCTGACAATGGTGGGGCAGATAGAGTGAGGTGTATGAAGTGGGCTGCTGCTTGCAGAGCAAAGGGAGCAGCTGGTTTACTATAATTGAGGTAGGGTGGGACGGACGAGACTATGTTGGGATTTAAGAGTAATCCTTTAATTTTTGATGTTTTGGGAAGTTAACTCTTTCTGAGTTCCCCCACCCCTTGGAACTTCATCCCAAAGTCTCTTTGCCTCCTCCCTCCCCTCCTTCAAGGCACATGTCAAGGCCCTCCTCTTTGACCAGACCTTCGGTCACCCTCCTACCCCCACCGTCCCTGCCCTTCACCCATCCTGAGCCCAACCCTCTGCTCAGGTTCAAACCCCTGACTGTCCAGCGCTTTGGGACATCCTCCTGACATGAAAGGGGCTGCGTAAATCTAATTTGTTGTTGTTCTTGAACCATTGATGTAATGGACAGAGTCATAGGTTATGCCAAAAGCCAGGTGCTGCCTGAGGTGTGAGTAATAATAATAATAATCCTTGCATTTGATATAGCGCTTTTCACGTCAGGAGGACTTCCCAAAGCGTTTCACAGAACACACTGTAAAGTGAATTGACTGTATATTTGTGGGCGAACGCAGCAGCCAATTGCGCACAGCAATGTCCCACAAACAGTCGTAGATTGAAAATGACCAATTTTATTATTGTTTTTGGTTTGAGTGTGGGGGTGAAACATTGAGCACGTTTCCTTACTCCACATGTCTCAGTTTGTCTAGCAGTCAGTATCAACCCCGTTGGTAGTTGATTGGCGGATTGCTTTTCTCTTACCATCGAATCGATGGTAATAATCCCTTCAAAAATTAATTAAATAAATAATAATAATTTAGTCACTCAATGCACAGGAACTACAGTTGATGCTGCATCAAACGTCTTCTGCAGAAAAGGTCTGGAAAAATAATAACCCAGGTGTTCTTCGATTGGCGGATCACTTTCTGGGGGTAATAAACCCTCAGATAATAATTTGGTCATTCAATCCGCGACTGTTTGTGGGACACTGCTTTGCGCAATTGGCTGCTGCGTCTCACCCATAAAATACACAGTCAATCCACTTTACAATATGTTGTACAAAGTGCTTTGAGATGGCTCGACGATGTGATAAGTCGCTACATCAAATGAAATGGTTTTACACAGAATATGGAAGGCACTGAATGATTCCAGTAACAGGGAGCTCCCATGGCTTACTAATAGCCTACTCATTTCAAATCATATTTATGTAATTAGTACTTTCACAAGTAGCTGAGGCTGCAAATTAAAATGTGGATTAATAAGATCTGTGCATGTTTGAATGTGTGTGTTAATAAATTCTGGACAGCTCTATTTAAAAACATGCCACTCTCTGCTGGTGCTAAATACAATATGTTGAGCTGAGATTCCCTCAGACATTGCTGATTCCAGGCAAATGTGAAGAGAAGAGACAGCTCCTCTCACTTTTCCATTAGACTCTACCCTTGGAATCTGCTGTCTTCACAATTCACAGGCATGTCAGGATTGAGAAGCCTGGCAGTTAATTGAACCACGGATGGATTGATGCCAGGCTTTTATTTGCGTGGATCTGTAGCTCTCTGTGCTACGTAGCAATTCAAGCAGGTGGATTGAAAGAGAGAATCACTGGTCAGATGTATGTAAATGAGAACAAGGTAATTTACTTCTTTCAACGATGTGCTCCTAAATTACTACAATAATCCTTGCATTGATATAGCACCTTATCATGTCGTTGAGACGTCTCAAAGCGCTTCACAGAATATATTGTAAAGTGAATTGACTGTATATTTTGTGGGCGAAACATGGCATCCAACTACGCACAGTAGCGTCTCACAAACAGGCGTGGATTGAATTGTCAATTTTTTTTTGAAGAAATTATTAACCCCGGAAAGCGGTCCACCAATTAACTAACAACTGGGTTCCAACTTACTGATAGGTAAACAGAGCCGTGTAGAGTAAGGAAACTTGCCTAAGGTTTTACTCCACCCGGGGATTGAACCCAGGTCCTCTCGCTTGCGAGGTGAATGCTCTAATCACTGTTCTACGGGACTCCACAAGTGAGAGCAGAGGTGAACAATCCTTTCCCACCAGTCCTTAGAGGAAAAGCAGTGGTGAGGGAAGGAATACCAGCCGGGCGTGATGATGAATTGTTTAGAGAAAGTCTCGCAGAGGAACTGGCTGTAAAAATATTCTTGCAATTCAACAAGAAGGAATTAATCTGAAACCACACAGCCTAGGAGGCACATGAAGAAGAGAGCGTTTTAACGCCAGCTGAGACCCTGTGAGCGGCAAGAGTGGGGGAGGAAGCAATGAAGAACACACATGTTCACTGACCCAGAGCATGAAGCAGCCAGGCTGTGGCACTATTAATCATCATAATCATCCTTGCATTTGGTACCACGCCTTTCACATTTGGAAAACGCCCCAAAGTGCTTCAAAGGATATAATATAAAGTGCAGCGGCTGTGTCTTTTGTGGATGAATGCTGCAGCCAATTTGCACACTCGGCAATGTCCCACAACCTGCCATCGAGTAACTGATCCATTTTAATATGGGGGAGGATTGTCAGCCATGACATCGAGAGAAATTTTCTTCTCTTCTTGAATAGTAATAATAATAATCATTGCATAGGTCCTTATCACTTCTTCAAGATGTTTCAAAGCACTTCACAGAATATATTGTATAGTGAATTGATTGTATTTTTTGTGGGCAAAATTGCACACAGTAGTGTCCCACAAACAGGTGTGAATTGAGTGAACAAATTATTTATTATTTTATTTTTGAAGGGTATATTACCCCCGGAAGAGCGATCCGACAAGCGACTAACAACCAGGTTCTTACTTACTTCTAGGTAAGCAGAGATGTGTGGAGTAAGGAAATTTACCTAAGGTTTTGCCTGTCTGGGAATCGAATCCAGGTCCTCTCGCTTGTGAGGTGTGTGTCTAACCACTATGCTACTGGACTCCGTATTGGTTACAGTGTATTGGTTAACCTACAGAATAGTTCCATGAGATCTTTAACATCCACTTGAACAGGCAGGCTTGGTTTAATGTCTCATCCAAAGGACGGCAAAGTGGAGGAGGAGATGAATGGTTCGCCCCCATGGAGAGGAGGAGGGGAGGGAATTGGCAAATTGACTTGTGATGTAGCTGCCCTGCCTGATATGGACCCCATGGAGCATGAGGAGAGATCAATGAATTATTAATGACAAAAAGTCAATAAGCCATTAGGCTAAGAACAATAAAAACGGCTGATTACAAGGGTGGAATTGAAGCTGAAGAAAAACCTGGGATAGAAACTCTGAGTGACATCAAATTCTGAAGAATAAAAATAAGTGATATCACATGTTTCTCAGTATGCAGAAATTATTCTTAGACTTAGACACTTCCCAATAAACCGAAGCGTTACCTGGAACTTCAAACGCAGCCTTCAAACTCAGGCTGTGTCTGAGCATGTCCCAGGTCAAAGTGTTTTTCAATTTTCCAAGAGCAGATGTATTAAACAGGTTTGTCTGCTCACAAAATTTGCCTATGCCTGAGTCACATGAAGCCAAGGGAACATATGATCAGCATGCCAGCGGCAGTATGCCATGACAACGAAGCTTTGTGCTGCTCTAATGAGACTTTAACAAAACCTGAAATCCAACAAAGGGCAAAAATGTAATTGTGAAGGGGACAATCTAGCTCTGGATATAGTGATCATTTTAGGGCATTTTGGAGCTGTAACCTTGGACCAGCAGTTTGCTGGTTTGAATGCTGGTCTAGGTTGAGTTTGCTGGTCTCAGCTGAGACTACATGGAGAGGCTCAATTTGCCCCAGCCTTCCCAGCGATAAGGAATGGGAAAACCAGCCAGGGTCCCTGCTCCTGGTCCCTCTATAACCACTCTTTATTGGTTGCGTGTGGTAGCCGGGTGAGAAGAGGTCAGGCTCTAGTGTCAAGTGACTTACTGCCAGGCTCACACATGAACATTGGCCACTTGGGTGAAATACTGGAGGGGAACCAGTGCCCTTGGAACTGCACCCCAGGAAGAGAAGACCAGACTAGGAACACAGAGCTGCGTACCAAATGGGGAGATAGTTAGAAAAATAATTGATCTGCCAGATTTTTAAAATAATAATGATCATTTCTATGAACAACAACAACAAGATTCCATTTAGAGAGCGCCTTTCACGTCGGGAGGACGTCCCAAGGCGCTGTACAGTTGGGTCGGGACCCGAGCAGGAGGGAAATGGTCAGGGTGAGGGGAGGGAAGGGAGGGAGCGAGGAGGGGGTAGAGAGTCAAGAGGGGAGCTGAAGGCACCGTCAAAGAGAAGTTACTGAAGGGAGGATCAGATCGAAGGCAAACAACACAGCCTGAATATCTTCAAGGCATACGACTCTGGAGCAAGATTAATTAATATCTGCCCCAAACCTCTTCTTTCTAACCCATTAAACACACACCGTCACTGCACTTTACAGAATATCCTGTGAAGTGCTTTGGGGTGTCCTCCCGATGTGAAAGGCGCTATAGCAAATTGTAAGGATTATTATTATAATCAAGATTATCCTCCCTTTTTATTACCACCATGTTAGGATTTCTAATTCTATTTCCCTTCCCCTCCCTTCTCTCAATGTCCCTTAATACCCTCATTTCCAAAGTATCCTTTGATCTTTTTAAGCATGCCAATTCCTTCTGCATCTCTGCATATCATAACCCATACCATAGTTAATCTGATACCTGAAGAATTTACAGTTTATTCTGTGAAGCGCTTTGAGATGCCTCAACGACGTAATAAGCGCCATATCAAATACAAGGATTATTATTATCATTTATTTATTCCCATTGAACCAGTTACAGCACAGAATATGATTGCAAATGTTATCTATCTAGTTCCCCTTGAAGGTTAATATCTCAACCGTTGCACCTGAGAAGGCACTCCACACCCTAACAACTCTCTGTAAAAAAACAATCCTCTTAATCTCCATCCTTGTTTCTTTGGTAACTATCTTAAATTGATGCGCTCTTGTCACTGACTCTCCAACTAGTGGAACTAATTTCTCCCTATCGACCATTAAAACCCCTCATCATTTTAAAGGCCTCAATCTGTTCACTCAACCTTCTTTGTTCCAATGAAAATTAGTCATTTAGATTTCCCTACTCACAGTCTTGAGTCCAAAATAAAGACCACTTCACGCTTGATTTCCTTTGACCAAGGCCCACTTATCTGTTTAATCTAGGTCCCTCTGCGATACTCTGCATTCTTTTTCATAGTTTATTGCATCTTCCAGATTAGTGGGGCAATAGCAAACTGGGATGTAGTCCTCTATTCTTATATCTGGGTCATTTATATATAGTGTGACAATTCAGATATAAGGTTTATATATAACTCTCTTAACTCTCAATACCTCAGAAGGACTTAAAGATCCTCAAGATAACCTTCAAATCTCTTCACCATCTTGCTTCACCTTACTTCTGCAATCTCCTTCAACCCTCTTCACCCTTTTGAACCTTCTGCTCTTCGAACTCTGATCCACTTCCAGTTTCAGTCCCTCCATCCCACCAGTGGTAGCTGAGTTTTCAGCCACTATTCTCCTCCTCTCTGAAACACGCTTCACAAATCCCATTCCCTCATCCCATTTCCTTTAAAGTGTATTATTTGACTGTACCTTTGGTCAACCACCCTAACATTTCCCTTCCCTCCTCCCCGTTTGGTGATCCCCATTATTATGAACCTCTTCAAGACGTTGATCGTACATGAAAGGTGCTGAATAAATCCAATCTGTGACTGCTAAAGGTTGGGTTCCCAGAGTAAATCACAGGGGGTATCACTTGTCACTGCCAAACAAGCAGAGAAATTCCCTACTCTTTGCTGTCTCCCAACCAATTTCCTATCCATTGCATGAAATCATCTTCACTTCAAAGCACCTTAAGTTTGCGTGTCAGCCCGGCTCAGGTGGTTGACCACAGGTATCATCAAAATACACATTTTAAAGGAAATGGAATAAGGGAATGGGATTTGGGGAGACAGTTTCAGAGGAGGAGAATACGAATGTATGGAATTCTCTACCCCAAAGGGCTGTAGATGCTCAGTCCTTGAACATATTCAAGGCTGAGATTGATAGATTTCTTGTGAATAAAGGGATTAAGGGATATGGGGATAAGACAGGTAGGTGAAGTTAGAATAGATCAGCCATGATCTCATTGAATGGTGGGCCAGGCTGGAGGGACCGAATGGCCTACTCCTGCTCCTAATTCTTATGTTCTTATGTTCTCATGTACTTATGACTGAAAATTTGGTACCTCAGCACTACATTGGACAGTGTCAGCCATCTAGGCCCACACTCCAATGCAGTGCTAAGGACTGTCAGTTTCAATAGATCGCTCAATTCATTGGCTGTTTCTGGGACACTGCCATGTTGCCTACCAATACAGTCAATAAAATCGTGTGAAGTGTTTTGAGATGATGTTTTGAAGATGTGATATCAAATGCAATTATTATTATTAGCAGAACACAAAATACTGCAGATGCTGGAAAACTGAAACGAAAACAGAAGTCACTGGGAACACTCAGCAGGTCAGGCAGCATCTATGGAGAAAGGAAAGTGAGTCAACGTTTCAGGTCCACGACATCTTTAGGCGGGATTTTAAAGTGAGGAGGGAGGGGGCAAGGTGAAGGAATTGAGGGAGAGAGTTCCAGAGTTTTGGGGCTTTGTGGCTGAGGGAAAGGCCACCAATGGTGGCCTGAGGGGGACGAGGGACGAACAGGAGGCTGAATGCTAGTCGCTCTAGAAACCAGGTCATGGTCCCTGCCATATGGATGACTGTGGGTATTATTGGAATGCAGGGTGCTCCCCAAGCTCTCGATGCGTTATGCTGGGAGCAGGAGATTGTAAGAGGGTTTTCCCTGTCACTGTTGTTCAGTCAGACACATTTTCCACTTCTTATTGCCAAGGAATTACCATCAGGTGTCCATCTCTCAGGGGAGGGAATAGAAACATTATCAAACTGGTTCGTTGGATTGGCCACTAGTTCAGGGCCACTTGACTGCTGGCTGCGTTCACGTGTAACACAATCTGTCCAACACTGAGGCAGATCCTGGAGTCTGGCCGGCTGTTCCTGAGATGGGAACAAACCCACACAAGGCTGTAGCAGAGCCCCTAACAGTGAAGCCTCGGATTAGAGCCAGACTCCGCTCAGAGCTTCTCTTGCTTGGTCGTGTTCGTCGGAATCAACAACAGCGATCTGTCAACTTAAAGTGAACGTCCCTGGGTTTGTGGGTGATTCCTGGGGTGCCTGTCATGAGATTTCTTTACTCACTGACAAACTGTTGAAAAGGAGAAAAAACAACTCATGAGAATTCAATGGCTTCATTAGTCGAGAACGAGAGGCACGGTTTTAATATCCAAAACTAGTGAACCCTGGGAGATAAGAAGTGTGTGTGTGTTGGGGGGAATTGAGGAAGGCAGGAAAATAGGATTAAAGAGAGAGTCAGCATGGGCACAATGGTGAATGACATTCCTCTTCTGAAACATTTCATGACTCCAACTCAGCAGGTGTTTGAGGAGCATTGTGTGTGTTAGATATTTTGGATTCTCTAGTTTCTCCCTTTTGTTCCTGAAGACACCCGGACACCGCTGAGGTTACGCTTCCACAGGCATTCGACGCCGACATCATAATAATAATAAAGCTTGCATTTTATACAGCGCCTTATCACATTTTCGGTACGTCTCAAAATGCTTCACAGAATATACTATAAAATGGATTCACTGTATATTTTGTGGGCAAAACGCAGCAGCCAGTTGCACACAGCAGTGTCCCACTAACAGCAAGTGACCAATTTTGGGGGACATTTGGCCAGGACACTGGGAGAGAGAGACTCTCTTCTCTTTTCGAATACTGCCATAGGGTCTTTAAGGTCCACCTGAACAGGCAGATGGGGCGGCCTTGGTTTAATGTCTCATCCGAAGGACGGACCTGATGAACATCACCTGTTCTTCCTAAGTGAGGCCAGGCAGTGGCTGTCAGCATGAGAGCAAGAGGAAATCACAGCTCAATTGCCTCCTTACCCAATCCACCCCTCCACGCCTCCTCCAGCTGCATAGTCCAAGCGCTGAGGTCAATTGTAGCTGCTGCCTCAGCTGAGATCAGCCAACTCAACACAGACCAGGAGTCAAGACTGCGAACCATCCTATAGCTCAGCGATTCACTGAATAAATTTGCTGAGCCAAATCTAAACTCACTTTCACGTCAAATGCTTCGTTCTGCATCTTGCAGCTCATGAGAAAAGTAACAACAATAATAATAATAATCCTTGCATTTGATTCAGGGCCTTATAACGTTGTTAAGACCTCTCAAATCTCTTCACAGGATATACTGTAAAGTGGATTGACTGCATATATTGTGGGCAAAAATAATCTTACTAAACATGGAATTACAACCAACCTCAGGAGGGAAGATGAGCAGGGGACAAATTCTCCCTTTGATCTCACAATACAATTCACTTTTATACAGCGCCTTTTTACAGGACTTGAATTTGATATGGTGCCTTATCACATCTTTGAGACGTCTCAAAGCGCTTCACAGAATATACTATAAAGTAAATTGACTTTAAATTGACCGAAATGCGGCAGCCAATTGCACACAGCAGTACCTCATGAACAGATGGATTGAATGACAAAATTATTATTATTTATTATTTTGAAGGGATTATTACCCCCAGAAAAGCGATCTGCCAATCGACCAAAAACTGGGTTCCTACTTACTGCTAGGTTAAACAGAGGCTTGTGGATAAAGGAAACTTGCCCTGCCTGGGAATAGAACCCAGGTCTCTCACTTGTGAGGCGAGCGCTCTAACCACTGAGCTACAGGACTCCACGTCCTGTATTCACAGTACTGGGTGGGAACCCAAACTGCGAGTGGGAGCTGACAAGGGAAAGATGACCAAAAGTGAGGTCAAAGAGTATGTTTTGGTCGTGCCTTGAGAAAAGGGAGGGTAGGAGGGAGGGAGCAAGTTGGAGGGATTCCAGGAAGGAGTTCCAGAGGAGCAGGGGCAGAATGGCCGAAAGCCTGCCTGCCAATGGTGGGGTGGAAGGACATGAAGCAGGAAAGCGTTCGCTTAATGAAGGAAGAGTGCCAGGTCACAGGCCAGTGGGGTTTGAAAGAGGTCGCAGAGGTAGATCACGGATGTTGTGCATGGAATGAAACAGCATCCCATAAAAGATATTCCCAAGGGTTTAGGGATGTAATTGGATTGCCTCTCATTCAGCCACTCATTAAACAGCTGCATTGTGGCTGTTGACCCTGTTCTTCTGATCCTTTGTTTGTGGCCAGTTGTCATCCATCCCAAAAATTGGAAATTGGGGAAAGGGATCAGATAGGCAGGTGATCAATGCTTTACTCACAAATGGGAAGTAATGTGTTCAGATTACAGAGCTGCCTGTCAGTCACTCTCATCCCTCCCTTTTCCTGGTCGCACTCAGGGGAGGGGATGTTAACTGTCACTCAGCCGCAATTTAGCCTTCCCTTGGGAGCTCCATTCACATCAGATCTCCTTATTAGGGTATGTTTTTCCACAGGATCATGGGGCTTAGCTTGAAGAAGATCCATTTGGTCCATTTTATATCATCCTTCCAAAATTGTGGTGTCCTGTAGCTTAGTGGTTTGAGCACTCGCCTCACAAGTGAGAGCACCTGGGTTTGATTCCCGGGCAGGGCGAAAAGTTGGGCAAGTTTCCTTACTCCACATTCCTCTGTTTACCCAGCAGTAAATAGGAACTTGGTTATTAGATTGATGCATCACTTTTCCAGAGGTGGTAAAAANTAATTTGGTCACTCAATCCACCACTGTTTGTGGAACACCGCTGTGTGCAATTGGCTGCTGCGGTGGGGAATCCAGAACAAGGGAGTATTATCTTAAAAAAATAGAGCCAAGCCATTTAGGAGTGAAATCAGGAAGCACTTTTTCACGCAAAGGGTAGTGGTAATCTGGAAGTCTCTCCCCAAAAAGGATGTTGATGCTGGATTCATTCAAATTTTCAAGACTGAGGTAGGTCGATAGGTATGTGTTAGATCAGAGTATCAAGGTATATGGCGCAAAAGTGGGTAAATGGAGTTGAGGTACAGATCAGCTGTAGCCTCACCCCACACCCCACCAAACTTTAGGCTGCTATTTGAGAAATGTCCGCGGGCCTCATAAGCAATATCATTGTGTTTCCCTGTGTTTCCAGAAACATGACATAACATTTACGGGCAGTGGAGGGAGAGGGTGAGCCAGATGAAATAGAGGGGGGAAGAAAGGGACAGATGTGGCCCGCGGGACCCTAGTTGGATCACCCTAAAATGATGGAACAGGCTCTAGGAGTTGAATGGCTGACTCCTGTTCCTGTGTTCCTATGTCCAAGACTTTGGGCCGTTCCCAGCCAATGCCAACACCCACAGTAAACAGAAGCCGTCAGCAGCTGGCTGGATCCAACAATTACCCAATGAGGGAGGTCATGTTGCAATGCACTTACAATTCCGTACTGCCGGCTCAGAGGCGTGTTAATGTACCTCAGGGGAGAATGCGGAGAGGATTAAGAGAGCTTTCAAATAGATCCTATATCCAGTAATGCTTCCTGCTATTTTACAGCATCATGGCTAGCTGGTAACACAGGATGAGTAACTCATACACAGGCTGCTTAATAATTCATCCATTTATTTCATACATTAAGCGCTGACAGAAATTAGTTACGGGAATGTATTTAACAGAAAGGTTCCTTCTATCTGTCCACCACATGCTAGGTGTAGGAATTACTCAGGCCTCAATGTTTCATTTTCACTCTCTTCATAACCGACGGTGAAGGTAAAACAGTGACTGACCCGAATCTGTCTCCCCTCTGTCTTTCCTTTCCTCGCCCCCAACTCTTCTTCTCTCCACTTCATGTTCAATTACCTCGAGCCCTTGCCTCGCAACCTGGGATTGATTCCCGGGCAGGGCGAAACGTTGGGCAAGTTTCCTAATGCTAGTCGATTGGCGGATCACATTTCTGGGCGTAATAATCCTTTCAAAATAAAAAAACTTTGGGATTATGACATAGTGGCAATAACGGAGACCTGGCTCAAACACGGGCAGGAATGAAGCTGAATTTTCCTGGCTACAATGCATTGTAGCTGCTTGAGCAGAGAGCCCAGCAGCGTGAGGGGACAACAGAGTGAGAATTCTGTTAAGGAATTTGGTGAGAGTAGGAATGTCTGGGAATATGGCAAGGTAGCTGAGACTGGTTGCATGCACAATGAATTTTTTGATGAAGTAACAGAGAGGGTGGGTGAAGGTAGTGCAGTTGATGTAGTTTATATGGATTTTCAAAAGGCGTTTGATAAAGCGCCACATAAGAGACTTGTAGGCAAAATAGAAGCCCACGGTATTAAAAGGACAGTGGCAGCGGATACAGAACTGTCTGGGAGACAGAAAGCAGAGATTGGTGGTGAACGGCTGTTTTTCTGACTGGAGGGAAGTGCAGTGGTGTCCCCCAGGGGTCAGTATTGGGACCATTGCTGTTTTTGATCTATATAAATGACCTGGATTTGGGTATAGGGAGCACAATTTCCAAGTTTGCAGATGACACTAAGTTAGGAAAAGTAGTAAACAGTGAGGAGGACAGTAACAGACTGCAAGAGGACATAGACAGACTGGTAACATGGGCAGACACGTGGCAGATGAAGTTAATGTGGAGAAATGTGAAGTGATGTATTTTGGGAGGAAGAATGAGGAGAGGCAATATCAGCTGATGGGACAATCTTAAAGGGGGTGAAGGAACAGAGAGACCTGGGGGTCATATAGTAAATCTTTGAAGATGGCCGGACAGGCAGATAAAGCTGTTAAAAAAGCATATGGGATACTAGGGTTTATAAAGAGGGGCATAGAATACACAAGTCAGGAAGTTATGATGAACCTTTATATAAAACACTGGTTAAGCCTCAGCGAGAGTCTGTGTTCAGTTCACCGAAAGGACCGATTTAAATTAGTTGTTAAAAGAAAAAGAGGGGAGGGAGGAGAAATGTTTTCACACAGCGAGTTGTTCAGATCTGGAATGCATTGCCTGAAAGGCTGGTCTGGTGGAAGCTGATTTGATAACAACTTTTAAGAGAGAAGTGGATAATTATTTGGGGAGGACAAGTTTACAGCGCTACGGGGAGAGAGTGGGGGAGTGGGGTTGATCAGGGCTATGGGGAGAGAGTGGGGGAGTGGGGTTGATCAGGGCTATGGGGAGAGAGCGGGGGAGTGGGGTTGATTTGGAAGCTCTTTTCAAAGAGCAGCACAGAGACGATGGGCCGAATGGCCTCCTTCTGTGCTGTATAATTCTATGATTCTATGAATTATTAACACACAACTGTTTGACTTAAGAGGTCAAAGTGCTACAATACCAACTGAGTCAAGGTGACTTTGTGGGTGGGGAGAGGGGGAGAGGGAGTCTTTTCCATTCTTCTGCTTTTCTGCAATGATAATGAAGTGGATTTCTGGAATACACCAGCACAGGGTTCTGTGTTATTCCTCCTTCACTGTCGTGTTGTTTGCCTGTGGACGAGACGGATTTGAACCGTGTACACTAATTGACAAAGGGCAGACAGTGATCTCTGCTGAAGGGGGGTGACTCTGCTTACAATTAGCCCATGCTACGCTTTCCCAGCTGCTAAACTCAATCCCCCCCCCATCCCCACAATGCCCCACCCTGCCCCACACACAATCCCACCTCCACCGGGCACAACCCCACCTCCTCTTGCGTGTGAGTAACATCACAAGAAATATTTGTGCCTCGTTGGCAGTCAGAGCGGGCCAGCGGAGCAGAACAGGACGTCTCTGGTTTCAGACCCCTCCCTGGGCTGCGGGACTTTAATCAGATTCCAAAACAAATCCACATCTGTCGGCCCAGCCCTGTTTCCCAGAGCCTGGCTTTATTTTCATACATTGGAATATTCCAATCCCGATTGAGGTGGTGACGGTGACAGTGTTGCTATGGGGAGCAGGCCTCAGTCTTTGTGGCCAAGCTTGTTTGGCTCCCTCCCTCCCTCCCTCCCTCTCTCTCTCTCTCTGGAATGCCTGGGGTGACTGACGGGGCTGACAGAGGGGGAAGGGAAGAGAATTTCCATGTAATTTCCTCTGTAAAGAGCACAGCCTTTTCCTCCCCCACCACCCTCCCCCCCGGTCCTCACTCCCTTCAGAAAGATGTGATACCATTCCATTTACATTCCACGTGAGGCATCCCCGATCCACTCCGATCCACCCCCCCCCCCCCCCCCCCACACACGAGGATGTTTCGATACCCCACGAAAATCCCTCCCGATGGGGTCAGTGTGCATGCGTACATATACCCTGAATTCTAATGATTCTCAGTTTACAAAACTGGCGTAGAGAGTATAGAATCGTAGAATTGCACAGCACAGAAGGAGGTCATTCAGCCCATCATGTCTGTGTTGGCTCTTTTAAAAGACTTTTCCAATTCAACCCCACTCTCCCGCTCTCGCCCCATATCCCTGCAAACTCATCCTCCCCAGATAATTATCTACTTCTCTCTTAAAATCTGTTATTGAATCGGCTCCCACCAGCCTTTCAGGCAATGCATTCCAGATCCCAACAACTCGCTGTGTGAAAACATTTCTCCTCACCTCCCCTCTGTTTCTTTTAACAGCTATTTTAAATCGGTGCCCTCAGATTACCGACCCACCCGCCAGTGGGAATAGTTTCTCCTTGTTCACCCTATCAAATCCTTTCATCATTTTCAAAACTTCTATTAAGTCTCCTCTTAACCTTCTCTGCTCCAAGGAGAATAATCCTGGCTTCTCCGGCCTCGCCTGATAACTGAAGCCCCTCATTCCTGGTACCATTCTGGTCAATCTCCTTTGCACCCTCTCCAATGCCTTGACATTCTTCCTAAAGTGATTTATATAAAGGTTCATCATAACTTCCTGACATTTGTATTCTATGCCCCTATTTATATTTATATGCCCCTATTTACAGGACTGTGGAGTCCTGTAGCTCAATGGTTAGAGCACTCACCTTGAAAGCGAGACACCGGGGTTCAATTCCAGGCAGGGCGAAACTTTGGGCAAGATTCCTTACTCCACCTGTCTTATAATAATCCCTCAAGAAAAAAACAATAATAAATTGGTCACTTCAATCCATGACTGTTTGTGGGACACTGCTGTGTGAAATTGGCTGCCGCGTTTCGCCCACAAATATGCGGTCAATTCACTTTACAGTTTATTCTGTGAAGCGCTTTGAGATGTCAAGAAGACGTGAAAAGCGCTATATCAAATGCAAGGATGATTATTATTATTATTATTAAGCCTAGTGTCCCGTATGCTTTTTTTTAACAGCTTTATCTACCTGTCCTGCCACCTTCAAAGATTTACTTTATTCTCAGTATTTGTTTATTCCAAAGTAATTCCTTTATTCTCTGAATGCAACACTCCTACCCATAACTCACACCCTGCTTCCCTTCCCAGGGGATGGGTTTCCACATGTGTCAGACACCCGGTTGACCAAAAAAATAGTAGAACAAACTGAAGAGTAAACGCTGACAAAGGGTAAATCTAATACTAAAAAAAATGGATTAAGCGTTGTGGTTTAGGAAGCTCCCAACGGCAGGGAGGGCAAGGCAGGGGTTGGGCTGAAGGGTGTGATGTGGTTCCCTCCCAGGCCAGTTGGTCTACACACTGCTCGCAGGGAGCGCTCATTAACCCTTCACCTCCTGCACCAGTCCAACCTTGTTTTTATAAAACAAACTTAAATTTTTGTCTTAAAATTTATAGTTGCACAGAATTTCAGGTGCCAGCCTGGCTCAGTCGATAGCACTCTCGCCTCTGAGTCAAAGGCTTGTGGGATTCAAGCCCCATGTTGGGGATCTGAATTTACATAGTCCAGGCTGACACTCCAGCACAGTGCTGGGGGAGACCTGCATTGTCGGAGGTGCCGTCCTTCGGATGAGAAATTAAACTGAGGTCTCCATCTACCTGTTCGTTGGATATTAAAGATCCCACAGCACTATTTCAAAACAGAAGGGAGTTTTTCCTCGCATCCTGAGCAACAAATCCCCAGATAAAATTGATTACTCATTTTATGGTTGTTTGTGAAAACTTATTGTGCATAAATTTGCTGCCACTTTCACCTACAAATACACAGTCACCACACTTTGCTGTAAAGTTTTGAACAACAACTTGCATTTATATAGGGCCCTTCACTCCAATCCTGGTCTGCGCTGAGTTAACGGGGCAATTGCTGTTGACAAGACAGTGAGTTGGGACGTCCTCCTGATGTGAAAGCCACTGTATAATAAATGCAATTTATTTGCTGTTGTTGTCCTCAGTGCTCCTGAGTAAAGGAGGAGGCCATCAGTCAGGATTGCTGTTCGTGATCGCTATCCCTCCATCCCCTGCTGGAATGTGTGGGTGTGGACAGCAGGTGAGGTTTACGAGATGGATCAGTGCTCAGCTGGGCCTTGTACCTTGTGCCCAGGTACATTCAACCTGACTGCCTGGACTCACACCTGAAGAACGGAGCACAGTCAGCAGTTACAGGGATGGTAATGGGTGTTTGAAGTGGGCTGAGATTAGGCTGAGAAATGTTTGGATCAGCTGGGCGTTTGATATATACGAACATCCATCGCTGAGTTTAAGAGTATCCAAACCGGACTGACAGCTAATAATAATAATCCTTGCGTTTGATACATCACCTTATCATGTCTTTTGAGACTTGCCCAACGTGTCGCCCCGCCCAGGAATCGAACCCGGGTCCTCTCGCTTGCGAGGTGAGCGTTCTAACCAATACGCCACAAGACTCCACGTGGTATTATCAGTACAGGTTGATGCGAGGCAAAGCTTGGAGATCGCAGAAAAAGTTTAACTGGAGGCTGGAAACTTCAGCAGCCAATCAATCATTTAGTCAGCCAATTGTGTGCAGCGCTGCCTGGTGGCATAAACTAGTAATGATGTGATTTTCTGTTGTCGATCAATGAGAAGGGAGTGTGGGGGTGACTGGGTGACTCTTTCTTCCAACCACGGACGAGAACTTGTACAAATTTATTAAGTTGATTGTTATTTGGTCACTCAATCCACGACTGTTTGTGGGGACGCTGCTGTGCGCAGTTGCCTGCCACATTTCGCTCATAAAATATACAGTCAATTCCCTTTGCAGTATATTCTGTGAAGCGCTTTGGGACATCTCACTCAACGTAGTGATAAGGCGCTATATCAAATGCGAAGAATGTTATTATTATTATTTACCTCCCTCACAGGATAGTCACCAGTTGGTGATCAAACGTCTTGACAAGTACAAATTTGAGCCTCTTTCAGGTTCATGGAAACACTTGCTCAGAAAAACACAAAAAAGGAAGTACGAGTGAAAATACAGGATTCTTTCATTAAATTATTTAAACACTCAACAGGCAAAACATCAAGATTACTGACAGGTACTGCCCGCTCTGACAATGATAATCCCACCGTGTCCATAATAACCCTTGACCCGCGCCCACACCACAGAGACGCTCAATGCCATCCATCCCCACAATAATAACTATCCACTTCATTAACCCTAAGCTTCCCACATGCCAGCCTGTGCCGAGGAGGACGTACAGCGTGGCACTGAGCCTGTACCGGGGGTGTGACAGCCCCACCAGGGAGGGCAATGGGCGGCAGGCGGGAGTGGATTCTGAGGGAGGGAGTGCGTGGTCCAGGGGGTCACCACTTAATGACAGAGACCCCGCCCTCCTAAGCAGCAGCCCTTCCCCATTCATGGAGTGAGGAGGGACGGAGCAAGGCAGATGCAGTGGGAGAGGGAGCATTGTTTGGTTTAAACAGTGAACGCTTGAACATTTGCAGTCCCATGTGTAGGAAACAATAAATAAGAATTGGAATGGATACAGTTCCACCTTCCAATTTATCCCCCAACCCACCTCCTGCCCCTCCTCAGTACACTCCCAGGCCAGGCTCATGGGCACCCGGCACAATAGAGAGAATCTCAGTGTCAATCTCTGACCAAACAATCTGCCCTTCGTTCTGTGGCGGTCTCTGTATTCTGGTTCCTGAGCCAGGAGGGTCCACAGTATTCCACGGCACTCACTTCTGATGGCAGCACAGCCCAGCCTGGCTCATCAGCTGGACCTGGGAGGGCCGACCAGTCACTGGTGGTAGGGAGTCATTCCCCTCAACTCCTGTTAACCCTGCAAGCCAAAGCCCTAACAGGTAGGGTGGTCCTAACTGGACAAACAGCAGGAAACCTTGATAGACAGCGATATCAATGGCAAGCTATGCAGTTTAACCCCAGTAATTACCCCAGCATACACTCTGGGGTCCCCAAGTTTGGCTGTTGGCAACCTACGCCTAATACTTTCCGGAATTAGGTAAACAGGATGTGTCCCTTCCGAGAGAGAGAGACAGAGAGAGAGTGCACATTCCATTCCATTCCAACAATCTATCTCTAGGATTTCCATGTGTAGGTGGGATACATGGAAATCTCAGCTTGGTTCGAATACTCTTAAACATGGGGATGGGTTTCCGCATATGCCAGACACCCGGCTGACCAAAAAAAATGTTTTACTGGGCTCAAGCTTCAGGTCAGTCAGGCTGATGCTCCAGTGCAATGCTGGGGAGTGCAACATTTTCAGAGGTGCCGTCCTCCAGATGGAGGTGAACACTAATGATATGTGACACTATTGGAAAAGAGAAGGGAGATTCTTCTGGTGTCCTGGCCAACAATCTTCTGGGTTAATTAGTCCACCTCTAGGCTGCTGGTGGGACCTTGCTAGCCCAAACCCTCCATGCCATGCTTGCTTACAAAAAGCAGACACTACACTTCACAGTATTTACTATAACACTCTCTGTGAGGCAGTTTGATGTATAAGCCACCATAAAATGCAAGTTTTTTTTCTCTCTTTCTACTGTTGTTGAGGTGAGTGGGTGTGTTGTTCTGATGCATTACTGGGTCAGACAGATCTCAGCTGGGCAGCAGATGGATTAACAATGAAACATCAGGGCTGTGGTGTCCAGTTCTGATCGCTATCCAGTGACTTCTGCTGGAAATGTGGGCATTGAGTGAGGAGAGCATCGGGCTCAATTATGATGTTCAGTTAAACAGCTTCCTGATACTCACTGTCTAAATATCTCCCTGGACACAGTACAGAGGGCAATCAGGACTCATGCCAAACCCTCCCCCACACACACTTTTAAGAGTACGCACCTCAGCGGGAGTAGGAGGGAAGAAAATTGACAAAAAGGGAAATGAATGTTAACTTAGATCATTTCAACTGGGTTAGGATAGAGTTTGAGCCACAAAACTGTTCTAACTTTGGAGAGATAATCAAACTGCCTGAAAGGATGATGGAAACTGATTCAATAACAACTTTCAAAAGGGCACTGGATAGGTACTTGAAAAGGAAAATATTGCAAGGATATCGGCAAAGAGCAGAGGAGTGGAACTGATCGGGTAGTTCTTCCAAAGAGCCAGCACATGCACAATGGGCCAAGTGGCCTCCTTCTGTGCTGCAATATTCTATGATTCTATGATTCAAACATGGCCCAGTTCAGAGCTCCATGTCTAGAATGGGCCAAGCCGGGGTTTTGACCGATGAGCTGTATAATGGCCATGGACCTGACCTCGATTCAGGCTCAGTTTATCTCAGAGTCAACCACCACAGTCCATCTCAAAGGCAGACCAATGGCCAGACACTGGCATCCATTACCACTTTGCAGCACCTTGGTACGTCCTCCCGACATGAAGGGTGTTATATCATTGCAATTTGTTGTTGTTGTTGTTTCCATGGAGGTACAGACTTGATTGCCCTGACGGAGAGTGCCCTAAGAGAAAGATACTGTCAAGTAAATAGTTTCTTCTTTTGCACAGAAATGGCTAAAATTACACACAAGTTGGATCATACGGCATAATGGCCAATTAGCTCACCTGGATTCAAGCTCAGTTCAGTGAACCACCAGAGACCATCCAGAGTGCACTCTGGGATACCGAGCCACACGGTGACCAGTATGACCAATGGTGCATCACAGGTTAGATATCAGAGTCAACCACTAGGTCCATTTGGCTGCAGGTCTGTCACGGCAGAAAAAATGCTCCAGGTACTGTGACATTTCTCCGTAAACCCATGACGTTCACTAAGTTAACAATAATCACAATAAGAATAATCCTTGGATTTGATATTGCGCTTTTCACGTCTTCTAGACGTCTCAAAGTGCTCAAATTGACCGTGACCAGCTCCGCAAATCTTGACAAAAACAATGCCGCAAAAAACAAATCTGCAGCCCTGACCATGGGGTGGGCCTTATGATGCATCATGGGATACCGAACTACACATTGACTAGTATGACCAATGGTGCATCATGGGTTATATGTCATGTTGCATCATGGGATACATGGCACAAAGGTGCATCAATAAATATGGTGACAGCATCACAAACGCAATCACAGATCTCCAGCAGAGGTCACTGGTTCAGTGTGCAACTTGGCCAAACTCAATTTCTTAACCTTTCCCGTATCATCTCTCACTCATCTCTCTCCCCGCCCCTCCTGCCCTCCACATCTCCCTCATCCTCTCTTGTACCCATCCATATGAATAACTGCAAACATGTTAATCAAATTCATTCTTCCCTCTCAGGTGGACTCTTGCCACCACTGTGATCGGACAGTGTCACGTATCTGTCCTCCGAATGTTCAGTAAGTCACTTCCTCCACATCTCCTTTCTGTCTGGGTTCCTGCCACCAGTCTGACAGGATTGCTTCCTCAAAATCCCCATCTCCTTCAAATTCTTCATCCGTGATTTCTTCCGCACTCTCGGAAAACACCTCGTCCGAGATCTCCATCTGTCAATCAAAGGGAGGTAAAAGCAAGCGTGACAATAGAAAGGAGATGTATTTTTAAGCTGATATGGGGCATGACCCACAGTCTTCTGACTCAGGAGGCAAGAGAGCTACCAATGAGCCAGGTTGACACACTGGGATGTGGCAAACAGTAAAGGAATAATCCATAATTCCAAGGTAAATTTGGGGCTGAATATCTGAGAAATAAAACTGGAAACACTTAAAAGCATCTGCGCCATTGGTTTTTTCTTCACCACTGACCTCATCATCCGGCTGGAGGTAGTTATCTGCAAAGTCCAGCAGGTGGCGCTGTAACAACGTCTGGTTGTAGTAGAATTGCGCCTCCTAGAGAGAGAGAAACAACAACAACAACACAATGACACGTGTATAGCGCCTTTCACATCGGGAGGACGTCCCAAGGCGCTGGACAGTCAGTGTTTCGGACCCGAGCTGGGGGTCGGGGTCAGGGAGGGTGGAGGGAGATGGAAGGCGCAGTCGAAGAGGAGGGTCTTGAGATGGGTCTTGAAAGAGGCGAGGGAGGGGGCAAGGCGGAGGGACTGCGGGGATGGAGTTCCAGAGGGTGGGGGCCACCCTCCTACCCTCCCTGATCCCAACCCCTTGATTGTCCAGCGCCTGGGGCGTCCGCCTGACATGAAAGGTGCTAGATAAAGGTAATGTGTTATTATTCATGAGGGTGGGCGGGTGGGAGGGAGGGAGAGAGGTGTTTTGAACACTCACCTCACGAGGAACGAAATCTGCTTCCACCAGCCCCCACTTGTCCCGGTAAAAGCGATAATACACCAGGTTCTGCTGCATGATTTCATCATTTGGGTCAAAGAGCATGTAACTCGCCACACAGGACACAGCGTTCTTGATGTCGTTCACTGCAAAACAAAAGGAAGGTTTGTTCCTTCAGATACAGAGAAAATACTTCCTCTCGTGGGGGAATCCAGAACAAGGGCCCATTGAGGTGTGAAATTAGGAAGCAGTGTTTCACCCACAGGGTGGTGGAGATCTGGAGCTCTCTTCCCCCAAAAGGCTGTGGATGTTGGATTCATTCACATTTTCAAGACTTGAGTTGGATCGATATTTGTTAGGTCGGGGTATTAAGGGATATGGGGCAAGAGCAGGTAACCAAGGCAACACAATCATCACGGCTTCGCAAATGCCCAAACGCTAATTATTATAAGAACATCGGCAAACATGGCTGTTAATGGGGCTCACGTTTGTAGTAGGCAAACTGCAGGTAGTGATACATTGTGGCCACAAACTTCTCCACGAAGAAGCCGCCCACATTGGGGGTCAGGTTTTGGTCGCAATCCACTTTACACTTCAACACCTCCACATAGTGATCTGTACAGAGAGAAGAGGAGAGAGGTCAGCGACACAGCTCAGCCACGGCAGGGCTCCATCACCCAGCCCAGCCCCAACCCAATAGCCCAACCCAACAGCCCAACCCAATAACCCATACCAACCCAATAGCCCAACCCAATAGCCCAACCCAAAAGCCCATACCAATCCAATAGCCCAGCCCAACCCAACAGCCCAGCCCAATAGCCCAACCCAATAGCCCAACCCAACAGCTCAACCCAATAGCCCATACCAATCCAATAGCCCAGCCCAACCCAATAACCCATACCAACCCAATAACCCAACCCAATAGCCCAACCCAAAAGCCCATACCAATCCAATAGCCCAGCCCAACCCAACAGCCCAGCCCAATAGCCCAACCCAATAGCCCAACCCAACAGCTCAACCCAATAGCCCATACCAATCCAATAGCCCAGCCCAACCCAATAGCCCAACCCAATAACCCATACCAACCCAATAACCCAACCCAATAGCCCAACCCAAAAGCCCATACCAATCCAATAGCCCAGCCCAACCCAACAGCCCAGCCCAATAGCCCAACCCAATAGCCCAGCCCATTTCAGCTCTATTCGACCCAAACCAGGGGCACAGTGCTCAACGCAAAACAGCACCATTTACCCCCATTACCAGAGGGCACACTTCCACCCACATGAATCTTCCTCAACCCCCTCCCTCCCCGATGAGAAAGCCAAGCATTTGAGGACAAGAAAGGGCTCTCTGTATCTGACCCATGGGAGTGCTGGATGACCAATGTAGAGGGAGCTGTCACTTCAGGATGAAGATTTAGAGTGGGACTCTCACGGTCTCAGCCCAGCTCCTCTCACTCACCGGCCACCGCTGGGTAAAAGTCCTTGAACTCAGTGACTTCATGCGATGCCTCACAGTTGCCCAGACACTCGTGGTGCACTCGGTAATACTCGGGCAGTGCCTGCTCCATGTCCGAGATACTGCTGCGAAAATCACCGTTGTTATAGGCTTTAACAGCCTTCAGAAAGAGGCCCTAAAAGAGAACAATCTTTAGTCAACCTCAGTGTCTCACCTTAGCTTTATTTACTCTGTCTCTAACCTGTGCTGTAGCTGACCTTGGGGGGGGGGTTAGCCCCATGTGGGGTGGGGGGGGGGGTGGAAGGAGGTTAGCCCTGTGTGGGGAAGGGGGAGGAGGTTGTGTTAGCCCTGTGTGTGGGGAAGGGGGAGAGTAGGGGTGCAGCCCTGTGTGGAAGGAGGAGGGGAGTAGCCCTGTGTGGGGCAGGGGGAGGGGCATTTAGACCTGCATGGGGGAGGGGAAGGGGGGATTAGCCCTGTGTGGGGGCAGACGGAGGGGGACTAGCCCTTTGTGGGGTATGGGGATTTACCCCTGTGTGGGCGCAAGGGAGGGGGAATTAGCCCTGTGTGGGGGAGGGGGGGTTATCTCTCTGTGGGGGCAGGGAGGTGGTTAGCCCTGTGTGGGGGAGGGGGGGTTAACCCTGTGTGGGGGAGGGGGGGTTAACCCTGTGTTGGGTGGGGTTAGCTATGTGTGTGGGAGGCGGGGGGGGGGGTAGCCCTGTGTGGGGGCTGGGGGAGGGGGGGCATTAGCCCTGCGAGTATCTCTCTATAGCCCACGTCTCCTATCTGCCTGGAGCCTGAACGGGCTGTGTGGGGTTTTGACCTCGTGTGGCTGTGATTCCATGTCGATGAGGTAGTTCTCAATGTCAGGGATGGTTTTATAATAACTCATCTTCTTCTGCATGGCCACATCCTTCGGGTTCTTCTGCAGGTAGGTGTGGGCCGCGGCGATCGCCTTCTCTAAGTTATTTGTCTGTGGAAGGAGCAGAGTGAGAGCCCCATCACACCAGCTCTGGCCAGGCTGCACTGCTCGCTCCCTCTCGCTGAACAGATCCATTTCCAGATCCTCCCGCTCGTTTTCAAGTTTCTTCATTCCCTGGCACCTCCCTCCCTCTCCGACCTGCTCACCCCCCCAAACCACAGCCACTGCTCGACCTGCTCTGGCCTCTCATGCCTTCCATTCCGCCATCGGTGGCCGCACATTCAGAGCCCGAAACTCTGGAACAGTCTTCCTCTAGGCTTCCACCTTGCCCCTTCCCTCCCCATCCTCAGGTCGTGCTTGAAGATCTTCCTCTCCGACTATGGTCACCTCCCCCTCCCCCCCGGCTTGGCGTACTGCTCCGGCACTGTCAAGCGTTCTGGGACCCTGAGTGAGGGGTGCTGTGTAAATGCAAGTTGCTTTTCTTGTTGTGAGACAGGCTCACTAACACAGAGCCACAGCCTCGCTACAGATACACAGCACAGCACTGACCACACCTGGAATGCTGTCGATGACCGTGTTTACAGACACTGTGTTATTTTAACAACAACTTATATTTATATTGAGCCTTTCACGTCGGAAGGACGTCCCAAGGTGCTGGATGGTTAAGGGTTTGCGCCCGAGCTGGGGGGTTGGAATCAAGAGGGTACAGAGTAGGGAGGGGGTGGGGGGTGGGGGTGGGAGTGTGGCCAATGGCACGGTCAAAGAGGAAGGGCCTTGAAGGAGGCGAGGAAGGGGGCGAGGTAGAGGGATTTCGGGATCGAGTTCCAGAGAGTGGGACAGAAAATTTAAGGACGATTTTACAATCTCAAATGACCTGACAGAGATAACTGAGCCATTTGGGCTCCTCATTTCCCTGATGTTTCCCACTTTTCAAAGTGACATTAGACCCCGACACAACACACGACAGTAACTGAAGCTGCTGTCGTGAGGGGCTGGTCGGCTTATAAGAAGTCTCATTCGATCAGAGGGTTCAGCCCGAGGTGAGGCAGGGGTCTGCGGACGGATATGTGTCCAAACACAAAGCCTGTTCTGTCTGGGCTCCAGCAAGCACTTCTTTTGGGGAAACAGAACATCATTGATCATCAGACTCAGGGTCAAACCTATATGACTACATCCCTATGTTGATTAGATGTGACCTCTGCACAGTGAGGCCTCATCGTACTGTATAAAAAGCCACTCTGCAGTAACAGAAAGAGGAGCTGTGCGCTCTGGGGGAAGGGGGTACACACATGCTCAGGGCTGGGGGCAATGTTCCGGTATCACTCTGGCATCTCAGAAAACTTTTCACAAAGCCTAACTTCACGCCGTCAGCACAATCTCAGCTTCCGCAGTTCCATCTGTTGGAGTCTTTTATCAACGGATTAGCACTGATTCCTTTAACAGATGATTTCCCCATTCGAGCTCCCAGCAAAAACCCTGGTAACAATTCCAGAACCTTCTCCAGACAATCGCTTCCAGAATGAAAATCCATCACGTAAATAAGAGGAAAGGTTATTTGGGAAACTGTTGTTCGGTATGTGTGTGTGGGTTGGTGTGTGTGTGTATGTTGTGTGTGTGGGTGTGTGTGTGTGTGGGGGTGTGGGTGAGTGTGTATGTTGTGTGTGTGGGTGTGTGTGTGGGGGTGTGTGGGTGGGTGTGTGTGTATGTGGGTGGGTGTATATGTTTGTGTATGTGTGTGGATGGGTATATGTGTGTGTGTGTGTTTGGAGGTGTGTGTGGATGTGTGGGTAGGTGGGTGGGTTGGTGGGTGTGTGTGGGTGTGTGTGCGGGTGTGTGGGTATGTATGGATGGGTGTGTGTGTGGGGGTGGGTGGGTATGTGTATGTGAGTGGGTGTATATGTCTGTGTGTGTGGGTGGGTGGGTAGGTGGGAGGGTGTATGCGTATATGTGTGTGTGTGTGTGGGGGTGAGTGTGTGGCTATATGTAAGGAGTGAATGTGGGAGGGAGTGTGCCTGCACGAGGGCGTGAGAGTGGGTGTGAGGTATGTATGAGAGTGAGGGTGTCCTGTGAGGGCAGAGGGTTTCTGCTGTGATGTGGAATTCCCTGCCAGCGCTCCTGTCTGAGCTCACGCAAGAGGAATGTCTAATGGAGAGGCGCTGAGTTCCCAGCTCCTGTATAGCTTTAGTTGGCACAAATCAAGCCGTTTAGGAGAGGAAAACTGGCCGCAAGTTACTTACAGTATCAGCTGATAACAACAGTAAATTTGCATTGATATAGCACCTTCGCGTCTGGCTCCCCCGGCAGATACAGTATAATTTCAGAGGGTTAAACCGTACTATCAACTAGTGACTCTCCTCTGTGTCGGGGAGGCAATCGGGGTCCTCCTTGAACTGAACCGGCACCAAGGCGACACATTTGGCCACGGAATGTCGGAAGCCAGCCGAGCCCTCTGTGCCGGCCTCTAGTCCCGGTTCCTGAGCCAGGCGGGTCTGCCGTATTCCAGGGCACTCGCTGCTGATGACGACAGGAGCTGGAAGGGCAGACCAGTCACTGGGGGGCTGGGAATCCTCCCACTCAGCTCCTGTTAACTCTGCAAGCCCTAACAGATTGGGGTTAGGCCCGGTGAGGGGCTGCACGGCTGACCCAAAAAATATTAACCAAATTGGTCGTCAAACTCGTGTCCGAGGATATTCACCTGACGCAGAATGTACGAACAGAAGCTGTCACACTGTTTGCACACAGCCCCTTTGAGTGGGGAGGATGGGAAGGGGCGGGCTGAATGGGAGGGGGCTCAGAGAGCGGGGACGTGGCATTTTTTTTTCCTCTTGGCTTTTCGTCCGTCCTCATCAATCTCCTCTGTGGAATGAGTGAGCGCGTCAGGGAGTGTGTGAAAGTGTGTGTCTGAATGAGTGTGTGTGTGTGTGTGGAGAGGAGAGCAACAGAGTAAATCCAGGCTCTCGGCTCAGAGGAACACAAATAGCGATGAATGGATGGCCACTCCCTCCCTCCCTCATACCCTCCCTCATACCCTCCCTCCCTCACTCTCACAGAGAGCGGGTTACCTCATGATCTATCCCCAAACTCAGAGCTGAAATCTTATCTACAAACTACTGAATTACACTGAATTACAGACAGGACGGAGGAAATGTCTCCCAGTCACACACATGCGCACACGCACACACACACACACACACTATCAAAGGGCTTTACGTACGTACACACAGTGCAGTCCAGTCTGTCACTGGATCACTCATCTCACTATCACGTCTAATCTAATCAGATGCCGTGTATGATTGATATCCTCTGTGCAACAGATGCGGATTTTAACACATTCCTGGCCATTCAGGGCGAAACCTTGGGCAAGTTTCCTCACTCCACACAGAGCCTGATAATAATCCCTCCAAAACACAAAACAATAATAAATTGGTCATCTTCAATCTACAACGCTTTGTGGGACATTGCTGTGCGCAATTGGCTGTCGCGTTCGCCCACAAATATACAGTCAATTCACTTTAGTCTATTCTCTGAAGCGCTTTGAGACGTCGAGAAGATGTGAAAAGCGCTGTATCCAATGCCAGGATTATTATTAATAGATCTTTAATATGAAAAATGTCAAACTACCGGTCAACAATGTGTTAAAATCCGCGTCTGTGGCTCACGGGATGTCACTCACTCCGCGAGTGGCAGAGAGACTTTCTGTGGGCACAAAAATCACACCTTCCAATCAAACTCGGGGAGAGTGGGGGGGGGGGGGGCGAGTGGGGGGGGGGAGGGGGGGAGAGTGGTGGGGGGGAGAGTAAGGGGGGGAGTGGGGGGGGGCGAAGGGGGGAGAGGGAGGGGGGGGAGAGGGGGAGAGGGAGAGTGGGGGGGAGAGGGAGAGGGGGTGGGCGAAGGGGGGAGAGTGGGGGGTGGGCGAATGGGGGAGAGTGGGGGGGTGGGCGAAGGGGGGAGTGGGGGGGGTGGGCGAAGGGGGGAGAGTGGGGGGGGGTGGGCGAAGGGGGGAGAGGGAGGGGGGGGAGAGGGGGGAGAGGGAGAGTGGGGGGGGGAGAGGGAGAGGGGGGGTGGGCGAATGGGGGAGAGTGGGGGGGTGGGGCGAAGGGGGGGAGTGGGGGGGTGGGCAAGGGGGAGAGTGGGGGGGGTGGGCGAAGGGGGGAGAGTGGGGGGGGTGGGCGAAGGGGGAGAGGGGGGGGGTGGGCGAAGGGGGGAGAGGGAGAGGGGGGGGTGGGGATGAAGTAAATAAACCCAGAGTGGTATTTAAACGAGGGGGGTGGGGGGGGGGGGAGGAATTATATATATTTGTGGATGAATGACCGGCAAATCTCCGCGCTACTGAGATGGATGATCGGGTTCGGGCAGTGACGGAGTGACCGGGGACCGGGGAGGGACCGGGGAGGTCCCGGGGGGGGGGGGGCCGGGGGGGGGGGGGGGTCCCGGGGGGCGCCTCCGATACCGATTTAAAAGTATGTTGTTTTTTTACCTGGAAATAGCAGTCCTGGAGCAGTCGGTAGGGCAGACGGGTCTGGAAGTCCCGGAGGGTGTCGGTCGGTGCCGGGGTTTGGCTGAACACCGGGAGAGCGGCTTTGCAGCGTCTCAGGCAGACGGCGCGGTGGAGGATGTGCTGGAAAGCGCTCAATTCCTGCAGCTCCGCAAACTCGGGGCCGGGGCCCGGTCCGGGGTCGGTGTGGCTGCAGTTGCGGTTGCAGAACGCCTGACTGTCCCGCAGCAGCCGGTGGAGGCGAAGCGCCCGCTCCAGGTACCTGATGCTCTCCCTCCAGTCCCCGGCGGCGAAGCGCTCCGCAGCGTAGCGGTAAGTGGATTCCAGGGGCATCAGCTCCGCACGGGGGAAACTGCGGAAACTGTACTTCTCGTACTGAGCGGCTGTGAGCAGAGCTGTGGCGAACAGCAACACGCAAAGCCGTATCCCGCACCGCACCGCTCTCTCCATCACTCCGCAAACACACGCAAACCTCAGCCCTGACTGTCCGCACGTACCTCACCCCCGACACACACACACACACACACAGTCCGGGCTGACAGGCACCGGGGGGGGGGGGGGGGGGCGGTTGGATGGATGGACGGAGCTCACAGGAGGTTCCGGAACCAATTCACCGGGTCATAAAGCCCCTTTTCTTCACTCACTCCACCCTCTCCCCACGACCCCCCCCCCCCCGCCCCCTCTCCTCCTCCTCCCCCTCCTCCTCCCCTCTCTCCTCCCCTTCCTCCTCCCCCCCCTCTCACCCTCTCCTCCTCCTCCCCCCCTCCTCCCCCCCTCTACTCCCCCTCCTCCTCCCCCCCCTCTCTCCTCCCCCCCTCTCCTCCTCCTCCCCCCCCCACGATCCTTAAACCAGGCTGGAGTTTGAGGCCACACAAACTAACACAGCTCAGGGCTCAGATCACTGAGCGTTGTTGTAACTATTCCGAAATAAAATAAAGTGAAAAAAACTTTTTGTCTTATGCCCCAAACTTCATCCCAATCCTTACTTAGTGGAGTGATTTCCCTGGAGCTCGGTGGTTAGAGCACGCTCGCTCTGCAAATGAGTGGACCTGGGTTCGATCCCCGGCAGGTTCAGGGCGAAACCTCGGGCACGTTTCCTTACTCCAAACGCCTGATAATAATCCCTCAAGAAAAATAACCAAAATAAATTGGTCACTTCAACTCACGGCTGTTTATGGGGACGCTGCTGTGCGCAATTGGCTGCCGCGTTTCGTCCACAAAATATACAGTCAATTCACTTTACAGTGTGTTGTGTGAAGCGCTTTAAGGTGTCTCAATGCTGTGCTAACGCACTGTATCAAATGCAAGGATTATTATTATTGTTATTATTACTACATTAGCTCCCTGTGTTTCTTTGCCTTTCTCATCCTCTCTGCTGCTTTCAACACTGTCCACCACTCTCTTCCCCTCGATCACCTCTCAGCCGCCTCTGTGAGACTGCACTTTCCTTATTCTAATTCCACTTGACCTACGCTATCACCTTCATGTTTGCCCCTCTAATACCCTTCTCCTCATACAATCCTGTGCATTGTACCTCAGGCCTCTATCCTCGGCCCCTCCTTTTCCTCATCTACAAGCTCCCTCTTGGTGACATCATCTGCAAACACAGGATTTGTTCCCACATGTACACACACGATGCCCAAATCCATCTCTCCACTTCCACCCTTGATTCTTCGCCCATTGATGTTCTGATGCCTATAATGTCCTGGATTAGCCTCAACTTTCTTCAACTCAATGAGGGCCAACTATTAGATTTACAAATATTTACAAAGACTGTACAGCCCGAACACAGGTCACTCGGCCCAGCCAGTCCGTGCCCGTGTTTATATTCCACCCACTCCTCACTCCCTCCCACACCCTTCTTCTATTCTCCCTCATGTAAAGGTCTAGCCTCCATCTTGAATGTATCTACACTATCTGATTCAACCGCTGCTTCAAGCAGCGACTTCCACAATCTCACCACCTTCTGCGTGAAGTAGTTCTCCTTCTAAGTTCTCTTTTAAATCCCCTAGTCGCTAACTTATACTTGATGTCCCCTCATTACAGGCTCCTCAACCAATGGAAACAGCCTTTTTCTAGTCTCCTCAGCCCATTTTTTTGCCCAGAGAATTATTATGGTCTGGAATGCACTGCCTGAAAGGGTCATTCGATAGCAGCTTTCAAAAGGGAATTGGATAGGTACTTAAAAAGTAAAAATTTGCAGGGCTATGGGGTAAGAGTGGAGGAGTGGGTCTAATTGGTAGCTCTTTCAAAGAGCCAGCACAGGCACGATGGGCCGAATGGCCTCCTTCTGTGCTGTAAGGTTTTTTACATTTACATTTGACAATCTGTGTCTGCACCAACAGCCTCTATTCCTCTCCTACTTGAGCATTGTACCATTTAGTTTAAATAGCTTGTTTTCCCTCAAAGTGCATTGCTACCTATTTATCTGCAATGACCTAAGCTACAGACAAACAGAAGCTGCCTTTTAAGAGAAAAGGCAGGCAGGTGCTGATGTATCAGACTCGTGCTGGGCTGCTAGTGTCTTCTCAGATTAACATTCCACCAGTGAAGTGACTTTGAAGATAATTCTTCTGCGCAGAATTATTTTATCTGTATACGTGTCAGTTTGGTTCAGTTAGTAGCACTCTCGCTTCTCAGTCAGGATACTGTAGGCCTCAGGCCCCACTTTGGGATTTGAAGGCGAGGCTGACACCCCCATGCGATCGTGGGGGAGGGCTGAATTGTCAGAGGAGCTGTCCTTTTTTTTTGGGGGGGGGGGGGCAGGTGGCTGGGGGTCAGCCGAGGTGTCTGACACACACAGGGAAACCCATCACCATGCTTAAGAGTATCCAAACCAAACTGGGAATACTATTCATCCCACCTACACCTGGAAATCACAGAGATAGATTGTTGGAATGGGATGCACTCTCTCTCTCTCCCTGGAGGTGAGTATCCTGGTGTTAGGTATAGGTTGGCAAGAGCTAAGGCTTGGGGACCTCAGAGTGTGCGTTGGGGTAACTGCTGGAGTCTAACCAGCCGTCCTTCAGATGAAAAGACAATTTGCTCATTGAGATTATGTTAGACTTGAAAAGAGGGAGTTTCTGGCCAGATACATTAGTCATTCACTTCATGACTGTTTATGGTTGTGGGACATTCCTCTGAGCAAGCCAACAAATGACACAGTCACTTCATCTGACAGCGAGTAATAATAAAAATAGTAATTCTTGCAATTTGATACTAGTGGCTTTCATGTCAGGAGGATAATAATAATAATCCTTGCATTTGATATAGTGCCTTATCACATCTGTTAGATAATAATAATAATATAATAATAATCCTTGCATTTGATATAGTGCTTTTCACGTCGGGAGGACATCCCAAAGCGCTTCAAAGAACACACTGTAAAGTGAATTGACTGTATATTTGTGGGCGAACGCGGCAGCCAATTGCGCACAGCAATGTCCCACAAACAGTCGTGGATTGAAGTGACCAATTTATTATTTTTTTCTTGAGGGATTATTATCAGGAGTGTGGATTAAGGAAATTTGCCCAAGGTTTCACCTTTGCCGGGCATCAAACCCAGGTCTCTCGCTTGAGAGGCGAGTGCTCTAACCACCGAGCTACAGGGACTCCACAAATATTCTAAGGAATTCTAAAATAGGCACAAAAAAGAGATCTTTTCTCTATCCCAAAAGTCGATGGATTCACCTCTGATAATTCAGCACTCACTGGACATTTCACTGGACTGTCAGTCTGGACTATTAATCTCAAGACCCAATATTGGGCTTTGAGCTCACAACCTTCTAACCCAGAAGTGAGGGAAGATGTCTCAAAGCATTTCACAGATTTCACTATAAAGTGTAGTGACTGTTTTTTTGTAGTTGAATGGAGCACCTTCCCCCTCCCCATCACCCCCTGGAGCCCCAATGTGAAAACCTCTACTGTGTAAATATAAATTTGCATTTGCATATACTTTGTGAAGTGTAGTGACTGTGCATTGTGTAGGTTATTGGAAGACCAGTAGGATGGGCATTCCGGAAAAAGTCAGAGAAAACCGTTTTCTTCAGTCGGATCTCTTGTAACCTTGTGAAGAGATGTGTGATGGTGGTGGGGGTGTGTGATGGTGGTGGGGGTTGGTCCCTGATAATAAATTAAAATGAATAAAAGCCGTGGCCCCTCCGGAGCGGAGTCCCTCTCTCTCACGGTCAGAGTCGGGTGGGGTTGGAGTTCGCTGCGTGTCCGGACCTAATAACCGCATCAAGTCAGATTTTATTTTCTTTGAAAAAAGGACCCTTTCTGCCCTCCCCACACTGCCCCCCCCCCCCCCCCCAGATAGAGGTCCCCACATACTGGGCTGAAGCTGTTCCCCCGATTTCCAATGGGCATCACTTTGCCAACAATCTCCTGATACTGTCATCAGGGCCGAGATCAGTGAGAGCCGAGCGGCCGGACACCGACCCGGTAGGGCTGGGGCAGGGCAGAGGGCAGGGGCTGGGGTAGGGCAGGGGCTGGGGTAGGGCAGGGGCTGGGGTAGGGCTGGGGCAGGGGCAAGGGTAGGGCTGGGGCAGGGCAGGGGCAAGGGTAGAGCTGGGGCAGGGGTAGGGCAGGGGTAGGGCAGGGCAGGGCAGGGGTAGGGCAGGGGCTGGGGCAGGGCAGGGCTGGGGTAGGGTAGGGCAGGGGCTGGGGTAGGGCAGGGGCAGGGGCTGGGGAGGGCTGGGGCAGGGCAGGGGCAAGGGTAGGGCAGGGCAGGGGCAGGGCAGGGGTAGGGCAGGGTAGGGCAGGGGCTGGGGGAGGGCAGGGGTAGGGCAGGGCCTGGGGCAGGGCAGGGGTTGTGCAGGGGGGGGGCAGGGGCTGGGGCAGGGCAGGGGTTGTGCAGGGGGGCAGGGGCTGGGGCAGGGCAGGGGTAGGGCAGGGCAGGGGGAGGGCAGGGGTAGGGCAGGGGCTGGGGCAGGGCAGGGCTGGGGCAGGGCAGGGGCTGGGGGAGGGCAGGGGTAGGGCAGGGCCTGGGGTTGGGGCTGTAGCTGAGATGGCGAGCGATCCATGGACACCTATATCCATGGACAGCTGTATTCCTGCCTCCAGTCGGGAAAGACCGCGTTACACGTTTACAACATTCCTGAGAGGGGGTTAAAAAAACCACCGAGTGGAGGGGGAGGGGAGGGGGCGGGAGGGGGAGGGGGCACTGTCAGTCTGTTTGGGCAATGAATGGGCTCTGTTGTTGGATGAGGTTTGTGGGGATCGCGGGGCCGTCATTGGGAGGTCGGGGCAACACTGTCACCTTCACGCGGGAAGTTACAGCGACTTTGTAACGATCGCTTTGTCCCTTTAAGTTACTTTGTAACGATTTCCGGTCGACTTCAGTCCTTTTGTAACCATTTTCTTGTGTTTTTTTATTTATCGGTTACTTTGTAGTCCTCTCGCGGTGACCACTCTGTAGCTGTTCATTTCCAGCTCCGCGATCGACCTCTCTGCAGTGTGGAGATGTACCGTTGCCGCCCGGTGCCCTCCCCGGTGCCCTCCCCGGTGCCCCGCCCGGTGCCCCGCCTGGCTGCCCTGCTCGCTGCCCTGCTCGCTGCCTCGCTCTGCCAGGCCGGGCCCGATGTCTTAATTGACAGATACTCGGTCCCCACCGACTGTCCGCGGGAAGTGCAAACCGGAGACTTCATCCGCTATCACTATAACGGCAGTTTGGAGGATGGAAAGACCTTCGACTCCAGGTCAGTGAACAAAGGGGGGGACCCGGGGGGTGGGGGGACCGGTGGGGGGAGCCGGTGTGGGGGGGAGGGAGCCCGGGTTGGGGGGGAGGGAGCCCAGGGTGGGCTGGTGAGGGAGCCCCGGGTGGGCTGGTGAGGGAGCCCGGGGTGGGGGGAGGGAGCCCGGGGTGGGGGGGAGGGAGCCCGGGGTGGGGGGGGAGGGAGCCCGGGGTGGGGGTGGGGGTGGTGAGGGAGCCCGGGGTGGGGTGGGGGGTGAGGGAGGGTGGGGTTGTGAGGGAGGGTGGGGGTGTGAGGGAGCCCGGGGTGGGGGGGGGGGGGGTGAGGGAGCCCGGGGTGGGGGGGGGGGGGTGAGGGAGCCCGGGGTGGGGGGGGGTTGAGGGAGCCCGGGGTGGGGGGAGGGGTTGGGGGAGCCCGGGGTGGGATGGGGGGTGGGGGGGTGAGGGAGCCCGGGGTGGGGGAGGGTGGGGGGATGAGGGAGCCCGGGGTGGGGGGGGTTGAGGGAGCCCGGGGTGGGGGGGGGGGGGTGTGAGGGAGCCCGGGGTGGGGTGGGGGATGAGGGAGCCCGGGGTGGGGGGGGGGGTGAGGGAGCCCGGGGTGGGGGGGGGGGGGGTGAGGGAGCCCGTGGTGGGGGAGGGTGGGGTGTGAGGGAGCCCGGGGTGGGGGTGGGGGGGGGGGCTGGGAGCAGAAATCATCAACGATATTTAAGTGTAAATGAATTAAAAGTCATCTTTCAAAGTGCGCGGTGTACAGAGTGTACGATCTGCATTGATATCAGGTGTAGGTTTCGGATCCTCTATATTGAGGTGAAGTTACCCTCTGGAGATCGCCTGCGGATCGGGGCTGTAATTCGCGTCTTTCGCTATTCCTGGGTTTCTCTCGTTGACGTTTGTCGGGAGTTTGGGCCGTAATCTGCAGATTAGAAATTTTCCGAGGAATCGAGTTCAGCGGATTGTGTGTTTAACTCCCGTAGGGATCTCATAATAAATATTCATCTTTGCACTCGATATCACACCTCATCGCGTCTTCGAGACGTCTCAAAGCGCTTCATTCACAGAATGTACTGTTGAGTGAATTGACTATATTTTGTGCACGAAACGTTATTAAACAGCGTTAAACCCCGAGTCTTACACTCTTAAACAAAGTGCAATTTGGAAATAATCGCGGGCGGACAGACTTGAGATATCAATCCCCCCCCCCCGGGACTGTGGAGGGGATGTACCCCCCACTGTGTGAGCGAGAGTGTGGGGGGAATAAAAGTAAGGCATCGCATCTCAGTTTACAATCTGCAGAACCTTCTGTTTCGACACAATACAACTCAACTTTCATTGACATAGCGCCCTCCATGCGGAGCAGCTTCTCAATGCGCTTATTAATGCGGTGTTTAAATGTGCTTCTCCCCCCCCCCACTCCCCCCCCCCCCCCCCCCACTCCCGCCCCCCCCCCCCCCCCTCCCTCCCGGCCCCTCACCATTCTCCCTTTGCAAATGGGAAGTTTGGAAAGAGAACTTCCTGTTCACTGCCACATCAGCATCTCTTGAAAAAAAAGCCCAAATTGCCAGTGCCCCCTCCCCTCCCTTTCCCAAACCAGATGTGCTGCTTGCAGGGGGGGGGGGGAGGGGGGAATCGAGGCCAAGAGAGTGAGTGTGCA
Organism: Callorhinchus milii; assembly: GCF_018977255.1. NCBI lineage: Eukaryota > Metazoa > Chordata > Chondrichthyes > Chimaeriformes > Callorhinchidae > Callorhinchus > Callorhinchus milii. Next base: position 276,880 of record NW_024704764.1, read on the forward strand.
GCGAAAATCCCGCTTCTGTCCGCATACTTTAAAACCCATTAGTTTGGGCAAAAACAAATTATTTGCTTTATCTTTAGCCTCAGTCTTCCCATTGGCTCCGGCCCAACTTGTGATCCTTTCCCAGACTGACTTAGCTGTGGATGTTTAACAGTTTTTTTTAAAAAATAAAAAATAATTCTGCGGCTTTATATTCAAATTCTGATATAGTTTACTGTTAAAATGAGCGCAGAGTTAGGCCATTCAGCCCAGCAAGTCTGTGCTGGTGTTTTCTTTCAAGGCGAACTAATCTCATCCCTCTCTCCTGCTCTCTCCCCGCACCTTTTTTTATTGTTAAATATATTACTTGCTGTTGTAGCAGAATCGGATCATTGAGACGTCTCCAAGCACTTCACCGAATATAATGTAAAGTGGATTGACTGTGTGTTTTTTGGTAAAAACACAGCAGACAATTGTGCACAGCAACTTCCCAGAAACAGTGGGGGATTCAGTGACGATTTTCTTTAAGGGATTATCATCCCCAGAGGGTGGATGGCTGAAAGCACGATCAAGAGGAAAGTCCTGAGATGGGCTTTGAAGGAGGCAAGGGACGGGCTGGGCAGAGGAATTCCGGGATGGCGTTCCAGAGAATCCACATTGGCTTTTAAAGGGGAACCAGATCGATAATAATAATCCTTGCATTTGATACAGCGCCTTTTCGCATCTTTGAGACGTCTCAAAGCGCTTCACAGAACATAATGTAAAGTGAATTGACTGTAACTTTTGTGGGCGAAACGGGCAGCCAGTTGCACACAGCAGCGTCCCCACATACAGTCGTGGATTGAGTGATCAATTTATTATTATTTTGTAGAAATGATTACCCCCGGAAAAGCGATCCCCAACTAATGACCGGGTTCCTACTTACTGCTAGGTAAACAGAGGCGTGTGGAGTAAAGAAGTTTGTCCAACATTACGCCCTCCCGGGAATCAAACCCAGGTCTCTCAGTTGCAAGGCAAGTGCTCTAACCATTGAGCTACAGGACTCAACCTTAAAAAAAACCTTAAAAGGAGTGAGCGACAGGGATATGGGGAAAGGGCAGGTGAATGAGACTGAAAGGATTGCACTTAAAGGAGCAGGCACAAGAATGGCCTTCTGTGCTGTAAGTTTCTACGGTTCGAAGACATCTGTTGCACTCTGAGATGTGTTTTCTCCTTCTCTCAAGCTACGACCGAGGCAGCACCTACAATGTGCTGGTGGGGAAGGGGCGGCTGATCCCAGGGATGGACAAGGGCCTCCTGGGCATGTGTGTGGGTGAGAGACGGCGAATTGTCATCCCCTCTCAGATGGCCTACGGCATCAAGGGAGTTGGTAAGAGCGTAAGAACTTGCTAAGCGAGAAAAGACCAAGGTCCATCTAGTTCGTCTTCCACCAGTTGCTTGGCATGTCGGGTCCCAAACTTTATACCGTATCCCGAGATATTATTTTTCAGCAGAAATCTAATTTGTTCTTGAAACAAACAACACTTTCTGGTTCCACTGTCTCCCTGGGCTGCACAGAGCAGGAGACCTGCTTACTCCCCACTCCACTTCCTAGCTCACTTTGGCATCCAAGCCAACAAGCCTGAATTGAAGATTTTTTCAAACTCCTGCATGTTTCAGCACCTTCCACCCAGGTCGAGGTTTACACCATTTAGCGTTTCAGCATTTTCAGAATTTGGCAATTTTTTGAAACGTTCACTTCAACTGTGAAGCCCGTTTTCTCTCAGCTCTTTTACAGTCAGTGAGCTCCAAAGCTAAGACTGAATTCAACATGTTACATAAATAGGAGTCAGTCTTGCCCCCGGGGGGGAAATCTCCCGGCTGGTTCTGGAGGCTAAGATCAAGCACTAGTGCTTCTTGGTCTGAGATGCATTGGTGGAGGCAACATGTTGGATATGTTGAAAGCAGAGACCTGGGTCCAGTGAGTCTACGTGGACAACCTTCACGTTAATCTTTCCATGCCTGGCTCCATTGAAGTCTTAATTCAAACCGTACAGCTTTAACCACTGTAAGGGTTCCCTCTGGCAAGCAAACATTGCCAGATGCTCATAAAACCACAGCACATGATTTCCTCACAAACTAGCGTTAGATTAGAAGATCAGCCATGATTGAATGGCGGGGCAGGCTTGAAGGGCCAAATGGCCTACTCCTGCTCCTACATGTTATGTTAACTCCTGCATATTTAACCCTTGCTCTGCCTAACTCTTAACCCTTTATTATATCCTTCCCCAGCTGACATCATCCCACCCAACTCCACCCTGTACTTTGATGTGGTTTTGCACGATGTCTGGAACGCCGATGACAAAGTGCAGAGCAAGACCGTGTTCCGACCTGAGCCGTGCAGCCGAGTGGTGCAGAACACCGACTATGTCCGATACCATTACAACGGCACCTTGCTTAATGGGACCCTCTTCGACTCCAGGTAAGGGGGCAACTAGGACAGGAGAGAAACCATTGCATTGCCTACAGCCAGGTGAACCAACTGACATCCAGCCCACGGGCCGATTTCATCTGGTCCTCCCACCCCCATTTCATCTGCTTCCCCCCCATTTCATCTGGCCCACCCACTCCCCCCATAACCCGTTTCTGGAAGGGAAGCATAAAAATATTGCTTAGTGGCTCACGGATGTTTCCCAAATAGGCCATCCGGCCCTCAGCAGCCAAAAGGTTGGAAACCCCTGATCTATAGCAACTAGACTGAGATCTGGAATCAGGCACCTGAGTGTGGTTCAGTTGAACCGGCATGTTACCTGGCTACTAGATTATCATCCCCTCCCCCAACCTCGCCCCCCCTTCCCCCCAGGAGAGTAATGTTCCTCACACTGTCTTGTTCTCACTCTGTCACAGTCACAATAGGATGAAGACCTATGACACCTATGTGGGGATGAGTTTGCTGATCAAAGGAATGGATGAAGGTCTCCTCAGCATGTGTGTAGGAGAGAGGAGAGTCATCACCATTCCCCCATTTCTGGCCTACGGGGAAGGTGGATACGGTAAGTTATAATAATAATAATGATCCTTGCATTTCATACAGAGCCTCATCACATCTTTGAGACGTCTCAAAGCGCTTCACAGAGTTTACTGTAAAGTGAATTTTGTGGGCGAAATGCAGCAGCCAATTGTGCACAGCAGTGTCTCATGAACAGTCGTGGATTGAGTGACTAAATTATTATAAAAAGAGGTTTTGAGAGATTATTACCCTCGGAAAAGTGATCTGTCAATCGATCCTACTTAATGCTAGGTAAACACAGGCGTGTCGCGTAAGGAAACTTGCCTGAGGTTTCGTCCTGCCCGGACATTGAATCCAGGTCCTCTCACTTGCGAGGCGAATGCTCTAATCAATACGTTACAGGGCTGCACAAGTTAAACCCTGATATCCTGCATATTTTCCACCCACAGCTTATGCCCTCACCCCAGTCTATTCATGTTAAGCGAGAGTCAAGGTATTCCACCTTTGGCTGGTGGTGGGGGACACAGAATACAAACCTGATGTTCACATGTCTCCCAACAGAGGGGGGTACTGAATAATAATAATAATCCTTGCATTTGATACAGCACTTTATCACAACTTCGAGACGTCTCAAAGCGCTTCACAGAGTGCACTGTAAAGTGAATTGACTGTATATTTTGTGGGTGAATAGTGATGTGAAGTGGGAACCCTGGCTGATTTCTGGCTCTCCATAGGGAACCAAGGCCAATTGGAGCCCCAAACCACCGTCCCGCCTGAGATCAGTTAGCTCAGGGCAGAGTGCGAATCGAAGGGCTGAGATTTCTGATCTGTCAGACTTCGTTCCACACTGGGAATCCCGTTCACATTTTTGGAAGCCTTACCATTTAACTTCCTGTAAACTTCCTGCCTCAGTCCATCCCATCTCTTTCCCTACAACCCCACACAAATTGGATTGTGAGAGTCGTCAGGTGCAGAGTTGGGGTGGATTGGGGTGGAGGAGGTGGCAATGAGCGAGGGGAGATCTTGAGGGTTGTGCTCCCCAAGAACTCCTTCTTGGGGAGGAGGTAAGCGAGGGCTCCTTGTAGCTGAGTTGATTCCTAGTCCTCGTCATCGGAATGTTGGAATCAAGCCAGCTCTCTGTGGCGGTCTCTAGTCTGGTTCCAGAGCCAAGTGGATCTGCTGGATTCTGGGGCACTGCCAATGGCAGCCTGGCTTATGGTAAGATTTGGAATGACAGACCAGTCACTGGGGGCAGGATTCTTCCTGATCCACTCCTGTTATCCGTGAAGCCAAAGCCCTAACGAGTAAGCTGGTCCCAGCTATTTGAGCAGCAGGAAGGCAATGCTTTCAATGGTAAGCTATGGGAGGGGGCTTGATTTTGGCCAACCTGCACCTAATACTCTCTAGAAATGGGTAAGCAGGCTGTGTCTCTTCATGGAGAGAGTGTGCATTCATTCCAGAAGCAAGGAAATGTTCATGTGTGGGTGGTATACATTGATCAGTTTCCATACGTGTCAGAAATGCAGCTGATCAAACTGCCCTCCCCTCCCCATTTGGGGCTGAAACTTGAAAAGGGGAAAAAAAGTTTTGTTAATGGTTTTGTTGGTGGTGTGTTCACTGTTAGGCATGTCTGTTTATTTCCCGATGTTTCCCATTGCGTTCCTGCAGGCACGGAGATCCCCCCACAGGCCAGTCTGGTCTTCCACACCCTGCTGGTGGACCTCCATAACCCGTCTGATACCGTATCCATCCAGAACCAGAAGGTGCCAGAGTCCTGCAGCCGTAAGACGGTAACTGGGGACTTCCTCCGCTATCATTACAACGGCAGCTTCTTAGACGGCACCTTCTTTGACTCCAGGTCAGGCTTCAAACCAAATCCAGAAACAGTTATAATAATAATGCTTGCATTTGATATAGCGCCTTATCACGTCTTCTAGACATCTCAAAGCGCTTTACAGAATATACTGTAAAGTTAACTGACTGTATATTCTGTGAGGAAACACAACAGCCAATTGCGTACAGAAGAGTCCCACGAACGGTCGTGGCTTGAGTGACCAAATTATTATTATTTTTAAGAAATTATTACCCCGGAAAAGCAATCCGTCAATCGATTAATGATCGGGTTCCTATTTACCGCTAGGTAAACAGAGATGTCTGGAGTAGAGAAACTTGCCCAACGTTTCGCCTGCCTGAGAATCAAACCCAGATCCTCTCGCTTGGAGGCGAGTGCTCTAACCACTAAGGTACAGGACTCCAGTTACTCAGTAAAAATCCCTGCAGTTTACCAGAGGCTTTGCTCACCCACAGCGGCCACTGGGAGATCGCGCATTCCATTCCAACAACCTATCTCCAGAATTCCAACGGCAGACGGAATACATGGAATTCTCGGTTTGGTTTGGATACGATTAGGCATGGTGATGGGTTTCTGCATGTATCAGACACCCAGGGGCTGACCAAAACGTGAAGGGTTCAGCTCAACGTGAGCGTCGGTCTGAGTCTGGGATTGAAGGTAATGATTTAGCAGCATATCACTGACCTGCTGTTGCCTGGGAGCCAGGAGGAGCTGAGAGGAGGGCGATGGTGGAGGGCGACTGAAGGCACACTCGAAGAGGAAGGTCTTGAGACTGGCCTTGGAGGAGGCAAGGTAGGGGCAAGGCGGAGGGACTCTTGGAGGGAGATCCAGAGGGTGCGGGCAGGGAAAGCTGAAGACCCGACCCCCAGTGGTGAGCTGACATTCCACATCCAGGCTTCCCTGGAATCGAGAGTGAAGCACTCTCCCAGGTTGTCCTGCTGCTGTTCTCACACCTGCCATCAGGAGACATAGAGACACAAAACATAGAATACTGCAGATGCTGTAAATCTGAAACAAAAACAGAAGTGGCTGTTGGAACACTCCTCAGGCCAGGCAGCACCTATGGAGAAAGGAAAGTGAGACAACGTTTCGGGTCCACGACCCTTCGTCAGGACTGGGGCATGTTTGGGAGGGAGAGGCTTTTAAGGGCTAACAGAGAGAGGGGGGGAGGCAGGGCAAGGAAGACAAAGGAGAAAATGGGGTAGAAGACGGGGGTTGATGGGTTAAATAGGTGTTAATAATGCAAAGCAAAGAGGGGAAATATGGCAACAAAATAGGCCGACCAGAGAGAGAAAAGGTTTGCCTGGGACCCAGATGATGTGGTGATGGTCACAGAAGAGGGGGAGGGGAAAGGTGAGCTGTTATGGTTTGAAATTGTTGAAATCAATATTGAGGCCACAGGGCTGTAAGATCTCGAGCAGATAAATGAGGTGCTGTTTCTCGAGTTTGCGCTGTGGCTTCATTGGAACAGCGTAGGAGACCGTGGATGGAGAGGTCAGCGTGCGAATGGGAGGGAGAGTTGAAGTGGCAAGAAACAGGAAGCTCAGGGTTGTGCTTGTGGAAAGAGCGGAGGTGATCGGCAAATCGATCACCCAATCTGCGTTTGGTCTCCCCAGTGTAGAGGAGACCACATTGTGAGCAGCGGATGCAGTAAACTACATCGGTGGCAGTACATGTAAATCACTGTCTCACTTGAAAACTGTCTTTGGGGCCCTGGACACTGGTCTGGGAGGAGGTGAAAGGGCAGGTATTGCATCTCCTGAGCTGGCATGGGAAGGTGCTGGGGTGGGGGGTGGAGGGAGGAGAGCAACTGTTGGTGGCGATGGAGGAATGAACCAGGGAGTCATGGAGGGAACAGTCCCTTCAGAATAATGAGAGGGGAGAAAAGGGAAGGATATGTTTAGTGGTTGGATCATGCTGGAGGTGCCAGAAATGCCAGAGAATTATTTGTTGGATGTTGAGGCTGGTGGGGTAGAAGGTGAGGACTAGTGGGACCCTATCACAGTTCTGAGAAGAGGGGGAAGGGGTGCAGGCAGAGGTGCAGGAAATAGGGTGGATACGATCAAGGGCCCTGTCCACTACAGTGGATGGGAATCCTTGGTCGAGGAAAAAGGAAGACATTTCAGCTGCGCTGGTGTGAAAGGTGGCATCGTCAGAGCAGATGTGGTGGAGGCGGAGGAACTGGGAAAAGGGAATGGAGTCTTTACAGGAGGTGGGATGGGAGGAGATGTAGTCCTGGTAACTGTAGGAGTTTTTGGACTTGTAAAAGATATCTGTTGATATTCTATGCCCCGAGATGGAATCGTGGAAGCACAACAACAGTTGTTGATACATTGACGACTGTGTTAGGGCTGATTCCTGCTCTTGCAGTGCGCTGGAAAAATTCACCAATTTTGCTTCCACCTCCCACCCCTTCATAACATTCACATAGTCCATCTCCATCTCTTCCGCCTACACCACCTCTGCTCTGACAATGTCACCTTTCACACCAGAGCAGCTGAAATATCTTACATTTTCCTCGCCCGAGGATTCCCATCCTTAAAGCCCTTAAAAGCCTCTCCCTCCCAACATGCCCCAGTTCTGACGAAGGGTCGTGGACCCGAAACGTTGACTCACTTTCCTTTCTCCGTAGATGCTGCCTGACCTGCGGAGTGTTCTCACAGCCACTTCTGTTTGTGTTTTAGGAGACATAGTGGGTCTGCTGAGGTAGTAAAACCTCATCTCAACACCATCCCCCCATCCTCCACCCTCAGAATCCACAGGGTAATGGAGGGGTAGCCCTACAGGTTACTTTGATACTGATGAGGAGCACAACGAGACTGGTTTAGACTGACCCCAGATATTGCCTGTCTGACCCCTCGCTCCGCAGTGCGGCACTTCCCCTGGTTGCCATCCTGTTTTGCAGCTCATTATAGCATTAATCCTCCCTCCCTCCCTGTGGAGCACCTGGTAACCAGTAACATTCTTCAACTTAATTTAAGTTCGAATTCAAACGTCACACAGATATTTAAATCATTTCATTCCAATAAGCAGGAAAGCTTGCAAGACAGTGGTATCCATGGCAAGCAAGCTATTCAGGTTTAGTTGGTGAAACTCCAGCAGTTACCCCCAACTCACACTCTGCGGTCCCCCAAACCTTGACTCTCGCGAACCTCTTAAGCGCGGTGATGGGTCTCGGCATGTGCCAGATACCCGGCGGGTGGGGTCCTGGGGCAAGAGATCGTGACCATCCAGTCGGCCGGGTGCTTCCAACACAGCATTGTCTGTCAGTAGTGGGTGTAAACGCTAAGTGTGTCAGAACGGTCTCTGGGTGGAGCGGGGGAAAGAGGTTTTTTTTACGTTTGATACCTTAACAACATAATTACTGCAAGTGTAGTGACTGTTTTTTTGTAGGCAAACGCAACAGCTGTTTGCGCCCAGCACAAACAGCCATGGAAGTGAGTGACCGGTTTTATATCTGGAGGATTGTCGAGTAGTGCCGCGGGGAATCTATAACGCCCACCTGAGCAGGCAGAAGGGACCTTGGTTTAAACGTCTCATCCAAAGGACAGCGCCTCCCGACAGTGCAGCCACCCCCCACCCACCCCCTTCCCAGAGTGTAGGGGGGCTCCTGGCTTCAGACCTCGTGCTGCGGGGGGGCGGAGGGAGGGAGGCTGAAAAGCAGACTTGAAGAACTCAGAGCTCAGACTTTTCTGCTCGAAGGAGCCACAGGTGAGGGGGCTAATCACCACCAGCATCACCACCACCAACAACAACAACAAAATTACATTTGTAAACCAGAGCCCAAGTGGTCAAAACGGTGGCTTTGCTTTCACTGCTTCAAATTCCAAATGATCAAAGCACTTTTTTGTTTCTTAAAAAAATAACTCCACAATCTCGCCCCTCTGGCTGATTTCTCTCTGCCTCCTGTTCTGTTTGTCACTGTCACTAACTCCACATTCCCCCGAGGATCGAGTTTAAGGTCCTTGTCCTCGCTTTTAAAGCTCTCCATGCTCCCTGCTCCACCCTTCCTCTGCCAACTGCTAAAACCTGACCCACCTGTCCGCTCCCTCCGCTCGATGGGCACTGGCTGCTCCGTGTGCCCTGCCCGCCCCACCATTGGCATTTGGGCAACCCTCAGCTTTTCTGCCCCATCCTCTGGAACTCCATCCCTGAATCACTCCACCTCGCCCCCTCCCACATCTCCTTCAAGGCCCGTTTCAAAGTTTTCCTCTTTGGCCACCCTCTGACCTCCTTACCCTTACCACCCCTCTTGGTACCAATCCCCAACTCGGGTGCAAACCCTTGAGTGTCCAGGGCCTTCTGACGTGAAAGGCGCTGTATAAATGTAATGTTGTTGTTAATTGTAACTAATCCATTGATCTCTTGTGAATGAATCCAGCCCAAACAGAAAGGACGCTGTACATCTGCACCAACAGCTGGCAAGATGCAAAGAGAAAGGCATTTCCATTGGCAAAGGCAATTGCCTTCGGCCACCGTCCCACCCCCTTGTCCTCCACTCCTCCTGATTCCAACCATTAGCTTAAGTACAAACCCTTGACTATCCAGCACCTTGGGATGTCAAAGGTGCTGTATTAATGCAGTTTGTTGTTTTGAGTGGTGTGCAGACCGAGCTGTGGCCTGTGCTCACACGTTGGTGCCGAGAGGGAGCGGAGGCTGAGAGGGCAGCATGTCTGGCTCTGCCCAAAGACACTGGGAGACATTCCATTCCTAACCCGTGTCTTGGATGTTTCAGGCCCGTGGGCATTGAGCAGCTTTGGAATGGAATGCAGCACAGTGAGCTGTAGAGAGTGTGCGCGGACAGGAGCCCACAGCAAACCCAGTAAGTTATTACAGTCTGGAATGCACGGCCTGAAAGGCTGGTGGAAGCAAATTTCAATAATAACTTTCAAAAGGGAATTGGATAGGTAGTTGAAGAGGAAAAATTTGCAAAGATATGGGAAAAGAGCAGGGGAGTGGGACTGATTGGGTAGCTCTTCCAAAGAGCCAGCGCAGGCACAATCTTCTGTACTATATTCTGACTATAGCTGTCATATTCTATGATTCTACGAATAAACAACCACAGTTTCTCTTTTTATATATAAAAATGATCTCAACAGACACTCAGCCCTGTTAATCCTGGAGGATGAGCAATGTCATTGGAGCCAGGAATGAGAGGAATGCACCATAGAGACAGGAGGAAGCTAGTCAGCCCATTCAGTCCTGTTACTTCTCTCACACTTTTGGTTTGGTCGAGCTTTTAACCCTTTGATACCAAATGCCCCTCAGCCCCTCCTGACATTCAGACACTTTTTCACACTGAAACGTCTCCTCGAGAAATGGATTGGTTTAGAAGCCGTAAAGTTAAGCTTCACAGAGCAACGGCCGAGCTCCTGGCTGGCACTGCCTGTGAGGGGATGTGTTTGGTGGAACATTCCGAGGACCGGGAAGCAACGCTGAATGTTACAAAAACATTCCAGGGCTTTGTGGCAGCATGTTTGCCTGTCTGTGTCTGGGGGGAGGGAGTGGTCAGAGGTCAAACACAAGATAATCTGCTGAGCAGTCAGAGCAGTGGGTGATTGTTTGCATATTTTGTTCTTTGTCAGTTTCCTCCCTTCATTTAGGAGACATCTGGAAGGTAGTGACATGATTTCTACAGCTTGGAATCAGGAGGGGTGGAGGGCAAAGGGGTGGGGGTAGGAGGATGTCCGAAGGCATTTGAATTTGCCAATGGAAATATCTTTCACTTTACATCCTGCCAGCTGTTAGTGCAGACATACATCATCATCATCATAATAATAATCCTTGCATTTGATACAGCGCCTCATCACGTCTTCAAGACGTCTCAAAGCGCCTCACAGGACTACACTGTAAAGTGAATTGACTGTATATTTTGTGGGCGAAATGCGGCAGCCAATTGTGCACATCATCCTTTCAGTAGTGCACAGCCTGGCACTGGGTTAGAGGCAACTGAAGATCTTCCTCTTTGACCATGCCTATGGTCACCCACCCCTCTCCCCAGTTTGTCATTAAGCTCCATCACTATCAAGCATTCCGAGACACTGCTGTGTGAAGGGTGCTATTTGAATGTAAGTAGTAGTAGTCGTTGTTACCACCAGCTCGGTGATCCACTTTGTCTTTATAAAACACTTGGAGACATTATCTGATATGAACGTTGTTGGCTCTGCGTGAGGGGTGTTATATAAATGCAAGTTGCTGTTGCTCTACTTTCGTTTCTAATGTTGTCCTTTCTCTCCCAGTTACTCTCGGAATCACACTTACAACACCTACATCGGGATGGGCTACGTCATCAGTGGGATAGACCAGGGTTTGATCGGAGTGTGCATGGGAGAGAGACGGAGAGTTGTCATCCCCCCACATTTGGGTTATGGAGAGAACGGTGTGGGTAAGGAAGCAGCTGCACTCCACCAAAGGTCTTGGTGATCAGGTGGGAAGTGAAAATTGCGGGGGGGTGGTGGGGGGAGAGGGGGGTTGATGTTCTGGTATATCAGGACTTTCTTTTCTCTTTCTCCCCTCCTCTGTGGTCTTTGTATATTCACACCAAGCTGTGATGGTTTTGTGCTGTTGCTTCTCGCTCTCTGCTTTAGACAGCCCGGTCTGGCTGATTGGCAGGACTGGGAAGGGCAGACCGGTCACTGGGGCAGCGAAACCTCCCACTCAGCTCTTGTTAACCCTGCAAGTCAAAGCCCTACTTTAGTGACTATCCTCCTTGGTGGGGAGGTAAATGGAATGTTGGAATTGAGCCAGTCCTCTGTGGGGGTCTCGATAGTCCTGAGCCAGGCGGGTCCGCAGTATTCCAGGGCACTGCTGATGACAGCACAGCCCAGCCTGGCTCATCAGTGGGTCCAGGAAGGACAGACCAGTCACTGGGGGCAGGGAGTCATCCTACGCAGTTCCTGTTAACCCTGCAAGCTAAAACCCTAACGGGTAGGGTGGTCCTAGTTGGACAAGGAGTGGAAAAGCTTGCTAGATATCAATATCAATAGCAGTTTTAGCTGGTTAGAGTCATTGAGGTTGGGATTCTTCCCTCTCAGCTCCAAAGCGTTAACAAGTAGGGTGGTCCTAGCTCAATATGCAGCAGTAAGCTTGCCAGTCAGTGCTTTCAAGGCAAGCTATTACAGTTTTAGCTGCTTGCACTTTAGCAGTTACCCCAATGCATACTCTTGGGGTCCCCATGCCTTGGCACTTGGCAACCTACGCCTAATACTTTCTGGAATTGGGTATGCAGAATGCATCCCTCCAGAGAGAGAGTGCGCATTCCATTCCAACAATCTATCTCTGGGATTTCCATGTGTAGGCGGAATGCATGGAAATCTCAGCTTGGTTTAGATATTCTTAAGCATGGGGCTGGGTTTCCCGATGTGTCAGACATTTCTTTCCATCCCAATCTTGCTGCCAGCTCTCCCACTGTCCGAGGCTGGAATGTACAAGGAGCTGATGGTTTTCCCTCTGTTCTCCAACATTCCAGGCGACAAGATTCCTGGCTCTGCCGTGCTGGTCTTCGATGTTCACATAATCGATTTCCACAACCCGAGTGACCAGGTGGAAATCCAAACATACTTCAAGCCAACTGATTGCAACCGCACCAGCAAGCTGAACGACTTCATCCAATATCATTACAACGCCTCCCTCATGGACGGCGAGGTGCTCTACACATCGTACGTTGGCTCTTAACTTTTTTTTGAAAAAAGCACCCATTTGTCTCCTAAAAGTTTTGACTCGTGTTATTCTCCTGCTCAGCACAGCTCTATGGATGCCCCAGTAGCTCACACAGGAGACTATTGTTTAAATGCATGTCTGTGTGTGTGTCTCTTTCTCTCTAACATGCAATCGAGGGTGTGTTGTTGTCTGTCTCTGTCTCTCTGAGTGGAGTCCTGTAGTATATTGGTTAGAGTATTCGCCTCGCAAGCAACAGGACCCAGGTTCGATTCCTGGGCAGGGCAAAACGTTAGGCACATTTTGTTACTCCAGGTGCCTCTGTTTACCTAACAGTAAGTAGGAACCCGGTTTTAGTGGATTGGGGGATTGCTTTTTGGGTGTAATAACCCCTTGAAAAAATATTTGGTCACTCAGTCCACGACTGATTGTGGGATATTGCTTTGTGCAATTGTCTGCCACATTTCATCCACAAAATACAGTCAATTGAGTTTACAGTATATTCTGCAAAGATCTTAATAATAATAATCCTTGCATTTGATATAGCGCTTTTCACGTCGGGAGGACGTCCCAAAGCGCTTCACAGAACACACTGTAAAGTGAATTGACTGTATATTTGTGGGCGAACGCGGCGGCCAATTGCGCACAGCAATGTCCCACAAACAGTCATAGATTGAAAATGACCAATTTTATTATTGTTTTTGGTTTTGGAGGAGGGATTATTATTAGGCTCTGTGTGGAGTAAGGAAACTTGCCCAAGGTTTCGCCCTCTGCCTGGAATTGAACTCAGGTCTCTCGCTTGCAAAGCGAGTGCTCTAACCACTGAGCTACAGGACTCCACTTTGACACATTTTAGCAACATGCGCTATGTCAAATGTAAGGATTATTATTATTATCATTTAGATTGGTGAGAGATGGTGGTGGGGTATTTAACCAAGGGAGGAACCCTCAGCCTCCGATCCCAGCTTCACCCAAAGCCCAACTCCCTTCTGGGGGTCTTTGGGTATCAGTCAGGAATGGGAATAACTCTATCATGGTCTTGGCTCAGAGGATGAACAGACAAAATAAATTTAGTACTTTACATGGAGAGTGGTGAACAGGTGGAAGAGATTATTTTTATTATTAATAATACTTGCATTTGATATAGTACCTTATCACATCATCGAGACATCTCAAAGTGCATCAGAGGATGTACTCTGTAGTGGTGTATCTGTGTATATTCTGTGGGTGAAACATATGCAAAATACCCAGATTCCCTGGGAGGTGGTTAGAACAACAACAACAAATTACATTTGGAAAGCGCCCTTCACATCGTGAGGACATCCCAAGACGCTGGACCGTCAGGGATTTGAACCCGAGCAGGGAGTTGGGATCAGGATGATTGAAGGGCAAGAAGGGTAGGGGGAGGAGAGTGATCCCTACCCTTCGAAGAAGAGGGTATTGAGACAAGCCTTGAAGGAGGCAAGGGAGGGAGTGAGGCGAAGGGATTGTGGGATGCAATTCCAAAGGATGGGGACAGAGAGGCTGAAGGCCCGACCACCGATGGTGGGGCAGGCAAGGTGGAGGACATGGAGCAGGCCGGAATCTGCTGAGCGAAGGGAGTGGACAGGTCTACATGAAGTTAGCAGGTCACAAAGATAGGGCAGAGCCCTCTACGGTTACAAGAGGGAAATTAGACGGTTTGACGGCGAGGTGGTGAGATCAGTCTTTGTGCCAATGTGTAATCAGAGTTGTGATGGTCGGCTGAGCGGCAGATAAAGAACGGTGTCAGCGAAGTATGTCACACTGACCTTTGGACCCTTCACTGCCTGCTTCCAGGTCAGCGATGATCTGAAGAGCAGCACCTTTCCCGGGCTCTGAGAGGATGGCTCAGATCTTCCCTTCGTTGAATTACTAAACTGTTTCCCCCTCTTGTTCCAGGCGCGAACACGGGTCTCTCCAAAGCCTTGTCATCGGCTCCTCCAAGATGATTGAAGGGTTAAACCAGGGAGTGCTGGATATGTGCATCGGAGAGAAGCGGATTATAACTATCCCACCGCATCTGGCACACGGGGAGAAGGGATGTGAGTGACTGAGAGCGTTACACCCACTGAGAGCGTTACACACACTGAGAGAGTTAAACACAATGAGAGCGTTACACTCTGGAGTCCCGTAGCTCAGTGGTTAGAGCACTCGCCTCGCAAGCGAGAGGATCCGGGTTCAATTCCCGGGCAGGGCGAAACATTAGGCAAGTTTCCTAACTCCACACGCCTCTGGTTACCAGCAGTGAGTAGGAATCTGGTTGTTAGTCAATTGGTGGATCACTTTTCCAGGGGTAATAAACCCATTTAAAAAATAATAATAATTTGGTCACTCAATCCACGACTGTTTGTAGGACACTGCTTTGTGTTTGGCTAACACGTTTTGCCCACAAAATACCCAGTCAATTCGCTTTACAATATATTCTGTGAAGCTCCTTGACATCTCAATGATGTGATAACAACAGCAAAATTACATGTGTAAAGCGCCTTTCATGTCGGGAGGACGTCCCAAGGCGCTGGACAGTCAGTGTTTCGGACCCGAGCTGGGGGTCGGGAAAGGGGAGGGTGGAGGGCAGGGGTGGGGGCAAGTAGGGTGATCGAAAGCACGGTCGAAGAGGAGGGTCTTGAAAAGGGTCCTGAAGGTGGAAAGGGAGGGTGGGGGGCGAGACAGATGGACTGTGGGATGGAGTTCCAGAGGGTGGGGGCAGGATGGCAGAAGGCCCACCAAGCCAATGGTGGGGCGAAGGAGGCGGGGTACGTGGCGCAGGCCTGAGCCCGCTGAGCGGAAAGAGCAGGTCGGTTGGTAGGGCACTATGTCAAACGCAAGCATTATTAATACACACACTGAGAGGATTACAGACACCAGTCCCACTGAGAGTGAAAGCTAAATTGGTTGAAAGTTGGGAGAACACGGAAAGGACTGTCATTGAATCCCATCGAAAATCAAGTGAGGCATTCAAGAGATCAGGTAAGGTGATGGGAGAGGGAGAAAGATGGGAAAATGGAACGAAAGAGGTGCCATAGATTTGGTCCCAAGCTCTGCAGGTGAAAATCCTCATGTGGTGTGGCTGATGTTGAACTGGTTCCTCCTGCAGTGGGAGACGTACCTGGCAGTGCCGTGCTCTTGTTTGATGTTGAGCTGCTGGATCTCAAGCCAGGGGTCCCGGACGGCTATCTGTTCGTGTGGACCGAAGACGCTCCGAGCAACCTGCACGAGGAGCTGGACAAGGACAAGGACGGAGAGATTGTGCTGGATGAGGTAGATGCTTCCTTAGGGTATCCATCACTCCCCCCTCCTCCCCCCTCCCCCCTCCTCCCTCCTCCCCCACGGGTGGCTGTGGGTTCAAGTCACATGTTGCTACGTTGAGCTCATAATCCAGACTGAAGCTCATTCCAGTGCAGGTGGCTGTGTTGGAGGCAGTGTTGGAGGCAGTGTCGGGGGCAGTACTGAGCTACATTATCAGAGGTGTTGTCGATCAGCTGAGCTGTTAGCCCCAGTTCCTGCCTACCTGTTCGGGTGGACATAAAAGACCCCGGGACACTGTTGCAAAACAGAAAGGATTGGATGGGGCAGTCACTGTGGGAAGGAGGCGGGGTGGGGGCAGGAGGCGGGGGCAGGGGGCGGGGGCAGGGGGCGGGGGCAGGAGGCGGGGTGGGGGCAGGGGGCGTGGGCAGGAGGCGGGGTGGGGGCAGGAGGCGGGGTGGGGGCAGGAGGCGGGGTGGGGGCAGGGGCGGGGGCAGGGGCGGGGGGGGCAGGAGGCGGGGTGGGGGCAGGAGGCGGGGTGGGGGCAGGGGGCGTGGGCAGGAGGCGGGGTAGAGGCAGGACGCGGGGATATTTTCCCTCTGACTGGTCTGTCGGTGTTAGTTTTCCAGCTATATAAAGGCTCAGGTGGCCAATGGGAAGGGCCGCCTGTCGCCCACTGAAAGCCCCGACAAACTGATCCAGGACATGTTCAACAACCAGGACCGTAACAGTGACGGCAAGATCAGCCCCAGCGAGCTCAAGCTGAAGGTCGACGAAGACAAGGAGAAGCTCCTGAAAGACGAACTGTAAACAACCCCCACAAACCAGAAACTCTTTCCAGAAGCTCAGACACCCAATATGTATATGTACAATAGATTGCTGAGGATTGAAATCTCTGTCGTGTGAAATAGTTGTCGCAGCCCACGTCCCATTTTGACGTCCTAATTGCTTTGTGTTTATCGTCTGTGTTCCTTCCTCCCTTTCTTCCTTTTTTCCCCTTCAGTTAATCCCGTTCATGTTCACACCTTCTCCGTCACTGAGACCCCGGGTGCAGTGTTTAGGCTGTGAACAAGCCCTCGCTGGACGCTGAATTTGCTGAACCCAGGTGTTTGCATTCTCCAGTGGCTGCAGGTTGGTGGATTTCTGCAGGAATCACCTGATTTTTCCATGGAGCAACATCGAATTTTCCTTTCCCCGGAGCTGTGGCTGGTGACAGGGAGTGAGCCAAGCGGCTGAAGGCATCGCAGCCTTGGATGGTTCCAGTGTTTGGTTCCTTGTTGATCTCGGTTTGTTCGCAGTGGCTTGTAATCTTGCCTAAATCAGACAATCGGCAGCTAAAACGTTATTATTGTTTAGGGCACTCGCCTGGCAAGCGACACACCTGGATTCGATTCCAGGCAGAGGGTGAAACCTCGGGCAAGTTTCCTTACTCCACACAGAGCCTAATAATAATCCCTCCAAAACAAAATAATAATAAAATTGGTCATTTTCAATCCACAACTGTTTGTGGGCACTTTACAATATATCCTGTGAAGCGCTTTGAGACGTCTCAATGACGTGATAAGACACTATATCAAATACAAGGATTAGTATTATTATATTTCAATAACCACTCTGAAATTAAAACTGAATTGAAGACTGTTCCACAATGCTCCTGAAAAAAGGAACAAGTGGCATCACAGGCTAAGATTAATTGGAATTTCGGGCCATTGGTCTCACCTGGAAGCTCCTGTTGTGTGTGATCTTCGACCGCTGATATAGGGTGAGAACCCTATGATTGTACAGAAACAAAGTGGGTTACAATCTCATTGCCTTATTCCACTAGACTTCCCTGAGATTGAGTGAATAAGCCTTTAGTTCTGAGGATGGCTTTTCACCCACCTCCCATCCATGCCTCTAGTCTCCCATCTTCAACATTCCCCCCACCGGCCACTTGGTGGTGGAGTAAACCTCATATAAGTCCTATCAGTTGGGACCATAAATTTAATATGACTTATGCAACGTATGAGTTAAACTGATACTCTTGAAATATGGAATATAAACTCGTGAGCAGGACAGGCAGATGAATGACTTCGGCGATTATACAATTTATACAGATCAGACTTATGCGAGTTTTACTGTACACTATAGCAAAGATCTTGACAGAAGCCACAGCCTACTCCTATGCTCCTCACTCCTAGTCAGAGTCAGCAGAAATGGGGTGCGGGTTTACAGGGAACGAGGGGGAGGCCTGGGCGCAGTGGGCAAGGCTCTAGTCTGACAAGGTTAGTTCTTGTCCTCGTTGGATATTTCCGGTTGAACCTTCAGTTGGTGGATTTCAAAACATTTCCTCTTATTTCAGAGACAGCGTCTCCACTCCTTGACTTGGGTTTGTTTTTTTTAATTAAATATGACGGGTGATGTTTGATGCGATGAATTGTGTTCCTGTGAATGGGTGTGTTGTACAATGTGTTTGAGAGTTTTGTGCTGGGAGGATGAGTGCTGAGAGGCACGGAAGCTGCTCAGGGTTAAATCCCGGGATTCCCGTCGCCGTCAGGATAACCGGGACGTATCCAATTTTCCCTCGCGCTCTGCAAGGAAGTTTAAATAAAGGAATTTCCCAGAAAAAGTGCCATTTGCTTTGTGAGTCGCTGTTTTGGCTATTGATTGAAACGGGAACACGTGGTATCTGTTGAAGTGATTGTTTTCCGGGGGTAATAATCCTTCCAGATAGAAAATAATTTGGTCATTCAATCCACGAACGTTTCGGGACACCTCTGTGCAATCGCCTGCCGCATTTCACCCACAAAATACCCAGACACATTTTTACAAAATTCACTTTACAACATATTCTGTGAAGCGCTTTGAAACGTCTCAGTGATACGACTAATCAAATGCAAGGATTGTTTATCAGTAGTAGAAGTAGTATTCATCCAAACCGGTCTCATGATCTTGAAGTTACAACAGACTGGAATCTGCTTCAGTGGTTAATATACAAACCAGGACTTGTGACAGCTGGTAGGTAAATAAAACACTACTCTTGTCGCTTTAAGTAACCTCAGCTGCACAGACAGTTTCGACTCATCAACTGAGAATTTAATGGTTTAAACCGATGTCATTATTTGCACTCTCGTGTGTGTGTTTGTACAAGACTTTGGTCTCAAAGTTTGACTTGTCATCCGCAAGAATAATTGTCTTAATGTTAAGTACTCTGACACAACCCGTGTGGGGGTCGCTGTATAATAATAATCAACACAAGTTTTTTTTGGAGCAAATGAGCAAATGATGTTCTGTTAGTAAGCAGTAGCAGGGCACACCAGTCACAGGGGGAAGGGAATCCTCCCACTCAGCTCCTGTTAACCCTGCAAGCCAAAGCCCTAACGGGTAGGGTGGTCCAAGCTGGACAAGGAGTGGGAAAGCTTGACAGACAGCGATACCAATGGCAAGTTACGCAGTTTTAACTGGTTAGACTCCCGCAGTTACCCCAACACACACTCTGGGGTCCCGCCACCAAGCCTTGGCTCTTGCCAACCGGCACCTAATCATCTCCAGGATCAGGGAGAGAATGCGCATTCCAGTCCAAACACAGGGAAATTTCCAGTCTGGTTTGGAGACTCTTAAGCACGGTGATGGGTTTCCGCTTGGGTCAGACACCCAGCTGTTGTGGACAGTATTAAACAGACAACGTCTCACTCTAGAAAAGGGTTTATTGTGGAGTACAACTCTGACGCAGAATTAATTTCCTGTCTGCCTGCCCCTCCCCCGAGCAGAGAGGTCGTTATACAAAATCGATGCTTAAAACATTCTTTAAAAAACTAAGTGAAAGGTGATGGGGATACATAGGGCGTGGTTCTCGTGGGCGAGGGGTGTGTGTGTGGGGGGAGGTCAGGACAGGAAGCGCAGAGATACTGAGACCCAGCGCAGTCCCTGGAGAGAGTGGGGAAGATCACAGGTGTCTGTCGTGATGAGCAGCAAGAGCATTTCAAGTTTAACACGTGTCCATTCACACACGCACATCAGATGAAACACTGGGACTTGTGGTTTTACTCAGTGAATTAGTTGAATTTAGGAATTTACCCCTCCCCCCCCCCATCTCCGATCCCAGCCTGGCCATAAACGGGCACACATGAACACAGACCCATATACATGAGGGGGGAGGGAAACATGGCGCTAACAGCCCCCACCCCCGAGGCCATTCCCCTCGTTATCAGCCCCCACCCTCACTAGGTGCGTATCAATGAGGTATTCCAGAAAATTGATTCATTTTACAAAGTTTTAAAATCAACAGGATAATTAACATTCCACACTCTCTCCTCCACTCCCTCCCCCAGATTGAACCAAGCTAAATTGCGCCCCCCCCGCCCATGGACTGAGGGATAATGCTGCACAGAGGAGATCGATGATATTGAGGAGATATCTGTGCGAATCGATGGATCAACTCAGACCTGGAGTATAAACAGCCCAAAGGTCTCACTTCTCGATCTTTTCAATTTGTCCTTGGAAAAGCTCCCTCTAACCGGCACCCGCAGCCGAGCCCCAGCCCGGGTTAGAGACAGAGCAAACCTCCCTCGGCACTGTCCTCACTGCCTTTGTTTGATCTTCCACTTCCCGCACAATCACAGAGTGGCCTGGCTGGGCTGGGCTGGGCTGGGATGGGTTGGCTTGGGTTGGATTGGATTGGTTCAAGGAGAGGAACAATGTGCGGCTTGTGTGTATGCATACGCCCAGTGTGGAGTGTGCGTGTGTAGAGTGACGCGTGTGTGTGGAGTGTGTAGAGTGTGCTCATCCGTTGAGTGTGTGTGTTTTGCGTCTGTGTGTGTGTGTCTTGAGTTTGTGTGTGTCTTGAGTGCGCGCGTGTTGAGTGAGTGCACGTGCGTGTGTTAAGTGTGTGTGTGGTTGAGCGAGGCTCCTCAGGCCAGTGGCTGACTGGGGCTGAGGATGTGCTCCAGGATTCCGTTGGCCACGTCCAAGGTCTCGTCCCTCACAAGGACAATGTCGTAAGCCGCCAAATACTGCTCCAGCAGCTCCTCCACCTGCACACGATCAGAGAGAGAGAGAGAGAGAGAGAGAAAGAGAGTGACGGAGGCCGGAATGTCTGGCAAGCTTTCCCGCTGTTTGTCCAGCTCGGACCACCCTACCCATTAGGGCTTTGGCCTGCAGGGTTAACAGGAGCTGAGTGGGATGACTCCTTGCCCCCAGTGACCGGTCTGCCCCTGATGAGCCAGGCTGGGCCTGTGCTGTTGTAAGCAGCGAGCGCCCTGGAATACTTTGGATCTGCCAGGCTCAGTAATCGGGCTACCGAGACCGGAGGAGGGGGGAAAGGGGAGGGGGGGTGGGGAGAGGGAGAACGGGGCTCACCTTGTCGTTCAGGAAACCGATTTTCAGGATGTTTTCCTGGTTCTGCACCCCGTCGGCCATACTGAGGTCCCCCAGAGAGTCTCCCAGCAACACCACGTTACTGCACTGCATCAGCAGCTGGAAGTATTCCGTGTTCTGCAGGGCCCCCTCCTGCTTGTTATACACGTGAATCAACTCACCCTTAAACCCCTTCAGGAGGCCCTGAGAGACGAGGAGGTAACAACAAAATATAATCAGCCCCCCTACACACACACACTCGCACACCCACACAATAACGATAATAATAATGGTCACACAATCCGCGGCTGTTTGTGGGGACGCTGCTGTGCGCAATTGGTTGCTACTTTTCGCCCACAAAACATGCAGTCAATTCACTTGACAGTCTATTCCGTGAAGCGCTTTGTGACGTCTCGAAGGCGCTGTATCAAATGTGAGGGTTATTATTTTCTTTAAGACAGATGTACATTTATGCAGTGCGTTTGAACACTTTTTTTAACCCAAAGGGTAGTGGAAACCTGGAACTCTCTGCCCTCGAAAGGCCGTGGATGTCGGACTGAGGTGGATAGCTGTTTGTTAGGTCAGGGCATCAAGGGGTATGGAGCAAATGCGGGTAAATAAGAGTTGAGGCACAGATCAGCCGTGATCTAATAGAAGAGGGGAACAGACTTGGGATTGTAAAATAATAAACAATCACTACACTTTACAGTACGGTCTGTGAAGCACTTTGAGACGAGTGCTCGCACACTCACATTCTCGTCGAAGTCCATGAAGTTGGAGACCACCTTCACGTTGGGGTGATAGACCCCCACCTGACGGATCACCTCCTCCAGAATGTCACCGACCCCGGCCGAGAATATGAAGACGGGAATGTTGTGCTGCTGAAGCTTATCAAAGAAAGGTTTGTATCCGTCTCTGCAGAGGAAAGGCAGCTCCTTAACACACAGCTCGCACGCAGCACCACTGCCATTACACACCCGCCGTTACACACCGCTCGCCCACCCACCCACCATTACACACCCGCCGTTACACACCGCTCGCCCACCCACCCACCATTACACACCCGCCGTACACACCCGCCGTTACACACCGCTCGCCCACCCACCCACCATTACACACCCGCCGTACACACCCGCCGTTACACACTGCTCGCCCACCCACCCACCATTACACACCCGCCGTTACACACCGCTCGCCCACCCACCCACCATTACACACCCGCCGTACACACCCGCCGTTAGACACCGCTCGCCCACCCACCATTACACACCCACCATTACACACCCGCCGTAACACACCGCTCGCCCACCCACCATTACACACCCACTGTTACACACCTGCTGTTACACACCGCTCGCCCACCCACCATTACACACTCACCATTACACACCACCGTTACGCACTATCGTTACACACCACCATTACGCACCACCGTTACGCACCACCGTTACACACCACCGTTACACACCACCATTGCACACCAACATTACACACCAACATTACACACCAACATTACACACCAACATTACACACCACTCAGGAAGCCTGGCTGATTTCCCCCTTATCCCCGCGGCCTGTGTAGCTGACTGTAGTCTCGCTGCTGACCCACTCGCTGTGTCTCTCGCTACAAACCCGCGCTCGCTGACTCGTTCCTGGGGCAGCGGTTCTGTACCTCAGCACAGCGTTCGACTCCCGCACCGTCTCCACCAGATTGATCTTCGCAATCTTCTGCTCCACCAGCAGCGCATGCACCTTAGTCCACCTGCAGGTCAAGGCAGCTCAATACCCAGCCTCCACACCCCCTCCCCCACCTCACACACAGCCCTCACACACAGCCCTCACACACACACACTCCTCACACACAGCCCTCACACACACACTCCTCACACACAGCCCTCACACACACACCCCTCACACACAGCCCTCACACACAGCCCTCACACACAGCCCTCACACACACACACACAGCCCTCGCACACCCCCCACACACAGCCCTCACACACAGACCTCACACACACACACCCCTCACACACAGCCCTCACACACAGCCCTCACACACACACCCTCACACACAGCCCTCACACACAGCCCTCACACACACACCCCTCACACACAGCCCTCACACACACACCCCTCACACACAGCCCTCACACACACACCACCACACACAGCCCTCACACACAGCCCTCACACACACACCACCACACACACACCCCTCACACACAGCCCTCACACACACACCACACACAGCCCTCAAACACAGCCCTCACACACACACCACCACCACACACACACCTCTCTCACACACACACACCACCTCACACACAGCCCTTGCACACACACACCCCTCACACACAGCCCTCACACACACACACACCCCTCACACACAGCCCTCACACACACACCCCTCACACACAGCCCCACACCACCACCCCTCACACACAGCCCTCACACACACACCCCTCACACACAGCCCTCACACACACACACACAGCCCTCGCACACACACACCCCCCACACACACCCCTCACACACACACCACTCACACACAGCCCTTGCACACACACACCCCTCACACACAGCCCTCACACACACACCCCTCACACACACATACCCCTCACACACAGCCCTCACACACAGACCTCACACACACACACCCCTCACACACAGCCCTCACACAGCCCTCACACACACACACCCCTCACACACACAGCCCTCACACACATACACCACTCACACACACCCCTCACACACACCTTTACACGCTGCTCACACTCCCCCCATATCACACACGCCTCATCACCGTTCCCCCCTTAGCCCCACTCTCATTGCCCCCGCGTCTCCTGATGATGGTTCCCCAGAGCCTCTCACCATTCGATCATCAGTGGCAATTTTTCAGTGATGGACGTCGAGGGGTCGATTTCCAAGGGGTAGTAAGTGTTCAGAAGATCCTTCAGCTGTGAGGAGGGAGGGAGGGAGAGAGGGAGAGAGAGAAGGAGGGAGGGAGAGAGGGAAGGAGCCGTCAGTGCCCGGAGCGATAGCCATGCTCTATCCGCAGCCACGCACACGTGGGTGTGTGAGGGGTGTGTGTATGTGTGTGAGGGGGGTGTGTGTAACCAGCTCTCACCCCACACACTGCGCACACACACACACACGGTAACACACATGGTCACACACACACACACACACACGTGCATCATCGCTCTCCCACATACTAACGCAGCGCACCCTTACACCCAGAACAAGATGAACGAGAGGTTGGAGCCGAAGAAGACTTTCAGCTCAAACACAGAGCTGGGAGTTAGATGAGTCCATCGTTCTGGCCTCAACCACAACAACCACCACAACAGTAACCGAACCACAGCCATTGTATAGCGCCTTTCATGTCGGAGGAGGGAGGGAGCGAGTCTCACACACACACACACACACACACACTCTCACACACACTCTCTCACACACACACACACTCACACACACACACACACTAATGCACACGCATGCACACTCACACATATACTCTCATAAACAGGCGCACACTCTGACGCATACACATCTTCACACACGCGGAATCACACCTACCTTCTTCCTACATTCCTCGCTGACTAAGTCGCTGTTGATAATAATATCTGCGACAAACAAACAAAAGAGGATCATGAGAGTAAAGCCCCCACCGGCCCCACGTGTGAGTGGCTGAAACACATCGTCCCTGACAGCGACTCTCTCTCTCTCTCTCTCGCTGTGATTGAGCTCATCAGAGGTCTCAGGGAAATGGCTATTTCCACACCAGCAACATCCCAGATCGGGGTCAGCACAGGATGGGGACAGAGTAAAGAGGGGGGTTAAAGGAACCAACGTAAACAACAGGCACCTGGATGACCCCCTGCCCCCACCCCCAGCCCCACCACACCCTCTACAAAAGCAGCTGTCCCACATACACAGCAGATTTCCTGCACTGTAATATCTAAGGCAGTTTGGGAGATGATGGGATTCAGCGAGTTACTCAGCGGGGTCACTAGGGGTCAGTGCAAAGCGCAGAGAACCCTCCCTCCACACCCCCACACCAACCCCCCCCCCCCCACCTCACCCATTCCCCTCGGGGAGCAGAGATCCTCCCCTCCCCCTGTAGCAAGGAGACCCCGCAGTGAGGGAGAGGCTCAAACACGATCACACTCACTGTGGCAGGTGGGACATCTTTTCCCATTGGTGGCGAATCTGGTCAAAGTCATATCGAAATCAGTGATGATCTGAAAGAGAGGACGGGAGGGAGGGTGGAAGCGGGTGTTTATCAGCAGCGTTTCAAGGCCATTGTTCCTCCACATCTGTGCAGTACTCGAGAATAGTAATAATAACGACAGTAATAATAAAATCCTTGCATTGTGGAGTCCTATAGCTTAGTGGTCAGAGGACACAAGCAAGAGGACCCGGGCAGGGCGAAATCTGGGCAAGTTTCCTTGCTCCACACCTAGCAGTAAGCAGGAACCCGGTTGTTAGTCGATTGACGGATCACTTTTCCGGGGGTGACGATCCCTTCAAAAACAAACAATAACAATTTGGTCACTCATTCCACGACTGTGTGTGGGACGCTGCTGTGCGCAATTGGCTGCCACGTTTCGCCCACAAAACATACAGTCAATTCACTTGACTGTATATCCTGTGAAGCGCTTTGAGACGTCTCGAAGACGTGATAAGGCACTGTATCAAATGCAGGATTATTATTATGATGAATTTTGCAGCCAGTTTGCACACAGCGATGTCGCATAAACAGCCACAAAGTGAGTGACCAAATTTACCTGGAGTTTGGGATCTGTTGTGAACTGAGGATCAAAAGATCTGCCGAGATCCAATAAACTGGTGGAACAGGCCCGATGGGCTTAATGGCCTCCTCCGGTTCCTATTTTCCTATGCTCCTAATATTCAATGCAGCAGAGTAAGGGTGAATAAAAGGCTCTGGGAGGCTATGAGGCTGTGTAAAGGGCGCTATATAAATGCAAGTATTTGTTGTTGATAATAATGACTATTCTCTCCCGCCCGGTCCTAAAGGTTACAGCACTTAAACTGGCCTTTTGGCCCCACAATCTGCTCTGATGTTTTTATTCAAACAGATAACCTTCTCTCTCCCTGTATTAAGTCTTTCACTTCAAGCATCTATCTCATTCCATTAGCAGGCGTTGGGGACTTTGCCTCGAAAACATTTAGTGGAAAAAGAAATCCCACATTCCGTCCACCCTCTGTGTAAAGATAGCTTTCCTCTCTCTCCCTCTCTCTCCCTCCTATCACTGCTTGTGTGATTATCTTAAATATGTGCCCTCTCGTTACTGACTCACTGGTCTGCTGAAACAATCTACAGTAAACTCCTGATAACTTGACCCTGCCTTAACTTGTCAGTACCACTTAAGTCATCATTGGAGTCCTGTAGAGTAGTGCTTAGCGCAGTCGTCTCGCAAGTGAGGGGACCTGGGTTTGATGTCCGGGCAGGTTGAAACCTTGGGCAAGTTTCCTTACTCCACACTCCTCTGTTTACCCAGCAGTAAGTAGGAACGTGGTTGCTAATCGTTTGGTGGATCGTTTTCTGGGGGTAATAATCTCTAAAAAACAAATTCACTTTACAGTATATTCTGTGAAGTGCTTTGAGACGTCTCGAAGATGTGATAAGGCGCGATATCAAATGTAAGGACTATTATAAGAACATAAGAAATGCTAGACAAAAAAAGACCATGGTCCATCTAGTTCGCATTCCACCTTCCTGGCGGTCGCTTGCAGTTATGTCCCAAACTCCCTATGTATTATTCCCCATCATGTTATTTCCTAAAAGAAAACGATCTAATCTGTGTTTGAAAGAATCAACATTTTTTGCTTCAACCGTCTTCCTAGGGAGCCACAGGTTCACTATTCACTCACTGAAATAGTGTTTGTGTAGATTCATTCTGAATGTACATCCCTTCAATCGCTGGCCGATTTCCTCTGGTTTTACTATTCTGGACAAGTTGAAGCAGCCTATCATGATCTATATTGTTTGGCCCGTTTAGAATCTTAAAGACAGCAATCATGTCGCCTCTCAATCTTCCCTTTCCCAGCGTGAACATGCCCAATTTACTTAGTCGCTCCTCAGAGTCCAGTCCCTTCATTCCCTCAACCATTTTGGTTGCCCTCCTCTGTCTCTTCTCGATTTCTCCAATATCCTTTTTGTACTGCGGTGACCAGAACTGTACACAGTCTCTAAGATGGTCGCAACAATGATTTATACAGTGGCACGATTACCCCACTATTACCCACAATGGACGTCAAACCTACTGGTCTGTAATTTCCTGGGTCACTTTGTTACCTTTCCCTAAAAATAGGAGTAACATCTGCCTTTCTCCAGTCCCCCAAAACCTCTCCAGGATTCAGTGATTTTTGAAAGATTTTGCCAGTGTTTCTGTGGCTTCCTCCCTTAGTTCCTTAAGGATCCTCGGATGTAATTTATCCGGCCCCTGAGATTTAGCTGTTGCCAAACAGCTGTTTGGCAACCATGCTGGTCACGGTATGAAAAGTGTCACAACGTTTCTCTGCAACATCCTCTTTCGAAATCAGATAGGTTACCCGTCTCCTCCTTGGTAAAGACTGATCCAAAAAACTTATTTAGACCTAAACTGAGGCCCTCCTGATTGGCTCACGTCAGCGCCTCCTCACCTCAGGCGCTGACAGCATCAGCATCCAAGGCCGCACTCTCCACCTCTCAAAGCCGGTCAGGAACCTCGGGGTTTTGTTCGACCCTGAGCTGTCCTTTCTCCCTCATATCTGTGCCACAACCGGCACCGCCTTCCATCACCTCCGGAATATCGCCAGACTACGGCACTACCTCACCCCTCACGCGGCTGAAACTCTGGTCAACGCCTTTATCACCTCAAGGCTGGACTATGGGAACTCTCTCCTCGATGGCCTTCCCGGCCCTCCCTCCACACTGCAGGTCATTCAGAACTCTGCAGCTCGTGTACTGTCCCGCACCAGACACCGCGACCACATCACTCCCACCCTCGCCCTCGCCCTCGCTCGCCTCCACTGGCTCTCCATCCCCCAGAGGATCGAATTCAAGATCCTCATCCTCACCTACAAGGCCATTCACGGCCTTGCTCCCTCCTAACTCTCCGACCTACTATTCCCCTACTTACCTGCCCGTACCCTCTGTTCCTCCGGCTCCGGTCTGCTCCACATCCCCCGCCCCAACCGCCCTACCATCGGTGGCCGGGTCTTCAGCCTCTCAGCTCGGAAACTCCATCCCCCAGTGCCTTTGCTGCTTCCTCCCTTTCCTCCTTCAAGGCCGGTCTCAAGACCTTTCTCTTTGACCGTGCCTTCAACTCCTCTCTCGACTCTCTACCCCCTCCTCTCTCCATCCCTTCCCTCCCCTCACCCTGACCATTTCCCCCAATGCTCGGGTCCCGACCCAACTGTCCAGCACCTTGGGACATCCTTAATCCTATAATCCTTGCATTTGATATAGCGCTTTTCACGTCAGGAGGACGTCCCAAAGCGCTTCACAGAACACACTGTAAAGTGAATTGACTGTATATTTGTGGGCGAACGCGGCAGCCAATTGCGCACAGCAATGTCCCACAAACAGTCGTAGATTGAAAATGACCAATTTATTATTGTTTTGTTTTGGAGGGATTATTATTAGGCTCTGTGTGGAGTAAGGAAACTTGCCCAAGGTTTCGCCCTCTGCCTGGAATTGAACTTAGGTCTCTCACTTGCAAAGCGAGTGCTCTAACCACTGAGCTACAGGACTCCGACGTGAAAGGCGCTCTATAAATGAAATCTTGTTGTTGTTGTTGTTATTGCAGCTTTACTTGTCGTGTTTTCTCCCAAACCCACCTTTAGTGGCCCTATTTCTTTGCTTGCTTTTCTTCTACTTTTAATGTAACTAAAAAACTTTTTGTTATTATCCTTCACATCTCTTGCCATGTTCAATTCAAAGCAATTCGTTGCCATTCTGATGCCCTTTATGTTCATAGAATCATAGAATCGTACAGCACAAAAAGAGGCCATTCAGACCATCGAGTCTGTGCGGCTCTTTGAATAGAGCAATTAATGTCAATCCCACTCCCCAGCCCTTTCCCCATACTCAGACCGGTCCTCCTCAAATACCTGTCCATCAAGTTTTTAAAAGTTGTTATCCTTTCAGGCGTTGGAGGTTTGGTCGTCCCCTTGTTGGCTCCTTTACAAACTGAGTCATAAAACAGTCTTCCTTTCATGATTATTATTATTATTATTATTATGATTCTGGTTTACAAAGGGTCAGGAGGAACCTACCTGGAGTTTGGATGCTCCGCCTCGCTTGATGGACTCGATGATCTCTTTGACCCGTTCGGGGTTTCGGATCTGGACAGTGTTGTTCTGTAACTCTGGTACCTGCAGGAGGGGAGGGAACAGCCAACAGGTCTGACTAATGGGGCCCAAACACACCAGTCACACGCGGCATCGCCACACACGCAGCTCTGTCAGTCTGATCTCCGTATGACGGGATCTACCCCAGGAACAGCATCTCCATTTGTGCACAATTGGCTCAACAGGGTTGTACACAATATGTCCAGCAGTGACACACAAACAACAAACAAATATTACATTTGTAAAGCGCCTTTCAGGTCAGGAGGACGTCCCAAGGCGCTGACCAGCCACACACAGTGTTTATAGTCGAGACAGTAATCCACACTAATCGCGATCGGCTATTGTGGTTGAGGAAGCACTGCAGATAATCAAGCACACGTAAAAACTGGCTACAGCGTTAACCAAAACATTTTTCCATCAGGATTTATAGTCAATGGAGTAACCACTGCACAGCCTTTTTCTTTTTCTTTCTCTCTTTCTCCCTTCAACTCTTTCTTTGTCTGTGATGCTTTCTCTCTTTCTCTCTCTGATCTCCGAGCTGTTTGTTCTTCGCTCTCTGACCGCACGCTGTACACCACTAAATTACATTTATAAAACTCCCTTCATGTTGGGAGGACGTCCCAAGGCGCTGGACAGCCAGGGATTCGGACTGGAGCTGGGGGTTGGGATCAGGGAGGGTGGAGGGCAGGGGTAGGAGGGTGGCCGAAGGCACAGACGAAGAGGAGGGTCTTGAGGCGTGCCTAGAAAGGAGGCGAGGGAGGGAGGGAGTGGGGGCGCAGAGAGGCTAAAGGCCCGAACCGTCGATGGTGGGGTAGGCCTGGCATGGGACATGGAGCAGGCCGGAGCTCTGCTGAGCGGAGGGAGTGGACAGGTTGATCCATTACTCAACAAGCACTGACCCTGACCCTCACAGTCACAAACGGCAATCGCTCTCCTCGGGAATTCTGCACTCAACTGGGTTTAACATTCGCCGGTTTGGCAGCCCTTTTGTTCATATCTACATCAGGGACCAATGTGCATAAGTGGGCATGTGGATACACAGCGCTCTACTGAGTCCAGAGCAGAGTTTCTCAAACGGGTGATTTGTGTGGCCACGGTAGCTGCTCCCTATGGGGCAGTGTGTGGGGGGGTGTGGGGGAGTGGTGGTGTGCATGTGGTCACAGTACCCACTGGCCCTTGTATTCCAAGCGTGACTTGGGCCCTGCTGCTGTGGAGGGTGCGGGCATTTGGCCAAATGCACTCTCTCCCACCAGTCCCCCCCACCCCTACTCCGTCCCTCCTTCCACCCCTCTCCGTCTCTCCCCGTGCGCTCTCTCTCCTACCTCTCTGTCTCTCTCTCCCCCCCACCCACCCCGCCTGCCCTCCTTCTCTCCCTCCCCCCGCCCTCTCCGTCTCTCTGGCCGGCTCAAGGAGGGGGGGGGGGGGGGTGGGTGAAGTAACGCTGATTACAAAAATTTGCACAGAGGCCACCCAGAGCAACGTGTTTGCGAGGCCCCCACTCCAGAGCTTTATCTCCGTAACGCACATACAGGAAGGAGGACCTCGTTATCTTCCAGTAACAGACATCCTGGACAACCGAGGTCCTGACTGCAAGCTCACCCGAGTAACGCCATCTCCCAACGATGCTCCCCCCCCCGCGCCCCACCCACCCACCATCCACCCCACCCCCCATCCCACCCAGCGCCGCCAAAACCCTCTGAGACCTATTATTATTATTATTAACATTATTCGGAAAAGGCATTAGAAGCTGCTACTGATCTCAACGTCAGGTGTGGAGGTGTGAACCCACAAACTTGACGATGAGGAGCCAACAGAGAGCCGGGGGGGGGGGGGGGGGGGGGGGGGGCAGAGGGGGGGAGGGGAGGGGGAGACATCTGTCTGACTTCTGGGCGACAGCAGCAATCGCCGCCCCTGCCCGGCTCGGCAGAAAATCCACGGCTCGGCCCAGGCTCAGGGGCCGCTCTCCCCCACAGTCTAAGTCTAAGGGGGGAGGAGAAGGGGAGGGGGGAGGGGGTGTGGGGGGGGAGGGGGGGAGGGGGGGGGAGGAGAGGAGGGGGGGAGGGGTGTGGGGGGAGGGGGGGGAATTAAACCCGGGTCCTGTCCGCCTGTTCAGATGGACATTAAAGATCCCTCGGCCCCACTGGAGAGAAGAGGAGGAAGGCTTCTCTCTCCCAGTTTCCTGACCAGCAATCACTCCCCCCCCCCCCATCACCCCCCTCTCCCCAATCACTCCCCCCCACATCACCACACCCCCTCCCCAATCACTCCCCCCCACATTACCCCCCCCCCCCCTCCCCAATCACTCCCCCCCACCATCACTCCCCCTCTCCCCAATCACTCCCCTCATAGCTGTTTTGGGGCTATTTACTGTGAGTAAACCGGGCACCATAGTGCGAGGGGGGAGGAGAGGAGGGGAGGGGGGGAGAGGGTGGGGGGGGGGGGGGAGGGTGGGGGGGTGAGGGGGGGAGAGGGTGGGGGGGTGAGGGGGGGAGAGGGTGGGGGGGGTGAAGGGGGAGAGGGTGGGGGGGGGTGAAGGGGGGAGAGGGTGGGGGGGGTGAGGGTGGGGGAGAGGGTGGGGGGGAGAGGGGGGAGCGGCTGCTGAGGACACGGCGCAGTGCAGAACCACTCACCATCTTTGTCGCCGGGAATCGAATCCTAAAGAGAGAGAGAGAGAGAGAGTCAGTCCACAGCGAACGGGGGGGAGGGGGGGGGGGGGGGGGGGAGTGCTGTCAGCAGAGGGTCAGCTGTGGGGGGGCTGTGGGGGCGCTCAGGGCTGTAGGGGGCGCTCAGGGCTCAGGGCTGTGGGGGCTCAGGGCTCAGGGCTGTGGGGGCTCAGGGCTCAGGGCTGTGGGGGCTCAGGGCTCAGGGCTGTGGGGGCTCAGGGCTGTGGGGGGGCTCAGGGCTGTGGGGGCTCAGGGCTCAGGGCTGTGGGGGCTCAGGGCTGTGGGGGCTCAGGGCTGTGGGGGCTCAGGGCTCAGGGCTGTGCTCAGGGCTGTGGGGCTCAGGGCTGTGGGGCTCAGGGCTGTGGGGCTCAGGGCTGTGGGGTTCAGGGCTGTGGGGCTCAGGGCTGTGGGGCTCAGGGCTCAGGGCTGTGGGGCTCAGGGCTGTGGGGGGGCTCAGGGCTGTGGGGGCTCAGGGGCTGTGTGGGGGGCTCAGGGCTGTGGGGGCTGGGGGGGGCTGTGGGGGGCTCAGGGCTGTGGGGGGGCTGTGGGGGGGGCTGTGTGGGGGCTCAGGGCTCAGGGCTGTGGGGGGGCTGTGGGGGGGCTCAGGGCTCAGGGCTTACGGCTGTTACTCGGGGCTCCGGTTCCGGGTTTGGTTTCGTTTCAGCAACAGTTTCACTTTGTAACAACATCAGACACTCCGCAACACTCCCTCATTCACACACTCCCTCATTCACTGCCTCATTCACACACTCCCTCATTCACACACTCCCTCATTCACTGCCTCATTCACACACTCCCTCATTCACTGCCTCATTCACACACTCCCTCATTCACACACTCCCTCATTCACTCCCTCATTCACACACTCCCTCATTCACTGCCTCATTCACACACTCCCTCATTCACTCCCTCATTCACACACTCCCTCATTCACTCCCTCATTCACACACTCCCTCATTCACTCCCTCACTTACACACTCCCTCCCTCACTCACATCCTCCCTTCCTCCAGCCCTCCCTCACACATTCCCTCCCTCACTCTCTCCCTCCCCCACGCACTCACTCATCACTCACTCACACAGTGACTCACACACTCAGTCACTCAACAGTGAAATGGTAATGAAAACGGAATCTATGTGAATGTTAATTATATTTTTGT
The DNA here is from genome assembly GCF_018977255.1 of Callorhinchus milii. Lineage (NCBI taxonomy): Eukaryota > Metazoa > Chordata > Chondrichthyes > Chimaeriformes > Callorhinchidae > Callorhinchus > Callorhinchus milii. Next base: position 310,133 of record NW_024704764.1, read on the forward strand.
TCATTAAATTTATGTAAATAGGAATTGTAAGTAAATGTACTCACTCACTGATCACGAGAGAGAGAGACAGAGAGAGAGAAGGCGAGACATGAAACAACAACAACAACAACAACAACAACAACAACAAGATTGAAAGTAATCAGAGAGAGAGATGACACCGAAGTGTTTCATATCAAAATGTCTCTGAGACAAAACAGACTCACACAACACACACGGGAATGAAGACTGAGGTGGTGCAGGAATAAAGGCTTAAAAGACTGTCTGACTCTCTCTCCGCTGCCCTGCCCGCCCTGCCCTGTCCTGCCCTGCCCTGCCCGCCCTATCCTGCCCTGCCCGCCCTGCCCGCCCTGCCCTGCCTGCCCTGCCTGCCCTGCCTGCCCTGCCCTGCTCGCCCTGCCCGGCCCGCCCTGCCCGCCCTGCCCTGCCCTGTCCGCCCTGCCCTGCCCTGCCCGCCCTGCCCTGCCCGCCCTGCCCTGCCCTGCCCTGCCTGCCCTGCCTGCCCTGCCCTGCCCGCCCTGCCCTGCCCTGCCCTATCCTGCCCTGCCCTGCCCTGCCGCCCTGCCCTGCCGGCCCTGCCTGCCCTGCCCTGCTCGCCCTGCCCGCCCTGCCCTGCCCGCCCTGCCCTGCCCTGCCCGCCCGCCCTGCCCGCCCGCCCTGCCTGCCCTGCCCTGCCCTGCCCTGCCCGCCCTGCCCCCCTGCCCTGCCCGCCCTGCCCACCCTGCCCTGCCCGCCCTGCCCTGCCTGCCCTGCCCTGCCCTGCCCGCCCTGCCCTGCCCGCCCTGCCTGCCCTGCCCTGCCCCCTGCCCGCCCTGCCCTGCCCGCCCTGCCCTGCCCTGCCCTGCCCTGCCTGACCGCCCTGCCTGCCCTGCCCTGCCCGCCCTGCCCGCCCTGCCCTGCCCGGCCTGTCCTGCCCGGCCTGCCCTGCCCTGCCCGTTGTAGACACACGCAGCCCAGTGGCTGATGTTGAAAAGGTTAATCGGGATTCCTTCATCTATATTATCAGATTGTGTTCTGATCTTTACCCCCTCTCTCCCCTCCTCCCCCCCCAAGGTGAAGACACTTCCGGTGCCACATTGAGCTACAAAGCTCACATGTCCTAACCGGTGGCCCAAAATTCTAACTAGTCTTAGTCTGCGAGACCATATTTCTGTCTTCAAATTAGAAGAAAATTGTGGAAAACTCTTGGATCCAATTTTAATGTTGAAGTTGCCTTTCCTGCAGTTTCTTAAAAACAATTAATGTCCCACAATTCTGCCCTATCAACAACAACAACAAGATTGCATTTATAGAGCGCTTTCACGTCGGGAGGACGTCCCGAGGCGCTGGACAGTTGGGTCGCGACCCGAGCAGGGGGGAAATGGTCAGGGTGAGGGGAGGGAAGGGAGGGAGCGAGGAGGGGTTAGAGAGTCGAGAGGAGAGCTGAAGGCACAGTCAAAGAGAAAGGTCTTGAGACCGGCCTTGAAGGAGGAAAGGGAGGAAGCGGCGAAGGCACTGGGGGATGGATATACCTACAGGACTGTGTTATACCCTGTAATACAATATATATTCTCCACAGTCTTGCTCCCCCCGACCTCTCCGACCTCCTAAACCCCTACCACCCGGTTCGCTCCCTCCGCTCAGCGGGCTCTGTCCTGCTTCACGTACCCCGCCTCACTCACCCCATTATTGGCGGGTGGGCCTTCTGCCACTCTGAACCCACCCTCTGGAACTCCATCCCGCATTCCCTCCGTCTCGCCCCCCTCCCCCCTTCCCTGGCCTCCTTCAAGACCTACCTCAAAACCCTCCTCTTCAACTGTGCTTTCGATCTCCCTGCTTCCCCCCTCTGACCTCCCCCCCTCCCGTAACTCGAGTCCGTAACTCTTGTCAGTCCAGCACCTTGGGACGTCCTCCTGACGTGAAAGGCGCTCGACACGTGAAATTTTGTTGTGGTATATAGGGTGTCAGCCTGGCTCAGAGTCAGACGCTTGTGGCTTCAAACCCCAAAGCAAGGACTTGGAGCTCACAGGGACCAGGCTGATGCTCCAGGGCAGGACTGCGTGGAGCTTCACCACTGGATGAGACAGAGAAACTATCCACCTGTTCAACTAGAGGTTAAAGATCCCACAGCACTGTTTGAGTCACTGCACTTTCCAATAAATCCTGTGAACGACAACAACTTGACAACTTCCATTTATATAGTGCCCTTCGCACAGGACAGTGTCTTGGAGCCCTTAACGGTGTCAGAGCCTGATGCCGAGCCGGGGGAGGGGGAAGGAGAAGGTGACCATAGGCACGGTGTCGCAGAGGAAGATCTTCAAGTGCGACCTGAAAGAGGGGGCAAGGCAAAGGGATTGAGCGAGAGAGTTGCACAGCTCCCAGGCTTAGTGGCTGAAAGTACGGCTAGCGATGGTGGGTCCAGGGGACGAGGAGGAGGCCAGAGCCAGTTGGAGAGGGGCAGAGGCAGCGGGTAGTAGTGTAGAAGTGTCTACTGGCTGTAGAATTATAGTGAGCGTTTTGAAACATTTGCAGGATGTGATAAGCCGCGATATCAATTCAAGGGTTAGTTTGCTATAATACCTGTCTGTCTGCATATAATCGGGGAAATTCAATCCTCCCATCCACCCACTCTCACACTTACTATCAGATCGTCCCTCCTTTGCTTTCTCACATTGGAAAACTGCGGCCGATATATTTCTTTTGTAGAAAAATATAAAGCTGACAGCAAAAGTCAGTGAGCTTAAACATTGCCCTCCTGATGGGTCATTTTAAACCATTTTTACACTACAACAATCAACAACGGTTGCACGCCTGTCCACCAGATATCTGACAGGAACAAGAGTTATGAGTTGCATTGGGAGGCACCCACCAGCAACTTGCAGGAAGCTGACCGTTTGGGATTCAATCGAAGAATGCACAGGTTCAATAGATCTTGAAAGATGCTGAGCAGTGTAGGACGGACTGAGAGGAAGTTAAGGCCCTTTGATTGTCCATGTCACCTCATGGAAGTAGATGAGATGACGTGTTGTAGCGCCTTCTTTGTGATGTTACAATTGGATATGTTCTGGAACTTTCAGGGGCGGCCATAAAAACACAAGTCCTGGCAACCAAACGTTGCATTCTCACCAACTTCCATTGAATTTCTCGGCGGAAGCGTGTTCTTAGTTTGGAGGCTTCAGAGATGGAGGAGCCCTCAACCTCGACTCGGCAGCTGCGGCAGAGTACCATGGAGAGAAAGATGAGTGCCATGGCGTGTACCATCTTCAACGAGCTGCGGCTGGAGGGCAAACTCTGCGATGTGGTCATCAGGGTCAACGGCATCGACTTCAACGCTCATAAGAACATCTTATGCAGCTGCAGCTCCTACTTTAGGTCAGTAGTTGGAATTAGTCCAAACAATAATAATTTGGTCACTCAATCCACGACTGTTTGTGGGACACTGCTGTGCGCAATTGGCTGCCGCGTTTCGCCCACAAAATATACAGTCAATTCACTTTACAGTATATTCTGTGAAGCGCTTGGAGACGTCCAGAAGACTTGAAAAGGCGCTGTATCAAATGCAAGGATTATTATTATCATTAACCTTTTTNCTCACCCGGAGTCTTTCCTGTGGCTATTCTTCCACCTAAAAGCCAATGGAAGTTCTTTCTGCCAAAGAGAGCAAAGGGTTAGAGGATTAAATCCACAGCAAATTCGTGCTTCTTTCAAATCCAGCTGAGCCAAATTTTGAACGATTCTGAATTTGGGTGGATTTCTCCAAATTCTGTCAACGTAACTTTGATCAATGTGCATGATTTTAAAAGCAATGCAATTGCAGAGGGAATCCCACTGACTTAGCGTCAACTTTAAACCAGTGGGGTTCACATAAGCAAACCGTTGAATAAGGCAGGACAGGTAAATGAAGCTGTTAAAAAAGCGTACGGGATACTAGGCTTTATAAATAGGGGCATAGAGTACAAAAGTCAGGAAGTGATGAAGCTTTATATAAAACGCTGGCTAGGCCTCAGCTAGAGACTGTGTTCAGTTCTGGGCCCCACACTGTAGGAAGGCCTTGGAGAGGGTGCAAAGGAGATTGACCAGGATGGTACCAGGAATGAGGAAAGGCGAGAGAAGCTAGAATTATTCTCCTTGGAGCAGAGAAAGTTAAGAGGAGGTTTAATAGAGGTATTCAAAATGATGATGGGATTTGATAGGGTGAACAAAAAGCAACTATTTCCGCTGGCGGGTGGGTTGGTAACAAGCTGACACAGATTTAAAATAGTTGGCAAACGAACCAGAGGGGAGGTGAGGAGAATTTGTTTTTCACACAGCGAGTTGTTCGGATCTGGAATGCGTTGCCTGAAATGGTGATAGAAGCCGATTCACTAACAACTTTCAAAGGAGAAGTAGGTGAGAAGTAGATATGTGGGGAGGACAAATTTGCAAGGCTATGGGGCGAGAGCAGTGGAATGGGATTAATTTGGATAGCTCTTTCAAAGAGTTGGCACGGACACCATGGGCCATATGTCCTCCTTCTGTGCTGTGCAAGTCCTGTATTTCAATGGTTAACGCACTCTCGTAAGAGAGAAACCTGGGTTCAATTCCCGGCAGGGTGAAATAGTGAACAAGTTTCCTTACTCCACAAGCCTCTGTTTACCTAGAAGTAAGAAGGAACCCGGTTGTTTGTCGATTGGCGGATCGCTTTTCGAAGGGTAATAATTCCTTAAAAAAAAAAAAATTTGGTCACTCAATTCATGACTGTTTGTGGGGACGCTGCTGTGTGCAATTGGCTGCCGGGATTCGCCCACAAAATATACAGTCAATTCACTTTACAGTATATTCTGTGAAGCGCTTTGAGACATCTTGAAGACATGATAAAGCGCGATATCAAATGCAGGATTATTATTATGAATGCTGCATTATTAGTATAATTCTATGATTCACAAAAGGGTGATAATAATCCCTTTCAAAATTCAGAAAGTATAGTGGATGAGAATAGAAGATGGAAGTCCCTATCCTTGCTAATGGTAGCTTTTGGCCTGCTCAGAGAAACAGTATAGAAGCTGAAGCTGGTGAATCTTGGATCTCAAAGATTTCAACATTTCGACAAAATGATTGAAATGGCTGGAATTTACGAGCTCACTGGGGACCTGAGGAATGAAGGATCAAATTAGATATTTGAGTCCATTTATCATTTATTATTATTGATTTCCATTCTTATATTCCTCAAAAGACTTTCTCTTTATTTCACACAATATTATAAAAATGATTGAATGTAATAATTTAGACTCAGGAAATCAAGTCTCCAATAAATTATGTGTTCCCTTTTCATTATATGTTCTAACTTTCCATCAATCTATATATATATGTATATATATATCAACTTTACAATTATATAGTATCTTTCATATCAGGAGCAATGTGTTAAATATATGGTATACACAATGTTCACCTACTGAAGATAATGATAGAGAGATCAAGAAGCAGAGTTAGCAGTCAGCCCAAAAGGCACTGGACTAGGTTCCAGTTGTAGTATGGTCTCTCACTGGAACAGTTCTCCCTCTCCTGGTGAAAGCATCCTAATGGACTCAAAAGCGATCTGCCAATCAACTGATAACCGGGTTCTTAATTACTGCAAGGTAAACAGAGGTGCGTGGAGCAAAGAAACTTGTCTAATGTTTCGCCCTGTCTGGGAATCAAACATAGATCCTCTCGCTTATGAGGCGAGTGCTCTAACCACAATCTACAGGATTCCACAAATATTAACCCGTTAGATTTCTGGAAGACGAGTCTTCCAGAGAATAGTTCTCCCTTCTATTATTGAGCCTCTCCCCACCCTCCCACCTCCCCTCATTTATGCATAAACACTCATTCACACGTACAGTATAAAGGTGAGAGAGACAGACATGTTGTGTCTCAGATGGTAATGTGACACGGCTACAGATGTGTCTTCTGCAGACGATAGATCATAACGTTGTTCTTTAGTTACAGTGTGAGGATAACTGGTCATTGGGCTCCAGGCAATCAGCAGCTCCAGTTCTCTCCTCGCAGCCACTTTCATCTTAGACCTTATTCAACAATTTTAGCGGTAGTGGGTTTATTAATAGCAATAATCCTTGCATTTGATATAGGCCTTATCACATCGTCAAGACATCTCAAAGCGCTTCACAGGATATTGTGTATAGTAGATTTACTGTATTTTGTGGGAGAAATGTGGCAGCCAGTTGGTGCACAAATAGCCATGGAGTGAGCAATCAATGTTATTTGGGGCATTGGTGGCCAGGACTCCGGGAGAAGCTCCCTTCTCTTTTTGATTAGTACCTTGGGATCTTCAACGTCCAGCTGAACAGACAGCACTACATAGGAGTGTCATCTTAGACAATGTGATTCCAAATCCCAATGTGGGGCTTGAACCCCGACCTTCAAATCAAGAAAGTCTGTGAATGCAGCATAATGGGGAAATATGTAGTTCCTAATTCTATTTCTACTGTGTAATTAGAGTTATGAGTATTATTATTACATCAACAGAAGTAGAACACAGTAATTAAAGGGAAATGAGGAAAGGTAGGAACCTATTCCTATCAGCTTGATGTGAGCTCATATCATTGATTCATATTATCTCAGCCTCTTTAGTGTGAATGTACAAAGGAGTCCTGGTGTTGGTGACCCTTAATGATAGCAGGATAGACAGAAAAATGATAGACAAATCTAGCAATTGGATGCATTAATATATATTAATACACAAAATATACAGTCAATTCACTTTACAGTATATTCTATGAAGCGCTTTGAGACGTCTTGAAGATGTGATAAGGCGCTGTATCAAATGCAAAGATTATTATTATTATTATGAATTTGTTTATTCTACGCTAAGATTTCTGTGTGCTTTGTGCAGGGCTCTCTTTACCAGTGGATGGAACAGCATAGAGAAGAAGGTGTACAACATCCCTGGGGTGTCTCCGGACATGATGAAACTTATTATAGAGTACGCTTACACACGGACAGTACCAGTCACCGTGGAGAATGTGGAGAGACTTCTGGCTGCTGCAGATCAGTTCAACGTCCTGGGAATTGTCAGGGCCTGTTGTGAATTCCTGGAAAGTCACCTTTGTTTGGAAAACTGCATTGGGATATGCAAATTTGCAGATTATTATTTCTGCCCTGATCTCAGGCACAAAGCTTACATGTACATCCTGCACCACTTTGAGGAGATTGTGACGGTGAATGAAGAGTTCCTGGAGCTCTCAGCCGTTGAGCTCAGAGACGTCATTGAGAAGGATGAGTTGAATGTGAAAGAGGATGTAGTGTTTGATGCCATTCTCAAGTGGATTGCCCAAGATCCAGACATCAGGAAAAAGTGCATTGTCATCCTACTGCCCAAGGTAACAACAACTTGCATTTATATAGCGCCCTTCATACAGAGTAGTGTCCTGGAGCACTTCACGTGGGGCGGAGTCTGACAATGAGCCAGGGGAGAGGGAGGTGACTGTGAGCACAATCAAAAAGGATGGTCTTTAGGTGTAATTTGAAGGTGGGCAGGTAGGAGGCAAGGTGGAGGGATTGAGTTCCAGAGGTTTGGGGCATAGTGGTAGAAGATATGGCCACCGATGGTGGAACGGAGGGCATGAGGGACAAATAGGAGGCAGGAGCCAGCTGAGCAGAGGCAGTGGTGGTGGTCTGGGGGTGAGCAGGTTGGATAGGTACTTTATGAGATACATTTACATCTCTATTTCATGGGGCCTGGTGCAGGAGAGAACACGAGCTGCAGAGTTCTGGATGATCTGCAGCTTGTGGAGAGAAGAGTTGGGAAGGCCGACAAGCAGGGAGTTGGCATAGTCAAGCCTAGATGTGATAAATGCATGGATGAGGGTTTGGCAGCCTGAGGGCTGAGGCATTGGCAGAGCCGGGCGATGTTGTGGAGGTGGGGGAAGGCAGAGCGGGTCATGGTATGGATGTCAGGTGGAAAGGACAGTTGAGGGTCAAACAAGACCCCAAGGTTCCAGACTGGCTTAGCAAAGTGGAGTTTTCATCCATGGATGGTGATGCTGTCAGTGCCTGAGGTGAGGAGGTGCTGACGGGAGCCAATCAGGAGAGCCTCGGTCTTGTTGACGTTCAACTGAAGAAAGTTAACTCTCATCCAGGACTTGATGTCCGACAGACATTCTGTCAGGACAGCAGTGGGTCCTGGAGTCAAGGGTGGAGGCAGAGAGATGGAGTTGTGCGTCATCCCCATGCATGTGAAAGTTGACCCCATGTCTTAATTAAGCCCCAAAATATGAGGTATGCATGGTATTCTGCAACAATGATAGATTTTAAAAAACTAAAGGAATTAAGGGACATGGGGAGCAGTGCTGGATCTAGTTCTGGAAAGAAACATTGGCAGGTAAAACAGCTAATGAGCAATGGGAAGCCTTCCAGGAGGAGATAGTTCAGGCACAGAAAAAATACATTCCCACCAATGGGAAAGGTATGGCATCCAAACCTCCCTGGATGAATAAGGAAATTGGGATTAAAATAAAACAAAAAAAGGAGATTTGTGTGATAAATATCATGTCAGAAATACAGAAGATAATCAAGTAGAATACAGAAAGTACAGAGGAGAACTGAAAAAGGGAATAAGAAGGGCAAAGAGATTGTATGAGAAAAGATTAGTGGGCAGAAGGATAAATTCGGGAACCAAAGGCCAGTCAGTAGTGGGGAAACTTCTGGAGACTATAAATTGGAACAAAATACATTTTCACTAAGAAAATTATGCCTTAATAAAGGACAGCCAAAATGGGTTAATTAAAGGCAAATCATGTCTAACAAACCTGATAAGAGTTTTTTGATAAAGTAATGGAGAGGGTGGATGAAAGAAGTGCATTTGATGTAGTTTATATGAATTTTCAAAAGACATTTGATAAAGTGCCACATAAGAGACTTGTGAGCAAAAGAAGCCCCCGGTATTAAAGGGACAGTGGCAGCGGATGCAGAACTGGCTGGAGCACGCAAGAGTTGACCTACTGATTCCTGAAACGTGCAGGCTAATAGCTGGATTTTATTATTTTTATGCCACCTCTAAATGCATAAATGGAACCATTGCTCAAGGGGTAGGGATGTGTGTCTGAGCTGTGGGCAGGAAGATGGTGTCAATGCTCTCACGTATTTCATGCTGAGCTGTATGGCTCACCAGGAAGTGCGCAGTACCTGCCGTCCATCTAGCAGGAGTTCAACATGTTCAACTGCGTTTGTTGGATGTGAAATGACCAACCATGACTATCCTTCTTGGAGGGGAGGTAATCAGGTTCTCCTTGAAGCTGAACTGGCTCTAAGGAGACATGCTTGGCAACGGAATCTCAGAATCGAGCCAGCCCTCTGTGGTGGTCTCGGAAGTCCAGTTCCTGAATCAGGTGTGTCTGCGGTATTCCGGGGCACTGCTTGATGACAGACCAGCCAGCCTGGCTCATCGGACTGGAGTACAGGTGGGAGGGAGAGTAGAACAGTCACTGGGGTAGGGATTCTTCCCACTCAGCTCCTGTTAACTTCAAAAGCTGAAGTCTTAACAAGTAGGGTGATCCTAGCTCAACATGCTGCAGTAACCTTCCCAGTCACTGTTTTCATAGGCAAGCTATTACAGTTTTAGCTGCTTAAACTTTAGCAGTTACCCCAAAGCACACTCTAGGATCCCCAAGCCTCGGCTCTTGTTAACCTATGCCTCATACTCTCTGGAATTATGTAAGCAGGGTGTGTCGTAACCAGGGAGTGTATGCATTCCATTCTAGACACAGGGAAATTTCCAACTGTAGATGAGATACATATGTAGACCGTGTAATCTAAATGGAATCCTGTAGCTCAGTGGTTAGAGCACTCACCTCACAAGTGGGAGACCTGGGTTCAATTCCCAGCAGGGTGAGATGTTGGGCAAGTTTCCTAAGTCCACACGCCTCTATTTACCCAGCAGTAAGTAGGAACCCAGTTGTTAGTCGATTGGTGGATCGCTTTTCAGGGCGTAATAATTCCTTCAAAAAAAAANTTGGTCACTTCAATCCACGACTGTTTGTGGGACACCTCTGTGCGCAATTGGCTGCTGCATTTTGCCCACAAAATATACAGTCAATTTACTTTACAGTATACTCTCTGAAGCACTGTGAGACACCTCGAAGATGTGATAGGGTGCGATAATGCAGGGATTATTATTATTATATTATTTCTAATCTGGTGTGGATACTCTTGAGCATGTGCCAGACATCTAGCTGAGCAAAACATTATTGTGGAAGAATATACTAGCCTTGGAGAATGTCTGGTGGTGATCCACTAGATTCATACCCAGAATGAAGAGGTTTAGCTGTGATGAGATGCTGTGTACATTTGGGTTATATTCATTAGAGATGAGGAGGTTAAGAAAGACTGAGATGCTTAAAATAATAAAAAGAATTGATAAGTTAAATGGTAGATGACTCTTCCCTCTGGTTGAGGGATCCAAGATAAGGAGATATAATCTTAAAGTGAGAGCTAGGTTGGTTAAGTCACATCAGAAAACCTTTCTCTGCACAGAGGGTCATGAAAATATGGAACTCACAAGCCCTGTATATAGAGAGTTGGATTCTAGGGATGGTTAAAAGGAAGCGAGAAGGATAGTTTCCGAAACTCTGGAACACTCGCCCTCTATCCCTCCTCATTGCCCCTTCCTTCCCCATCTGCAGTTGTGCATGTAGACCTTCCACATCGACCTTTCCAATGGTAACCTCCACCCAACTCAGCATCTACCAGGATCTGATAAACTTACCAATGGAACAGGCTTGATAGTCTCCTATTGCTATGTTCCTAACCTTGAGGTTAACATTGATGAATAAAATAGATTTTTTTCATCTCATTGATACCAATGACACTAATTGTAATTTGTAGCCACTGGCGATGAGTGGTGGCATTGGCATCAATGGAAGAGTAATGCTACATCTTCTCACAAGTGAGAGGACTTGGGTTCAATTCCCGGCAGGCTGAAATGTTGGCCATTTTTCCTTACTCCACATGCCTGTTTACCTAGCAGTAAATAGGAACCAGGTTGTTAGTTGATTGGCGGATCACTTTTCTGGGGGTACTAATTCCTTTAAATAATAAATAAATAAATAATAATAATTTGGTCACATCAATCCACAACTGTTTGTGGGACACTGCTGTGCGCAATTGGCTGCCATAGATCGTCCACAAAACATACATTCACTTTACAGTATATTCCATGAAGTGCTTTGAGACATGAAAAGGCACTATATCAGATGCAAGGATTATATTGTTGTATCATTATATTATATACTACATCTAAACATGTTGTGGATGATTCAGTCTAACACACCTTTCCCTAACTAATGCAGTGGTGGAAGGCACCTGTATGCTGGGCTTGGCCACATGCTACACTCTGTCACCCAACTCCCAGTCCAGAGCTTTCCTGAGATTGGAAGTTCTCTATGTGACAGTTGTGTGCGTGAACCTGTAGCAAAGTGTCCTCTGATAATCCTTGCATTTGTATAGCACCTTCACATCGTTCAGACATCTCAAAGTGTTTCACAGGATATACTGTAAAGTGGATTGACTGTGTATTTTGTTGGTGAAACGCCAGTCGCACACAGCAGCATCCCACAAACAGCCAAGGAGTGAGTGACTCATTTTATTTGGGGGATTTATTGACCTCACCAGGAGAAACTCCCTATTCTTTTCGAATAGAAGCCACGGGATCTTTTATCATCCACCTGAATAGGCAAATGGGACCTCGGTTTAATGTTCCAACTGAAGGACAACACCTTCAAGAATGCAACTACAGCACAGCATTGGAGCATTGGCTTAGACCCGATGTAGGGCTTCAACATGCAAACTTTCTGATTCCAGAGGCGGAGCCAGGAGGACACGCATGGAAAGTGTGTTTGAATGTAAAGGAGTTTGCCCTTCAAGGAGAAGCAAGCAAGGGAGCTGCACACGTGTGCGAATGAACCTTTAGAGCGTAGACTCATATAAGTGCAGGAATAAAGGGGGGGCTTACACTTTGGAGCTCTCAGGGTTGATAGCTCTTGTTTTATCTCACTTACAGGTCAGGCTAGCTTTAATGAACGCAGAGTATTTCATGAACAACGTTAAAAACAATGACTATGTCAAGGACAATGACGACTGCAAACCTATCATCATCAACGCCCTGAGAGCGATGTATGATCTGAACATGAACGGCCCATCGAACTCAGACTTCCGCAATCCCCTGACCAGACCTCGGCTGCCTTACTCCATCCTCTTTGCCATCGGTGGCTGGAGCGGTGGAAGCCCCACCAATGCCATTGAGGCATACGATGCCCGGGCCGACAGATGGGTGAATGTGACGTGTGAGGAGGAGAGCCCGAGGGCGTACCATGGGGCTGCGTATCTCAACGGCTTTGTGTACATCATAGGCGGCTTCGACAGCGTTGACTACTTCAACAGTGTCAAGCGCTTTGACCCTGTAAACAAGACGTGGCAGCAGGTGGCCCCCATGCATTCCCGCCGCTGCTATGTCAGCGTTACCGTCCTGGACAACTTCATCTACGCCATGGGGGGCTTCGACGGCTACGTGCGGCTCAACACCGCAGAACGGTACGAGCCAGAAACCAACCAGTGGACACTGATTGCACCAATGCACGAACAGAGGAGTGATGCGAGCGCCACAATGCTGCACGGAAAGGTAACCCTCAAACCCCCCCTCCCCCAAATGGTTCATTCATGTTTCAAGCCTTTGATTGTTTATTTCTAAAGCACCTACAAAATACCATGTAAATGCCATATATATATATAATAATATTCCTTGCATTTGCTATTACTCCTTATCATGTCGTTGAGGTGTCTCAAAGCACTTCACAGAATATACTGTCAGGTTGTAGTGACTGCGCACTTTGTGGGTGAACTATATTTGTTGTATGTCTTGCCCACAAAATTTGTCCTCCCCAAATACCAATCAAACTTCTCTCCTGAAAGTTGTTATCGAATCTGCTTCACCGCCCTTTCAGGCAGTGCATTCCAGATCCGAACAATTCGCTGTGTGAAAAATGTTCTCCTCATCTCCCCTCTGGTTCTTTTGACAACTATCTCAAATCTGTGTCCTCTGGTTACTGACCCACCCGCCAGCGGAGGCAGTTTCTCCCTGTTCATGCTATCAAATCCCCTCATAATTTTTAACTCTACTAAATCTGCCATTAACTTTCTCTGCTCCAAGGGGAATAATCCTAACTTCTCACACCTCTCCTCATAACTGAAGCCCCTCATTCCTGGTACCATCCTGGTCAATCTCCTTTGCACCCTCTCCAATGCCTTGACATCCTTTCTAAAGTGTGGGGCCCAGAACTGAACACAGTCTCTCGCTGAGGCCTAACCAGTGTTTTATATAAAGGTTCATCATAACTTCCTGACTTGTGTATTCTATGCTCCTCTTTATAAACTAAAGATCCCATAAGCTTTCTTTTTAACAGGTTTGTCACTTTCCTGCCACCTTCAAAGATTTCCTTATATGACCCCCAGGTCTCTCTGTTCCTTCACCCCCTTTAAGATTGTACCATCAGCTGATATTGCCTCTCCTCATTCTTCCTCCCAAATTGCATCACTTCACATTTCTCCACATTAAACTTCATCTGCCACGTGTCTGCCCATTTCACCGGTCTATCTAAGTCTACCTGAAGTCAGTTACCTACTCCTCACCATTCACTACTTGTCCTAGCTTTGTATCATCTGCAAACCTGGAAATTGTACTCCCTTTTCCCAAGTCCAGGTAATTTATATAGATTAAAAACAGCAGTGTCCCAATACCGACCCCTGGGGGACACCACTGCACACTTTCCTCCAGTCAGAACAACACCACCACTCTCTGCTTTCTGTCTCCCAGGCAGTTCTGTATCCACTGTCGCTGTCCCTTTTATACCGGGGGCCTCTATTTTGCACACAAGTTTCTTATGTGGCACTTTATCAAATGCCTTTTGAAAATTCATATAAACTACATCAACTGCATTCCCTTCATCCACACTCTCCGTTACTTCATCAAAAAAACTCGGACATGATTTGACATGATTTGCCTTTAACAAACCCTGTCCTTCATTAACCCATACTTTTCTAAGTGAAAATTAATTTTGTCCCGGATTACAGTCCTGTAGCTCAGTGTGTACAGTGGTTAGAGCACTCGCTTTGCAAGTGAGAGACCTGAGTTCAATCCCAGGCAGAGGGCGAAACCTCGGGCAAGTTTCCTTACTCCTCACAGAGCCTAATAATAATCCCTCCAAAACCAAAAACAATAATAAATTGGTCATTTTCAATCTACGACTGTTTGTGGGACATTGCTGTGCGCAATTGGCTGCCGCGTTCGCCCACAAATATACAGTCAATTCATTTTACAGTGTGTTCTGTGAAGCGCTTTGGGACGTCCTCCCGACGTGAAAAGCGCTATATCAAATGCAAGGATTATTATTATTATTATTATTATTATAGTCTCCAGAAGTTTCCCCACAACTGACGTTAGGCTGACTGGCCTGTAGTTCCCAGGTTCATTCTTCTCCCCCTTTTTGTACAGGGAGTAACATTTACAACATTTACCATTCTATCTTCTAATCTTTCTTTCCAGTCCACCTTTTCAACTCACTGAAATTAGCCTCTTCCAGTTGAGTATTTTCACCTTTGATTGTCCCTTTCTATAAATACTCTAAACCTAATGATGCTGAGATCACTGTTGTCCAGATGCTCTCCTACTGAAACCTTCTCCACTTTGCCCCACTTCTTCCCCAGAACTAGATCCAGCACTGCTCCCTTGCTCGTTGGGATGGAAACATACTGATCCAGAAAGTTATCCTGCACACATTTCAGGAATCTTTCCCCCTCCTTGTCCTTTACACTGTTATTTTGCCAGTCTATGTTAGGATAATTGAAGAACCCCCATTATCACTACTCTTTTGGTTTTGCATCTTTCTGATATCTGCTGTAGATTTGCTCGTCTCTCTCCTTCCCAATATTTGGTGGTCTATAATACCCACCTAACAGAGTAACAGCTCCTTTTCTGCTCCTTAACTCAAACCAAATAGATTCTGTTTTTGGATCCTCTAGCACATCGTCCCTTTCCAGGGCCATAACCGGGTCTTTATTCAATATTGCCACCCCCCCACCCTCCTTTTTTCCCTTCCCTATCCCTCCTGAATGCATTGTAGCCAGGAATATTCAGCTCCCATTCCTGCCCTTACTTGAGCCAGGTCTCCGTTATTGCCACTACATCATAACCCCACGTGGCAACTTGAGCCACAGCTCACCAATCTTGTTTGTCACACTTCGTGCATTTACGCACATGCACTCCAAGGCCTACTGAGCCTGCTCTGCATTTCTCCCCTATCTGATCCGTCCTTTTTCTGGACTACTTTTGATTGCATTATTGTTCATTTCTCCCAGTCCTCTATCTACCTTGTTTCTCCTCTCTGATGCTACATCCTGGTTCCCTTCCCCCTCCAAATTAGTTTAAACCCTTCCCCACAGCACTTGCTAACCTCCCTGTGAGGACATTGGTCCCAGCCCTGTTCTGGTGCAACCCATTCACATTGTACAGGCCCTACCTGCTCCAGTACTGGTCGCAATGTTCCAGGAATCTGAAGCCTTTCTGCACCATTTCTCCAGCCAGGCATTAATGTGCTTTATCCTGCTGTTCCCATGTGGCACTGGGAGTAATCCAGAGATCACCACCTTGGAGGTCATGCTCTGTAGCCTTATCCCTAGCTTCTGAAACTCTGCCTGGAGAATCTCAACCCTTTTTTCCCTACGTCATGGATTCCAACATGGACAACGACTTCTGGCTGTTCCCTTTCCCCCACAGAATGTTTTGCGCCCGTTCCGTGACATCTTTTACCCTGACACCAGGGAGGCAACATACTATGTGAGACTCATGCCTGTGGTTGCAGAAACGCCTGTCTATCCCCCTGACTGTTGAGTCCCCAATGACATTTAGCACTCTTCCCTGTGTCCCCTATGCATTGATTCTCTTCCCAGAGTCCGCCTGTGCATTGATTTGCTTTTGACTGCCCTCTGTAAAGGTGTCGTCACCCTCATCGGTATTCAGCACAGAAAATTGTTTGTGAGTGCCACACGCTTGGAGGATTTCTGAACTGCCCGTCTCCCCTTCCTACCAGGGCCGGGTGGTCACCCACTCACTCTCCTTCTGAACTCTTGGTGGCTGTGTGGTGACCACACAGAAAACTCTCCTGTTTTTATCTTCAAATGCAATTTAATGGCCATTTGCATGTTTAAAAGGGAGATTGGACATGCTTCAGTATATCACAGGTTTAGATAATAATGCGGCAACATTGCATCGTCCTGTAGCTCAGTGGTTAGAGTACTCGCCTCGCAAGCGAGAGGACCTGGGTTTGATTCCCGGGAGGGCAAAACGTTGGGCAAGTTTCCTTACTCCAAATGCCTGTTAATTTAGCAGAAAGTAGGAACTCAATTCACAACTGTTTTTGGGACACTACTGTGCACAATTGGTTGCCCCGTTTTACCCACAAAATATACAGTCAATTTACTTTACAGTATATTCTGTGAAGCGCTTTGAGACCCCTCAAACACGTGATCAGGCGCTGTATCAACGTATTATTATTATTATCACAAAGTGAGCTCTGATGTCAGAGGCAACCTGGGAAGTGATGGCAGGTGATGTGGTGTAATTTATACAGCAGTTTCTTTTTATTTACCTCAATGCAATTATCTCGATGCTGAACTGCTTTTGTTAAGTAAAGAATAATGGAGAAAAGGCAAAAATGGGACTAAATGATATGGTCACCACCTCATAAAATAGCAGACAGGTCTGTCCTTGCGACCCCCACTGACTCTGCTTGAGTGGAAAGTACATGCCTTAATGAGGCCTCCATGGAGACTTACCGTTTACATTACTATAATCATCCTTGCATCTGGTAAATATCGCACCTTATCACGTTGAACCATCTCAATAACCTCCCAGGATTTACTGTAGACTGAGTCGGTACTTTGGAGGTGATCACAGCAGCGAATGGGCCCACAGCAATGCCAGCTGTGAAGTGAATGACCTTTTTATCTGGGGGATTGTTGACTAGGACACCAGGAGAAACTCCCCTTTCTTTTCGAGTAGCACCATGGGAGCTTTGCCATCCACCCAAACAGGCAGATGGGGCTTCAGTTTAACATCTCATCCGAGGGAAGGGCAGCTCTGACAATGCAGCGCTAACCCCCCCACCCCACCCCAGCACAGCACGGGAGTGCCAGCCCGGACTGTGAGCTTTATTGGGGTGTGACAGAGCAAACAGCTTTCCAGAAATGCAGATCAGATCTTTCCAACAGTAGGAATCTCTCTCTGCCTCTCGCTTTTCCACCTAAACTTATAAATAATTTGTTAAAAATAAACATTCCCGTGATGCCAAATATATGTGGGATAACTATCTGGTCTAAAGAACAGAGAAACAAGGTAAACACTACTCAATAATAATAATAATCCTTGCATTTGATACTGCGCCTTACTATGTCTCCGAGACATCTCAATGCACTTCACAGAATACACTGTAAAGTGAATTGTCTGTATATTTTGTGGGCGAAACGCGGCAGTTTAAATGTCTTAAATAGCTGCTTTCAGATAAACCATTTAGACGTTTTTTAACTAACAATAAAAACATACCTAGGACATTAAAGTTACCCAGGACAGATTGAGTTTTGCCTTCAGTTCCCAATTCTCAGGTTAGGATGCTCTCTGCTGACGGTAATTGTAATTTCTTTCACATAATCCGTACCCTCAAGAATTCCTGATCAGGTGCAATCACCTCCCGCTCCCCTCTACTTGGAATCTAAACCAAACTGGTTTCGTGCATAAGACAGATGGCTCGGGGGATTGGCAAGAGTTGCCTGTGAGCAGCAATTGTTTTTTTGTCTTAGCAATTTCTCACACTACAGATTCCTGAAACTCAGTGATTAAAGCGCTCGCCTCACAAATGTGGACCGTTGGTTTGATTCCCAGAGGGGCAAAACCTTAGGCAAGTTTTCTTACTTCACGTGTCTGTTTACCGAGCAGTTAATAGGTCCCCGGTTGTTAGACGATTAGCAAATCGCTTTCCGTGGGTAATAACCCCTTCAAAAAACTACTACTAATAATACTTTGGTCACTCAATCCGTGACTGTTTGTGGGACCCTGCTGTGTGCAATAGTTATGCCCACAAAATATACAGTGAACTCACTTTACAGTCTATTCTGTGAGGCGCTTTGAGACGTCTCAATGACGTGATAAAGACACTCTATCAAATGCGAGGATTATTATTATTACTTCTCCCGGCAACACAGATGAGACTATATAAGCTTGTAGCCCTCGAGGCACGGATTCACTTCCTGTTCACGGTCACTAAAGCTGCCCCTTCTCCACCAGGTGTACATATGCGGAGGATTCAATGGCAACGAGTGCTTGTTCACAGCGGAGTTCTACACGCCTGAAACCAACCAATGGACAAGCATCGCGCCCATGCGGAGCAGGCGAAGTGGCGTTGGTGTCATTGCGTACGGAGAATGCGTGTATGCGGTGAGTGGCAGCTTCAGCTTTGGTTCAGTGTTGGTCAACCTTTTTGGACGGCCAACAAAATAATCTTCGATAAACTGATCATTTGTACCACTACAGTTTAATTAGTCCTTTAGTTTAGCCAGTTTGAAGGTTGTTTTAATAATAATCCTTGCATTTGATACAGCGCTTTATCACATCTTCGAGACGTCTCAAAGCGCTTCACAGAATATGCTGTAAAGTGAATTGACTGTATATTTGTGGGCGAAACGCGGCAGCCAATAGCGTACCAGGAGTGTCCCACAAACAGTTGTGGATTGAGTGACCAAATTATCATTTTTTTGTTAAAAGGGATTATTAACCCCAGAAAAGTGATCCGTCAATCGACTTACAACCGGGTTCCTGCTTACTGCTAGGTATACAGAGTCGTGTGGAGTAAGGACACTTGCCCAGTGTTTCGCACGGCAGGGAATCAAACCCAGGTCCTTTCACTTTATTGTTACCATCATTTCCAAATTTAAATTAAGAAAATATCTCCATTTTCTCTCAAAATGTTACACTGCTGTGTGCAATTGTTTCGCTCACAAAATATACAGTGAATTCACTTTACAGTGTATCCTGTGAAGTGCTTTGAGACGTCTCGAAGACTTGATAAGGCGCCGTATCAATTGCAAGGATTATTATTATTATTATGACCCAATAACCATTTGTAGTAACAAAAGGGCGAGGAAGTAAATCGATCAGTTTCTTTCTCATTTTCCATTCCCATTCCAGGTTGGAGGATTTGATGGAGCCAATCGGCTGCGGAGCGCGGAAGCTTACAGCCCCCTCACCAACACATGGCGTACCTTGCCCACCATGTTTAACCCCCGCAGCAACTTTGGCATTGAAGTGGTGGATGATCTTTTGTTTGTCGTGGGCGGTTTCAACGGCTTCACGACCACGTTTAACGTCGAGTGCTATGATAAGAATACGGACGAATGGTATGACGCCCACGACATGAGCATCTACCGCAGTGCCCTGAGCTGCTGTGTAGTGCCAGGACTCCCCAATGTCAGGGAATATGCAGCACCGAGAGACAGTCTCCTGGGACTACTTTCCCGCGAGGAACAAATAAAATACTCTGCCTCTACCAGCCTCTTAGCAGTATGATCTCTGCATTGACCACCGATCACGCTTTTGCTGTTCCCAATAAAATTTTAACTGATGAATCAACAGTGTAATAACCATAAATAAACTTATTTTTAAATTTTAAAAACAATTTAGCATGTTGTGACGATTGGTCTAAAACGTACACTGATTTTCAGTAATGTAGAGCCAAAGGTAAGGGAAGCACTGCTGAGAGAGGAGGTATATCGCTCAGGTAACCGAGGCTCGGATGTTGCACAAGTGCTAAGGGCAACGGTAAATATTTTACAAAGAAAAAAAATGTTACCGGGAATTTGTTGATTCAATCCTCAATACCGAATGTGCTCGCAGCAGCAGTTACGTGGGTGCATTTCACATGAAATTCCTTCAAAAATGATATTGATTGGAACATAAGGTAGTTTCGATCAAAGTAATATCCTGAAATAAATAATCCTTGCATTTGGTATGGTTTCTTTATCTCGTCAAAACGTCTCAAACCGCTATGCAGAATTTTACTGCAAAGCGTAGATTGTTATTTTATTTCGGGAATTGTTGGCCAGGACACATATATGGGACATCTTTCTTGCCTTGGCATGTCCTTCTGACGTGAAAGGCACAATATAAATGTTATGTTATTGTTTAATTCTAATCAATGCATTGCTCTCTCGCACTGTGAATGAATCCAGCCCAGACTAAAGGATGATACTGGAATTGTGAGGTTATACCTATCAGGAAAGGCTGAACCAGCCTGGACTCTTTTCTCTTGAAAAGAGAAGGTTGAGGAGTGACCTAATAGAGGTCTTTAAAATTATGAAAGAGTTTGATAGGGTAGAAAGCTCAGCCACCGATGGTGGAGCGGAGGGGATGAGGGACATGTGAATAAAAATATAAAGGGGCAACCGTTGTCCATAACAAAGTAACATAAAAATACCCGGCTACTAACCCGGGGATGATGGAAGGTTCGCGGTGGCAGGTGGGTGTTGACGTATGTTTGCAAGTGTACGAGGAACCCACCTGTCAGGTTCCTCAGCAGATCGGACTCGGCCACTTGTGCCGTGAACTCTTAAGGGCACCGAATCGGCATGTCGAGTGAAAAAGAGCTCAAGTTATTTTTCCATCAACTATCTAACACCACCAGAAGAAAACATGTAGACATGAATGTTTCTGATAAAGGTAAATTCTTTGACTTTATTGACAAGATATTGTACAGATTTTAAAAAACAAAGCTCATGTGCAGTATATGACTTACTTTACTGAACCATCACGATGTACATGCACATGCATGTTAGCTTAGATCTGTCACGTCTGCACTACTTGGGTAGAGGAATTCACCGAGTACAGTATTCAACAGACATTACATGACCTCTCTTACGTGTAATATATTCCTCTTCCCATTAGTCCAAACAGTTACATTCACACGGTACACAGCCAGCAGCACCGAAACGTCACGAGGGAAAAACTGCACTTCACAAACAAAAGCTTTTCGGGAACAGCAGCACACAATTACAGGAACAAACTTATACAGAAGCCAAATCCTACACCAAGAGGTTCCCTCGATCACAATGTGCAGCCGCTCTGCTCTGGCAGTAAAGCGGTGGCGACTCTGATTCAGAGCCTGAGTTTAAACCCCCACCTGGAATGTACCCGTCGCCACCTCTCGACCGACCCACCACACGGTAGCAAAACATTCATCTTGGGCAGGAGGGAGATAGAAATCACACACATACAAAGCAAATATAATTACTTGAACGTTACCAGACTGTTTGAAATGAAGATGCGCTGCTCCAGCAACTTGCGTAACACAGATTAAAATCACCAATAATAGTGTGAAGCACTAGTTGAAATATTTCATGTTACAATTAAACACTTACAGATTTCACATCACTGTATCGTAACTCAGGTAAACGGAAAAGTTAATTGTGGAAGACTGTTAGTTTAAAAAAAACATAAAACTATTATGAGTCTGTGAACACTGTTACAAAGACACAGACGGGTTGGGTTCCTCCTGAAGACACACAAGGTTAGTCTTTGAAATAGTTGCAAGCTTTTCACTCTGCACACTTTGCAACGACAGATTGGGAAATACTACCTGAACACCTCATGAACACCTGAACAAGGTGATGAGCAAGAGTAAAGTTGTGGAATGTATTTATGAATTTATGTATTCGCGAAGTTCCAGTTGAAAGGTGGAGGGGAGCGGGAACATAACATGGCATCGGACAGACCCAACGCTCCCTAGTAAAAACAGAAGTCGCTAGAAACACTCGGCAGGTCAGGCAGCACCTATGGAGTCGATGACCTGAAACACTAACTCACTTTCCTCTCTCCATAGATGCTGCCTGACCTGCTGAGTGTTCTCAGCCACTTCTGTTTTTGTTTCAGATTTCCAGCATACGCAGAATTTTGCCTTTTGTCCAATGCTCCTATTGCCACTTGACAGTGAACAGGAGGCAGCGGAGAGGAGGAGAATCCCTCCCACAAGTGGAGCAAACTGGTCAACCCTCAACACCCGGATGCAAGAATTCAGGTATTTAAGAAAACGAAGCAAGTTTTCTTTAAACGGGTCCTGTCTACGCTCAGTGCATCTATGGACCCTTTCACCCATTGTACACTCATTCCTATTTAATACTGAGCTCTCATCCTGCACTGGTCAGTGAGGGAACTCGATCACAAGCCTGGCAATGCCTGGCAGTCACACCTCACAAACAGTGCCATGATCCAGTAAAACAAACAGGGAATCCTGGAGTATAAAATCTGTCCCGACAGGCGCTTAAGACAGACTAAAACGGGTATGGTCAGCGAGGGTATATTCGGAGTGTGTAACCTTCTCCCAAACCACAGCACACACAGGAGGTGGCTGGTGGGGCTTACGGTCAGGCAGATTTGTTGCTTGTACGTTGAAGCAGGATAAAAAGGTGCATTGCGGTGTAACATCTCCCAATCTGTGTTCAAGATCACAACAAGCAGAGGTTATCATTCCTCATGTGCTAAAACATGCTGCAGTATCACTTACCATCACTTGTGACAATGCGCGCGTGTTGAATCTAAAAATTAAAAGGCGTTGTTAGCATCAAGACTTCAATTGAAAGAAATCTCAGCATCAGAAACGGTTTTCAAGCTGTGTACAAGTCGGATGCCGAAAGCTGAAATGCATTTCCTTCCCTGGAGGAAACCAGCACAGAGCAGCTCTGTGTTCTGTGTGTTTGTTTAGTTGTAGCTTCCCTGAGACGGATCAGCCCTGGGGTTGGGTCACGTCTGCTCATTTCCAGATTTCTAAACGGGCCAACGGTTTACAGTTAGAAATCTGGAAATGAGCAGACGTGGCCCAACCCCAGGGCTGATCCGTCTCAGGGAAGCTACAACTAAACAAAACCAACACTCAACTCTGTTGATTACAGAAACAGAAACGGAAGTGGCTGGGAACACTCAGCGGGTCAGACAGCATCGACGGGAGACAGGAAAGTGAGTTAATGTTTCAGGTGGACGACCTTCCATCAGAACAGAGTTCTCACTTTCTTCTCTCCATAGATACTGCCCGACTTGCTGAGTGTTCCCAACCAATTTCTGTTGTCATTTCAATGTCCAGCATCTGCAGTACTTTGCTTTTTTTCCTGTTGCTCACAGTCTCTCTGCTTTGTGTTCATTACAGTCAAGACTTGTACCGTGTAACTGACTGCCAGAATGTAGTTGCAGAATGGAACCAAAAAAAAAAGGACAATCACATGGAAGAATGGCATTAATGTGTGATATCTGACAGCTTAATGGTACTTAAGCAGCCCAGTCAAAAATGTATTTACACTACCACAAAGATTATACACATGGTACGAATAAAAATTACATCTTATTATAGACACATACAGAAGCACAACGGGCAGCACTTAATTTAAACCATTCATTTAAAAAAAACAGCTGAACACAGACCGCTAATAAAAATAAAGGACGGCTTTATGGTTCCCCTCCCCATCCCAATTGAAAGCAACCCTACAAAACTAAAATCAGGACATCACCAATTACTCATATCAAAATAATTCTATACAAAAATCTTCTCGAGGCACTGACTCTAGCTCCACAAAGTAGGCCACTGAGGGAATGGATCACGTATCAAACACACAACGGCATCCCTTCCACACACACAACACACGCGCACAACACATGAGCTGTCATGTTACAAACGCAATCACAAAACATGAATTTAAACAGAGATCACTTCCAAGCCGAAGACAGAATGACTTCTGATTAAGACTATGACATAAATTTAAGAGATTGTCCCTTCTCTGAGAAGTCTTACAATGAAAACATAACAGTGAAAAATACATTTGGGAATCGCAATAATCCTACTTTAGTGTTCCTATATACACAGCACAAGGGAATGGCACAGAACTCAACAGTACAATATATACTCACATACACTTATAAATCAGAATGTTACAAACACAATACTGTATTTAAACAACCAACATGTATTTTGAAACATATAGAGTAAGAAAAGTATTCTTTTCAAGGGAGTGCAGAGCTCAAATGTTTGTATGAAAGGGCCCCATTATATCACACTCAATTCTTTGAAACACGGGTCAACTTGAGCTCAGATAATAATTTGTCCAGACAAACCACAATCAGCTGCAATGTACAGTAAAAACAGGAGACAGACAAACAAGTGCTTTGTGCAAAAACCTGGTTTCCACCATTGTTATATTGGATGAAGAGAATGAGGTAAAAAAAAGTAAGAGAAATGTCTGAATATAGTGTTTCATTATATGTGGAGTTTGCCGCTCAGCTCTTCATACCAAACCTGTTTAATTACTTTTCCACAGATTGCATATTGGAGAATTGCACTTTCTCCCACTCAAAATTAAGAATAAAACCCACAGCAGAGTGTGCACTGGATCCACACATTGTGTATTATGAAGCCTCAGCCACAGTGCAGCTACAGTTGGAAAATAAGAATGGTGGGTGCTATTACAAATCAAACAGGAAATGAAACAAACTATCCTCCAGCAGTTTGAATAGATTGAGTTCTAAGGTTTTCTGTGTATTTCCCATACAAAAACAAAACAATGATCAGCCTGGAATCTTTTCACAATAACCAGCGTCTGGGCAATCTGCCCGGAGCGTTCTGTTACACTGAAAGTCATTCAAGCTTGTTTGCCGTGTTTTTTTCTAAGAACTTACAAGTCATTCAAAACACTCCTCCAATTCACATGATTTGGCTTGAGCTGTTCTTGAGAGTATGGTGAGTCCAACCACTGAGCTGACCCCCTGAGCTGCAGTCAGGGAATCCCTAGTCCTGATTCTAATTGATCAAAGTTGCCAACCTGGCGGTTAAAGAGAACTAAATGCAAATAAAACGCAGAGAAGTTAAAAAGATTTCTGATCAGTTACTTACCTTCACTAACTGGAGTCGTATTCTCAAGGAACCAGACAGTAGCTCAGAACCGCAGCCCATTCAGCAAAGGCTGAGCTGGGCTTGGAAGCAGATTTTGGCCTCTCGCTAAAATGAATAAGAGCCGAATTTACCAAAACCGTCTCTGGGAATAGCAATGTAGTCTGGACAGACAGGCCTTGCAGTCCATATGCAGCTCAGCCTCCTGACTCTGAACAGAACCAGACTTTCTCACCCCAGCTCAACAGTCCCCAATTATCCGCTGGAATCAGGGAGATGGTTATTTCCTGTCACATTCCCCCCAAACATTCCTTCATGGTTCACGTACAGTAGAGCCACGATTATCAGTTTGTTTCAATTATCTCACTCGAATAATACATTTAATCGGATTTCAGTGTTTGGAAAAACAGAACAATGTGGAAATATGCATTAGGCAAAATGGAAAAGGTTATAAAGTGGAATGCTTGGAATAGCGAAAAAAAAGTGAAATTTAACACAGGGGGAACCCAAAGAAAGGCTCAATGAGCAACACCAAAAAGGCCAGGAATGTAGTAGATGATCTATGAGCTATTGTAAATTCTGCCTAATTAATGTACACCCAAATTAGAGCCACTGTTTGACCAGGACTCACAGTGGAAACACAAACTATCTTTGCAGCAAAGGATCAGCAGAAAAATAGTTAAAAGATCTACGTTTTTTGTCCAGTGACACAAACGCTTTAAGGAGAAAGGTCACAAACTGCATATCAATACAAGCAAACAGCTAAGTTGCTGCCCAGATCAACCTTATCTTCTCTAAAAAGGAGGTAAACAAAATATACTACCCGAGCACATAATCAGCCACCCTGAACAACATCTGCCAACCCAACACCTCTGTCAAACTCCCAAAGGTTACACACAGCATTGGAGAAAACTACAACCACAACTTCCATAATCATTTAATTTTTTTCTTCATAATGAAATGTTAGCAAAGATGGTTAGGTCATTGGATTGTGGCTGTGATCCCCCACCCTGTGAGGGGAGGAGATCAAAGAGTGGACACCAGGCACTTGGGAACGAGGAATAAAGTAATTGAGTAGCCCAGCCCCACCCAGGGGACCCCATTGCACATAAGCAGACACTAGTTTCTCTGTTGCGGTTGTTTTGTGGTGAAGCAATTATAACCTCAAAAACTGAAATATCTAAAAACATTTTGAGACCTCCTACAAAGAACTAAAAAGCTCTGCTCTCAAGAAATGACTAACGACTGCACTGAATATACGATTATCATGCTGATTAAAACCACCGTATCAGAACACACAAGAGAAGGAGCTGATCTCTCCACGTAAGCACAGGACACAAGCGGGAATCCAGCTTTGCACCAACCCAGAGGACAGCTTCAGCTCTCATCGAAACGGTCCAGCCAAACTGCTCAAGGCAAGTGCCACCCACAGCCTTGTTCCCACGCCTCCAATATTGCTCTGAAATGCAGGAGGTATCCAGGGCCAGAATGACTTCGGGCAAACACTTGGCCTTCTGCTGGGCACCGCCTCACCATGACAAGAGATTACACGATCAGCACAAACCGGGTAACTCGTACAAAGCCTCGACAATTTCTTGTCCCAACTCCCTGCTCCCATTAGTTGGGAGCCTGTTGAGCACAGCCGGATGGGTGTGATTTTTGCTTACAGGGTTGCTGATTACCATCGCTCTGACAGTGCTGGAGGTGGGGCTGAAAATTGCTTCGGCGAAACATTCGAGCTTAACACTCAACTTGTGGCTGGAGTTGCCGTCTTAGACTCAGAGACCGTCGATGTAACTGCTGCATTTGCTGCATCCGTTCTCTCTGCCTGGCCAGATTCTGGGGCATAGGATACCTCTGAGAGCCATATAGGAACCTGTAAGGGATCCGCGCATGGCAGGCAGTTGCCCGGCAACGTGGCTGAGGCATGGGCGGGAGGAGCATCCAGCGCTTCCGCTCAGAGCAATAGCGGTACGCCTCCTTCCGGTACTGCTTGTCAATGTCATCGCTGTTCTTCCAGCCGCCAATGATGAAGACGTCATCTCGAAAGTAGCAGATGGCAGCTCCCTCGATGCTCAGCACCTCCGGCGGTAAACTTTCCAGGATTTCATCCGCCGTCCTGGCGCAGATCTTCTGCTTGGCTTCCTCGTCCGTCAGCGAGTAGCTCTTGGGGCAGCAGGAAGCCGTGTGGTAAAAGTTTGTGCTCGCAATAGCCATCTGAAAAGCACAGTAGTTGTCCAGCAGGGGCAGGGAGGTCACGTCCTGCCACTGTCTTGTGTCGGTGTCATACTTAGCGTTCACAGTCTCCAGTCCGTCCTCGTTATCGGTGTCCACGGGGGTGCGGGCGGTGACGTACACAAAGCGATCCTCCACACTGACCGCTTTCACGTCTCTCAGGATTTTTGGGGCCGATTCCAAGTGGTGCCACCTGTCCTGCGCAGGTTCATAAACATCAACATCTTTAAAACCCGGACTGAAATTCCCATGTCCACCAATACTGTACAGGTTCTGCTTCACGGCCGATAGGCCGAAGGAGTGCTTCCTGGTGATCAGGTTGTTGACTTGCTCCCAGCTGTTGCGGTTTGGGCTGTACCGCTCGACGGTCTTAGCAAACCCAGGTTCCATGGAGCCAGCCACGTACACATGGGTCTCTGTGATTGCCATAGCGTGTCCATCTAGGTGGTTGTGAATGTGGGGAAGATTCACCCATCGATCTTCATCAATGAAATATCCTACGCATTCGCTAAGGTAATCCCCCCCCTCAGACACTCCACCAACCACCATTATGACGTCCATGTTCTGCCCGAAGCGGGGTTGAAATGACATCACTCTGGAGGCCCAGTGCTCTAGGTTACCACCAGGCTGAAGGTTCTCAGACCTCAGTGCATGACCCTCCACAGCTTCAGATACAAGCTTCAGGCAGCTTTCGTTTTCAGCCACGAGCCGCTCGGACTTGATAATCCGAGTCAGGTAAGTGGGTTTCATCTGGGGCAAGCGCAGCAGCTTGAACAATTCTTCAAAATGCTTCTCCCTCTCCTCAGGGTTACGTTGCACCCACTTCACCACAGCCTCAAACAGCACCTCCTCAGAGTCCACCGTGATCTCTGCATCCGAAAGCCAGTCCCTGACCAAGTGGTAAGGCAGAGTGTAAAACTCATCATCTTGTACCACCTTGGAGAAGTCTCTACGGATCATGTCTGCAGCTTTCAATGCCAACTGGTCGAGGGAGTACATGTGTGCCAGGCTATGGACAGCCACACAGTTGGTCAAATTAAGCTTTTTCTTGAGGAACTCACAGCAGAATTCTTTCAGCTGCAGCAGGAGGAACCTGGAACAAAAACACAGGGTTTTAATTACATCTGGTGTCAACATCACACAGCAAAGGCTTGTTTAAAATTAACATCACGCACCAAACGTTTAGAAACTTTAAGTTGTTAAGCACAGAGGTTTGTCCCTGCAGTTTATGCTCTGGCTGCATTGGTGACCCGGCAGAGATGCTTTGTGAACAAACAGCCAAATTAATAATGTATGATCTAAACGCAAAGAAACATTTTGAAAACTAGGGGTTTCATTAGCCCTTGTTGCCATGTAGTTTGATGTAATAAAAATAATATCAACTCTAAACATATTTACTGCCCACTTCCTGCTGCAGCTTCCCATTTCTGAACAGATAATAAAACAATCAGCAGGGATGGCTTTTAATAAAAAATACTTTATAACAAGCACTGTGCTATAATTTCACAGTCACATAAGAGGTTCGGATGATTTGATTTGATTTGATTTCCTCCACAAAAACAAAAATGTTTTTGTGGAGGAGTGAGTAAGTGAGGAATGGGTGTGAGTGAGGGAGTGTGACAGTGTGTGTGTGACAGTGTGTGTGAGGGTGTGTGTGGGGGTGAGTGTGTGTGTGTAGGGGTGAGTGTGACAGTGTGTGACAGTGTGTGTGAGGGTGAGTGTGAGGGTGTGTGTGACAGTGTGTGACAGTGTGTGTGTGACAGTGTGTGTGAGGGTGTGTGTGACAGTGCGTGTGTGTGTGTGACAGTGTGTGTGTGAGTGTGTGTGTGAGTGTGTGTGTGACAGTGTGTGTGACAGTGTGTGTGACAGTGTGACAGTGTGTGTGAGGGTGTGTGTGGGGGTGAGTGTGTGTGTGTGGGGGTGAGTGTGACAGTGTGTGACAGTGTGTGTGAGGGTGTGTGTGACAGTGTGTGACAGTGTGTGTGTGACAGTGTGTGACAGTGTGTGTGAGGGTGTGTGTGACAGTGTGTGTGTGTGACAGTGTGTGTGTGAGTGTGTGTGTGTGTGACAGTGTGTGTGACAGTGTGTGTGAGGGTGTGTGTGACAGTGTGTGTGACAGTGTGTGACAGTGTGGGTGAGTGTGAGGGTGTGTGTGACAGTGTGTGTGACAGTGTGTGTGTGAGTGTGTTTGTGTGTGTGTGACAGTGTGTGTGACAGTGTGTGAGTGTGTGTGTGTGACAGTGTGTGTGAGTGTGTTTGTGTGTGTGTGACAGTGTGTGTGTGAGGGTGAGTGTCAGTGTGTGTGACAGTGTGTGTGAGGGTGTGTGTGACAGTGTGTGTGTGTGTGACAGTGTGTGTGAGAGTGTGTGTCAGTGTGTGTGACAGTGTGTGTGTGAGGGTGAGTGTCAGTGTGTGTGACAGTGTGTGTGTGTGTGTGTGTGACAGTGTGTGTGACAGTGTGTGTGTGTGTGTGTGTGTGACAGTGTGTGTGTGAGAGTGTGTGTGTGTGTGTGTGACAGTGTGTGTGAGGGTGTGTGAGTGTGTGTGTGTGTGTGTGACAGTGAGTGTCAGTGCTCTCTCTCTCTCTCTGTCACCTGTCCGCCAGCTCGAGCACCTCGTGTACGGTGCCGGTGCAGACGCGGATGCCGCCGGTGTACATGTACTGGATGACGGCCTCCACCGTGTCGGGCTCGGGCCCGGGTTCGGCGCTCCACTTGCGCATCTCCACCCGCTCCGACCGCGACTCCTCGAAGTTGCCGCCCAACAGCGGCTCGAAGTACTCGGTGGCGGCGGCCAAGACCGAGCGGTGCGCGCGGAACTCGCGGCCGCCCACCGCCAGCGTCAGGTCACAGAACAGGCCCCGCTTCCGCTGCTCGTTCTGGCGGCGCGACAGCTCCGGGCAGTGGCCCTGACACTCGAACTGCTCGGCCTCCGAGTCCCCGCTGTCCGCCTCCTCCGAGCCCGAGGCCGAGGCCGAGGTGGGCCCCGGGGCCGCCATCGCCTCAGCTCTCTCCCGCCTGAAACACGCCGCGCGCTCCGACGTGCGTGCTGCGTGCTGCGTCATCGCGAACCGCGTGGCGGCGCGCTGGGTGCGTGCGTGCGTGCGTGGCTTGGCGTCCGTCCGCCCGCCCGTCCGGCGTCACCGCCAGGGTAGCCCAAAGCCGCCCCAAGCGGTAGCCCAAAGACGCCCCAAAGGTACCTATCCCCTGCTCTATGCGGGGGCGTTGCCTGCTGACTGCTGTGGCTGTCAGGGCAGGGGTGGGCTGGCAGGGCAGGGCTGGCAGGGCAGGGGTGGCAGGGCAGGGCTGGGGTGGCAGGGCAGGGGTGGCAGGGCGGGGTGGGCGGGCAGGGCAGGGGTGGCAGAGCAGGGCTGGCAGGGCAGGGCTGGCAGGGCAGGGGTGGCAGGGCAGGGCTGGCAGGGCAGGGGTGGCAGGGCAGGGGTGGCAGGGCTGGGCTGGCAGGGCAGGGGTGGCAGGGCAGGGCTGGCAGGGCAGGGGTGGCAGGGCAGGGAGGGCAGGGCTGGGGTGGCAGGGGTGGCAGGGCAGGGGTGGCAGGGCAGGGGTGGGGTGGCAGGGGTGGCAGGGCAGAGGTGGGCGGACAATTCCAGGGTTTTTAGTGCTTTCGAATCCGTGAGGAAAGGTCTTGAAAGGGGAAAAAAATATGTATTTTCTTTGAGCACAGAGCCACACACACACAACCAAGTTGGCCGCATTGGTCACCTCTCTCCCTCTCCCTGTGTCATGTCGCCACCACCAATGCTCCCCACTCATCACAGCTGCCGATGCCGCCATCGAGACGTCTCAAACGCACTTTACAAGAGATAATGCAATGATTTCGGACACTCGATCCAGGACTGTGGTACACAATTGGCTGCCGCGTTTCGCCCACACATATACAGTTCATTTCACTTGACGTAAATATTCTGTGAAGTGCTTTTGAGATGTCGAGGAGACATAAAAAAATGCTATATCAAATGCCAGGATTATTATTAGTGACTGTATAGTTGGTGGGTGAAACAATTGGCAACCCATTGTGCGCAGCAGTGTCCCACAAACAGTCGTGGATTCAGTGACCAAATTATTATTGTTGTTATTTGTCAGAGATATTTACCCCAGAAAAATAACTGGAGAAGTGTATTGGATTAATGGCCGTGTTTCTCTGATGAGCGTGAACTGTGTCACCCCACGCGCGCTGCCGGTGGAGACACGGATGTGCTATTGATGCTGTAAGGACCTTAGTCTTTGAAAATGTATTCCCAAACGACAATTACTCTTGTAGCCCTTCTAATCTGAACAGTTTCTGCTACATTACAAGCATCTGAAGTGTCTGACCGGCCAGACTAATTCGTAGTATCATTGTAGCAACTATTGGAAAAGTAGGGGGTGGATTCTCAGCTACAACAACAACAAGATTCGATTTATAGAGCGCCTTTCACGTTGGGAGGACGTCCCAAGGCGCTGTACAGTGGGGTCAGGACCCGAGCAGGGGGGAGATGGTCAGGGGGAGGGAAGGGAGGGAGCGAGGAGTGGGTAGAGAGTCTAGAGGGGAGCTGAAGGCACGGTCAAAGAGAACGGTCTTGAGACCGGCCTTGAAGGAGGAAAGGGAGGAGGCGGCGAAGACACTGGGGGATGGAGTTCCAGAGCCTCGGGGCTGAAGGCCCGGCCACCGATGGTAGGGCGGTTGGGGTGGGGAATGTGGAGCAGACCGGAGCCGGAGGAACAGAGGGTACGGGCAGGTAGGGAGGGGGATAGTAAGTCGGAGAGGTAGGAGGGAGCGAGGCCGTGAATGGCCTTGTAGGTGAGGATGAGGATCTTGAAATCGATCCTCTGGGGGATGGGGAGCCAGGGGAGGCGAGCTACATCAATATCCCTGGCTTACTAATTCAAAGATTATTCTTCGTTCAGATTGCCTCCTGCCGTCATGTAGATTCCTATGGAGGCCATCTCCGTAAATGAAGCTCGGGATGGAACTCCAGCCCTGCAAGATGTCTCAGAGCAGCTTTCCTTTACCCGGCAGGTGTAGAGAATGGAAGACCGACACAAGACAAAAACATTTTACAGCAATGAATCAAGAACTGGAAAAAGTACAAACCAGTTTTAAAACTACAAGTAACATTTAGATAAAACCTTATCTGGGGTATGATTCACTCCCGCCCACCTTACCTACCCTTAGGTTTCAAGATTACCCGCAACATTTTCCAGTTGAAGTTACGGGATGTGATGGGAGCAGTTTATTTTGGTCACATAAGAACAGTGCATTCCCACCATAACCATGATTATTATTATTGTTATAATAACCAGGCTGGTACCTTGGTAGATATTCTATCATGTGATTAACATGTACAGTGCTATGCTCCTAGTCACCACCGAGTCAAACCTCTACAAAGTAATGAATAGAATAGTTTTATGCGTGTAGTACAGAAACTCGAACAAATACGGAAACAGTAAAGGATTCTGTGCAGTGTGTCACATGTGGGCACCAGAGTAACAAACCACTGATTAAATGGAGGCCTCCTCAGGGTGGAAGAGGCTTCAATTAAGTCATACATTTGGGGCAGCCACAGTTTTGAAAGTGATGAAGCAGTTGAGAGCCTCGTTTGAGATCACAAAATATTTGCAGTCAGTGTCAGCGCCAGACCTCACCACGAGAGCAGATATCGTTGAATATTCAGATCTACACAAACATCTTCAGGATAACAACAACTAGCATTTATATAGCGCCCCCTCACGCAGGGTAGTGTCCCAGAGCCCACACCTCTACATGTTCCCTTCGCTCAGCCGGCTCCGGCCTCCCACACATCCCTCGTCTTGAAGTGATGGCTTTCTTCATGTGTATTTTAATTCATCTTTGAAGTCCCATCTGCTCTGACATTGGCATAACTCCCAACATTCCAGCTGGCTACAGCGGGACCCAATTAAAAAAATAAAAACTTACATGTGAGTGTGTGAAGAAGCTGGGCAGCGCACACACACACACTGACTTGTCTCGAGGTTAATGAATAGAACAGTGTCGGAGCACGGTGGTGAGCCGGTGGGAGTGGGTAGGTGACCATAGGCACAGTCCAAGAGGAAGGACTTCAGGCCATGGGATAGAGCAAGAGTGTTCCAGAGTTTCGGGGTGTAGTGGCTGAAAGTGAAGCCACCAATGGTGGAACAGAGGGCACGAGGGACATGCAAGAGGCTGAAGCTAGTCAAGCAGAGGCAGCGGGTAGCATGTTGGGGAGTAAGCAAGTCGGAGGGGTCAGGAGGTACCAGGGCATGAAGGGATTTAAAAATGAGGATAGAAATAAAACAGGTCGAAAGAGTAAAACCCAATAAGTTACACACTTTAATTTATACTAAGACACAAGCTAGAGTTTTGGTTATATTATCGAAGCATGGGTACCTTCAAATACAGAAACACAAAGGCAGGTCAGACAGTGCATGTGGTTAGACTAAAAGGCTCACTTGAGAAGACGGACTGCATTTCTGACACAGGATCTTTCTTCCTCACTCCCAAACCCTCAACAAGAAACACATACCCATTTCCTAATCTAGTTTTAAAATGCCGTCCAGCAATTTGTAAATCCATAGACAGCAGATGAAGTACAAATGGTCCCTTAAATAAGCTTACACAAGCCTGGTTACATTAAGTCCAGCAGGTTTACAATTGAGCAGGGTGATGAGATGGAATTCTATTGGGAGCAGGTACAGCGGAACTCAAGTGTATTTGGTTACCTTACGTGTCCAATGGCCTCAACTGAGACATGACAATCTGCCCTCTCGATCTCCACATTACCAGCTTCTGCGAAAATCCAAAGCATTTAATGGGAATGCACCCTCAACCCAACGAGCTGCTGCCTGTTTGGGTCAGTGTTCTTGGGAAGAGACACTTTGGGATTCCGCTGTACTGCTGCAATAGCAATGCAGAGCGTGTACTGAGAGCCTCTGATTTGTATTGTATTGTACGAGATCCCAGAGCCACGCCACGCTTTGGCTTCTCCCATTCACACTTCAGATCCTACTTCTTCATAATGGGTCTCAGAACCACACTCATTTCATTCCTCTCTTTAAAATCTGCGTTGAGCTTCTGAGAGCACATCGTGTACACAATTCATCAGGATAATTGACCAGGAGACTCCTTCCCACCCGAGCAACTTCAGTGTGCAAGAGGGAAAGGCAAACATCTTTTTTTGGAGGGGGGGGGAGGGGAAGGGGGAGGACACACACCAGGGGTGGACGGAGACCCTCCGAGCTGACCCAATGTTCACATGGTCATGTGCTCTGGCAAAACATAAGATATGTCGTCCCATGGGTGACGATATAATCCTTGTTTCAATCGCTTCTGATCCAGATAGTGTCCTGAAACATCAAGTGCTTCCATAAGCATCACATTCACCAAAGAAAGAACAGTTCATTACAGCATTCAGCACGCGGTTAACATTCAATCTCCCGGGAACAGGTGCCAACTCATTGGGAAGAATCTCCACTCAACTCTGTACCACAGTCCAGAAGGGACCTGTTCAGTGAGCAGGAATATGGGGAAGTAATAAAAATAGGACCTACGGTAGGGTCAATCTCAGTATAGCTCCCAAAGGGTCCAAATTCACAACACAAAAGCAGACCAAGTGCTGCACTGGGGGAGTAGAGGCAACTCCAGGTGTTGGGGATAAAATAGAGCAAACAGCCTTACCCTGCAAGTCACACCAGATTAGTGGGTGCATGAGCAGAAGAGTTCTGCTACCCAGCGCTGGGATCTCTCACCGCATTAGCTGCAGCTCGAGATCCGTCAGTAGCAACGTGCGTTTATATAGTACCCTTCACGCGTGGTAACAATTCAGGGAGCGTTTAACAATGGCGTAGTCTGACACCGAGCTGCAAGAAAAGGAGAGTGCGACCTGAAGACAGGCAAACAGGGGGCGAGGCAGAGGGATTGAGGCAGGGAGGTTCAGAGGTTTGGGGTGCAATGGCTGAAAGCTCAGTTGCACTGATCGAATCAACTGCAGCATTGAATGGAGTTTTACAAAAGCAAACTGAGAAGCCATCTTTCAATTGTATAAAAATAGTTATTCTCTCAATGAGAGAACTGATATGGAATTCAGCTGTACAGATGTGGACTGTGTGGAACACAGAGGGAAGAAAAGCAAAACTCTTATCACTTGTTTATCGTGCTGGAGTAACTTACCAATGAAGCCCATACTCCTTCCTAAAACAAAGATGCCATTCAGAGCGCCGATCTCCACATATTCATCAGACTCCTCCCTGCAGCACAATCTGAGTGTTAGGAAGGCACGCACAGCAAAACACACACGGCAAAACACACACAGCGAAACCAAATAAATGGCAGAGAATGAGACTGTATTTTAAATAAAAACATAACACTCAGCAGGCCAGGCAGCATCTATGGAGAGAGAGGAAAGTGAGTTAACATTTCAGAGTTCTGACGAAAGTTCATCGACCTGAAACGTTAACTCACTTTCCTCTCTCCATAGATGCTGTCTGACCCATTGAGTGTTCCCTACTCAGCGCCTTGGGACGTCCTCCCGACGTGAAAAGTGCTATACAAATGTAATTTTGTTATTTTTGTTGAGTGTTCCCAGCGACTTCTGTTTTTATTTCAGATTTCCAGCATTTTGCTTTTTGTTAAGAGTGTATTTTAATTCATCTTTGAAGTCACTGCTCTAACCAGGTAATAGAGACCTTGTTCATCAGCTGTACTTTTTAACCTAAGTTCCAGTGCAGTGGTTGCAGAAAACACAGAGAGAGATTGAGAAAAGGGAGATTCTCTTTCTGATTTCACTGCAGCCAGAAGTATGGGGTAGTCAGAGACAGAGAAGGTGATGAACCCAAGTTCAGCTCTGGTAACAATCCACGGCTGCGTGTGGGACACTGCTGTGCGCAATTGGCTATTGCCCACAAAATATACAGTTAATTCGCTTTATCGTATATTGTGTGAAGTGCTTCGAGACATCTCAAAGACGTACTAAGGTACTCTATCAATTGCACAGATTATTATTAATATTGCTCACAGTGCTTCCACAATGCCGCACAACTCAGGAATTGATAATTGGATGAAGTCTTTTCAATCACAAAAAAAATCCTAAAATGATTTGGCAATGAAACATCAGACTAATGCCCTGTCCAATCCTATAGAAAGAGGCCCAGGGTTAAGGGCTGATAGACAAAGAGCTGACAGCAAGTTTCTCTCTGGAGCTTTTGACCCTGGATGACTAAAATGTAACAATTTAGTGTTAAAATCAGACATTTTAAAAATTACACCAAAATACTGGAGATGCTGGAAATCTGAAGGAAAAACAGAAGTCACTGGGAACACACAGCAGGTCAGGCAGTATCTATGGAGAGGAAAATGAGTTTACGTTTCGGGTCATCAACCTGGAATGTTAATTCATTTTCCTTTCTCCATAGATGCCCCTTGACCTGCCGTGGTATCCCAGTGACTTCTGTTTCTATCTAAAAAAAAAACTAAGTCTACCTTGTAAATGCACCACAGTTTCTTAATAGGTCAACCATGCCCACACCAATAAAACCATCAACGTTTAGGATGAGATTTGGTTTCTGAAACAAAAAGATTAGAGATATTTAAGTCATTAATAAATGATATTAAAGCTCATTATAATCAAGAATTAAAATAAACTTCTATAATGCACCTTATACAGGTTACCTAAACATAGGAACATAAGAATTGCTAAATGAAAAAAGCCCAAGGTCCATCTGGTTCGCCTTCTACCATCCTGGGAGTCTCGTGCTATAATAATGCAGATGTTGATAGAAATTCATTCTGCGTGGATTAGTCAACAACACAGTGGAAAGCTTTGGGAACCTTAGATATAAGCAATAGCAAGTTTGGATTTAGTAAACTACATTCAAGCATGCAAATAGTTTTAATTTAAGGTTGGAAAGTTGGTTATTTGCAGACGAGGAGTGATTGCAGTTACACGACCGTACCTTAGAGGTGGTGATCTTCTCCACTTCCAGTGCGTAATCCAGGAGCGGGGTGGCAGGGAAGTTCTGCTTCACGTAGTCTTCAGGATCTGAACCCTCATATCTGGGTTATTGATCTGCAATCAGCAAGTTAGTCAATATATCCCAATCTGCCCTGAAGCCCTACCAATATGGTAACACTTAGAGAATACTGTAACCTGCCCAGTTCGCCAACCACCAATACTGGGAGTCGCTTGACATGTCATGTCCAAACTATTTATTATTTTCTAAAATAAATCTATCTAATTTGTTCTTGAAAGAATTGACACTTTCTGCTTCCACTGTCTCCCTAGGGAGCCAGTTCCATATACCTTGAGTACCAACAACCTATTTAGTACTCCTCTCGGTTTATTCTTATCTTATCCAATTTCTCTACCCTCTCCTCCAATCCTCCAATACTGTGGCATTGGCTGCATTCTCTTCCTTTGTAAAGACAGATGCAAAGTACTCTTCCAGTACGTCAGCCATGCCCTCTGCCTCCAAAAGAAAATTTCCTCTTTGGTCCCGAATTGAACCCACCTTTTATTATTTATATGCTTACAAAATACCTTAGGGTTCCCTTTTATGTTACCCGCTAATCTTTTCTCATATAATCTCTTTGCCCCTCTTATTTCCTTTTACAGTTCTCCTCTGTACTTTCTATATTCTATTTGATTATCTTCTATATTTTCGACCTGACATTTATCATAAGCCTCCTTTTTCCTTTTTATTTTAATCCCAATTTCCTTATTCGTCCAGGGAGGTTTGGATGCCCTACCTTTCCCCTTTGTGGGAATGTATTTGTTCTGTCCCCAAACTATCTCCTCCTTGAAGGCTTCCCATTCCTCATTAGCTGTTTTACCTGACAATTTTTCTTTCCAGTCCACCTTGGCTAGGTCCCTTTTTAACTCATTGAAATTAGCCCTCTTCCAGTTGAGTATCTTCACCTTTGATTGCTCCTTGTCCCTTTCTATAAATACTCTAAACCTAATGGTGTTATGATCGCTGTTGTCCAGATGCTCTCCTACTGAAACCTTCTCCACTTGCCCCACTTCATTCCCCAGAACTAGATCCAGCACTGCTCCTTTCCTCGTTGGGCTGGAAACATATTGATCCTGAAAGTTATCCTGCACACATTTCAGGAATCCTTCCCCCCCCTTCGCCCTTTACTTGCATGATAGTTCTAACCATCTTAAAGACTGATAACTTGTGGAGGAACTTAATGTAAACTAAACGCTTCCAGACTCACCGATTTCACCCGGTGTCCAATCCCCATAATCAGTTTTCCTTCCTTCTTCATCTTGTTGACAAAGTCCATGGCAATGAGGCCACTGTCAAAGGCATTGCTGAACTGTTTGGCGGCTGCATCTAATGCTCCTCCGAACCGGTCGCCCTGCGAGAAGCAGAGACAAGTGAAGAGTCAATTATTGATCAATCAATTGTGAATTGCAGAACTCGGACAGTGAAAGGGCAGCTTCAACAATTACAAAGCAAACACCAAAAATCTACAACTGATTTGAACTCCAACCCTTTGGCTGCAGGGACACTAGAGCTTATGCACATTTTTAAAGAGTTGAATTGTGTAACAACAACAAGGTGCCTGATTTGGTCTCTTGCAGTTATCGGATCTCAGTAATTGCAGCTTTGGCCCTGGGGCAGCGACTATGGGGGAGGAAGAACAAAATCAGCCAGGTGTTCCTGCTCTCAACCACTATCCAGTGACTCCTGCTGTGTATCTGAACATCGGGTGAGAACAGCACGGTGTCCGACTCGGAGGCATCCCACAGATTGACTGTGAAGATTCGGGGCCGATACTCTCAAATGAACAGTAACACAACATGGAGCAACACCCGG
This sequence comes from Callorhinchus milii, assembly GCF_018977255.1. Classification (NCBI taxonomy): domain Eukaryota; kingdom Metazoa; phylum Chordata; class Chondrichthyes; order Chimaeriformes; family Callorhinchidae; genus Callorhinchus; species Callorhinchus milii. Next base: position 349,158 of record NW_024704764.1, read on the forward strand.
GAAAGAACTTGTTACAATCCTTCAGGAAAAGGAAAAGGTTTAAAGCCTACCAGAAGCTGGAGAGGTAATCACAGAAAGTTAGTCTGCAGGTGCAGCAAGCAATTAGGAAGGCGAACGGTATGTTAGCATTCATTATGAAAGGATTAGAGTATAAGAGTAGGGAAGTCTTGCTGCAACTGTATAGGGCCCTGGTGGGACCACACCTGGAGTACTGTGTGCAGTTTTGGTCTCCTCATTTAAGGAAGGATGTACTTGCCTTGGAGGGGGTGCAGTGTAGATTTACTCGGTTAGTACCAGGGATGAAGGGGATGAGTTAAGGGGATAGGCTGACCAATTTGGGCCTATATTCTCTAGAACATAGAAGAATTAGAGGGGATCTTATAGAAACCTATAAGATCATCAAAGGGCATAGAGTAGATAGTGGGAGATTGTTTCCCCCTGCACCTTAAAATCAGAGGCCAACGCTTTCGCACTGAGTTGAGGAAGAACTTCTTTACTCTAAGGGCGGTGAATACATGGCACTCACTACCCCAAAGGGCTGTTGACACTCAGTCCTTGAACATATTCAAGACTGAGATACATAGATTTCTTATTGCGAAAGGGATTAAGGAATATGGGGATAAGGCAGGGTCAGGTTTTTAGCTGGAGTTAGATTAGAAGATCAGCCATGAATGAATGGCGGGGCAGGCTCGAAGGGCCGAATGGCCTACTCCTGCTCCTACATGTTATGTTATTGGGACAGATAACTTCAATGCAGCAAAGACCAAAGCTAACGCAATGGGTCGAATGGCCAGCAGTGATGCATTTCTATGGCTGACCAGATATACAGAGCTTAATGGTTTATGTCCATTAAAAATAACTGTAGACACACTTACAATAGTAAGCAGACCCGAAGTCAGGCTGGATATGAGATCTTTCCCCGCTCGGGCACAGACGATAGTGTTGTGAGCCCCTGAGACCGCTGGTCCATGGTCAGCAGTCACCATGAGGCACATCTCAATAAAGTGGCAGGCGGGTTTAGGCAATCTGCGGGAACAAGAGCAAAAACATCCCTTGGGTTTGGAGAAGGACACATTTTAACATTCTGTAAAAAGCTAGGTTACAAGAGAAGAAAAGTGATTCCGATCCAAATCTGGAATGGTTCAATCAGAATTTCAAAGCATTCATTTGTAAAGGGTTAATGTATGAGAGATGTGGAGTCTGGGCTCAGACATTCTGCAGATGGCAAGGACAGATTGACAAAGCCGCATCAAGCAGAGTTGCTGAAGTAGACGGGAGAGGAATTGCTTTTTAGGCAATGGCAGCTTTTAGTTGGTTAATCTCGAGCAGTAGTCTAATGCACAAACCTTGGCTCTCATTGAACAACATAATAATACTTGCATTTGATATAGCGGCTTAGCACGTCTTTGAGACATCTCAAAGCGCTTCACAGAATATAGATCTGTTTGACACCATTTACCATCAGAAGCAAGGCAAGACTCTGAACATTAGTTTACGCATTGGATGATGTTCTTTTCCATTAGAGAGATTTCCGGGTCTTGAGATAGGGATCTTTCTGCTGAGGGTCTCACCTCCTTTGGAACCAGAGCAAACCCAGGACACCTCCAAGGCCCATGTCCTCTTTGAAGATTTCAGTGATGGGCATTCCTGCGTAGATGAGTTCCTGGCCTCTCTCATCACAGATGCTGGACATGAAGGAGGCTGGCTTACGGATCAGACCCAACTCCTGCACAATAGACACGTGACAGGTCAGCATTACAAACACCAATCCAACATCGGGCATTCAACAATAAACATCCTCCCCACGTGAAAATCCTGTACAAGTGTCAATTGTGTTGCAATTGTATTTATAATACAGTAACCCTTACATTACTGTGCACCCGGCGAATCATGAGAAACGCCTCATAGCACTTTATAGAACGTGAGGAAGGCAGATCATTTACAGCTGCAACGTTCTACAAACATTGAAGTGAGTCGATGAGTATTTGGGGATGAACTTGGACAAGGAGGGAATATTATCCAGGGGACAGGGAGGCAGGGCTTGCTTATTAGTCCTCTTGCCTCCGAGGCAGAAGAATGTAGGGTTCAAGCCTATTGGGACTTTGGACTCAGTCTAGGCTGACACTCCAGTGCAGTGCTGGAGGAAAGCTATATTTTCTGAGGGATCATCCTTTGGATGAGATGTTAAACTGAGGTCCCGTCTGCCTGTTAAAGATCCCATGGCTATTCTCCCAGTGTCCTGGCCTACGGATAAAAAAAAGGTTTACTTCATGGTTGTTTGTTGGAGGTTAATGTGTGCAAACCTATTTCTGCGTCAACTACAAACACAGTCACTTTACTGCGGGCTGTGTGGAGGACCTACCCTTGCCCAAGAGTAGTCCATCGGCACCGTGGGAGGAGGAACTTCTTGTGCAGGAACGATCACACTTTTAGCAACAAGGTCATCGTAAACAGACCTAGGAACAGAGACACAGCGGCATTCAGATACATCCAGGACAACATGAAACAGAGTGCAGTCAGGGGTAACTGATCAGCTGCACCACTCCTCCCTCCTGCTACAAGTGCTCTTACTTGATGACTTCTCCAAGCTCATCAAAGTTTCTTGGTACAAAGACTCCGGCTTCTCTCAGAGCCTTGTTTTTGGCCACTGCGGTCTCAGAGGTTGCGTTGGCACAGGCACCCGCATGCCCAAACTGCACCTGTGAAGAGTTACGAGGGACAGCGACTTGTATCAGTGCTTCAAAACAAGAGATTTACACACACACAAACACACCCACACACCCAGCTTGACCTCAGAGACTCCAATAGCTTCACATGTCTCCCACCCAAGTTGTATTCTCAATGGATTGCATGGCATTTTAACATAAGGAAGAAAAAATGCTCACCTCTGAACTAAACATAGTAGCACATGTGCCAATGCACCAAGCAACAACAGGCTTGGTAATACGTCCCTCCTGAATCCCTTTGCCAATCCTGTACTCTTCTGCTCCACCAATCTGTAGAGAGATTTAGGTTAGATGCCATCTGTTTATCCAGTTAATCCTCACACCACTTTGATTTTCACAGCACTAAATTTACATACTATACAACCATTAGCAGAACTTGGGAGTTAATGTCTCATCCAAAGGATGGTACCTCAACATGCAGCACTCCCCAGCACTGGGTTGGGAGTGTCAGCTTAGTTAGTGAGGTCAGGATCCCAACATGGGGCTTGAACCCCAACCTAGTGATTCAGAGACTAGACTGCTACCACCTGACCTGATAGGAAGAAAGCTGGGTCTCTAAGGCTGATTTTGATTATAAGACAGTTTAAGTGTGTGTCCCTCACACCACCATCGAAACAATTGACTTGTAGACCTTTCTGGATAGCTAGACCATTAGCCACAAGTTATATAAGAACATTAGATTTTGTTAGGCAAAAGAAGTCCAATGTCCATCTAGTTTGCTTTCCACCATCCTGGCAGTCACTTGGCAAGTCGTGTCCCAAACAATATACTGTATCCTGAGATATTATTTTCTAAGGGAATCTGTCTAATTTGCTCTTTAAGAGTGTTACCCTGTTAGAAAGGACTTTTCTATGACTGTTACGTCAGAAATATTAGGGAATTAATTCAGATCCACTCACCTCCCCAAGAACAACAATCATTTTAACTTCAGGGGTGTCCTGGTAACGGAAGACATGATCCATAAATGTGGAGCCTGGATAGCTGGAGGGAAAGGAATGCAGGAATGCTTTAATCCGCAATGAAGTGTTTTGCAATTTGTTTAGTTGCAATTTTTGAAAAAGATGCGAGACATTTCAAAACCAAAGGTTAATATTCCCCAAGGTAAACAAAAAAAAAACACTCAGGAGTTTGGCATAAATGCTGCTGGTGGTAGCTTTATCGAGCAGTGAGTAACACCCCAGAAATCTAACGCCACTGTGGTGAGAGTCAGCAGTGACTCTGTGGCAGGTTCAGCAGATGGCAAGTCACAAACTAAAAGAATCCAAATCTTTCATCGCAGACGTGACAAATTCCAATTTAACAGTTAGTTTGAAAGCCTGCCACGTATAGCTCACATTCAACGATAGAAATGGGCAGTTAGCTGAGGTTTACAGTATTAAGCACAGGGCAACAGACAACAAACAACACCACCACCAAGATTACATTTATATAGCGCCTTTCACGTCGGGAGGACGTCCCAAGGCGCTGGAAAAGATCCTGTTATTAAGCGCCTCGCTAGAATCTCCTGTGGACTCATGGTTACCTAAAGTACAGTACACTTCTCGCTGGAAATCGTAAGAAACATCAGTTATGATGGGACCTAGTAGCCATATTTTTCACAGACCTCTAGCTATATATTTTGATCCCAGTCACCTCATTGTAACAGGTTTCCCTGTAGAAAGAGGAGCTGTAAACGACATTAAGCCTTTGCTTGGACAATGTCGTACAGCTTTGGAATTTACTGCACCATTCTTCACCCGAGTGCCTCGGAGACTGGAACCTGATGAGTAAACGGGACCTTCCCTGATAGTTGTGCCACAGCTCCCTCCTGTGTTGAAACTACGCAACAGGAACCTCGAGCGACGCCAGAAGCGATTATTATTCTAGCGTACAATAATTTCTTTCTCAAAGTCCTTCACTAAATGTTAGTGTATATGACCGCAACTGCGTATTAGTAGACAAACGCAGCAGCTAACTTGCACGGCAATGTCCCACAAACAGCCACGAAGTGAAAGAGTCTAAGGCCACGGCCCCAGGAGAAACTCCCTTCGATTTTCAAATAGTGTCACCGGAACTTTAACATCCACTGCACTGACAGACGGGACCTCAGTTTAATGTCTCATCTGAAGAACATTGCCTCTGACAACGGAACGCGCTCTCAGCATTGCAATGAATTGTTAGCCTAGACTGAGCTCAAAATCCCGATACAGGGCTTAAACCCACAAACTTTAGACTCGGGTGAGAGTGCTACCAACTGAGTCAGATTCACGTCAATAAAAGTGTGCTATTTATAGCATGCAACCGCACTGCAAGCAAGAGCAGCACGGCATTTCATTGAGGGACTGCCTTAACCTCTTAGTCCTAGCACATCCCCTTAATGACCGACCGGCACATCCCTTTGTGCTGTGGTGATGGTTCTTACCGATCTCCACCGATAGCGACACCTTCATAGACGCCGTCGGTCGTTCTGGAGATGATGTTGTTGAGTTCGTTGGACATTCCACCGGAGCGCGAGACGTACGCCACACTGCCGGGGCGATAGAGTTTGGAGGCCAGAATGTTGTCGAGCATTCCTCCCGTGTTGCCGATCTTGTAGCAGCCAGGCTTTATGCCACCCACCTGAGGAAACACAAGTAGTTATCCAGTTAGACGACACCATATCCACCTGTCCACTCGGCCTGCTCCACGCCCCCCACCCTGCCCTGCCCGCCTGCGGTCAGACCTTCAGGCTCTCAGCCCAAACTCTCTGGAACTCTATCCCACAGTCCCTTTGCTTCGCTCCCTCCCTCAAGGCACTTTTGAAGTCCCTCTTCTTCGACCACACCTTCGGTCACTCTCCTAACCTCACGCTCTCTGCCCTCCACACTCCCTGATCCCAAATCTCTGACTATCCTGTGCCTCGGGACTTCCTCCCGATGCGAAAGGCGATGTGTAAATGTAATTTGTGGTTGACACTGTGTGGAATTAGAAAAGCACAAGATACAAGCCAACATTTCGGTCTGTGGTACAGCATCAAGGCTAGCACCTAACGCCTGTTTAAGCTCACCGTGGCCCAACGGGTTAAGATATTGCACCACAGAACATATACAACAGTTTACATTTACACAGGGCCTTTTATGTCAGGAGGACGTCCCAAGGAACTTCACACAAGTGACTGGGAGACCAAATTTGTGCCAGGATCTTTCTACACACAACCAAGCACTTACTGTCGCTGGCCCAATAATCGTGACACCTTTCTCATCTGCCATTTTGATGAGTTTCCTGGTCAGTGCTTCAGGGATACCTTCAGCAATAATGGCGATTGTCCTGATCTGTAACACACAAAAGGCAATCGCAATTAAACAATATTAACAATCCTTGCATTTGATAAAGTGTCTTATTACAGCTGAGATCTCGCAAAGCGTTTCACAGAAATATACTGTAAAGTGAATTGACTGTATATTTTGTGGACAAAACTTGGCAGCCAATTGCACACAGCGTCCCACAAACAGCCGTGGATTGAGTAAACCTTTTTTTTTTAAGGGATTATCATCCCCGGAAAAGCGATCCGCCAATCGACGAACAATCGGGTTCCTACTTGCTGCTAGGTAAACAGAGGCATGTGGAGTAAGGAAACTTACCCAAAGTTTCGCCCTGGCGGGAATCAAACCCAGGTCTCTCGCTTACGAGACGAGCGCTCTAACCACTAAGCTACAGAACTCCACATCCGCATTAAAATGCAACCAAACACCTGCGAATACCCCATGTCTGTACACAAGCAGACAGGCACAGACAGCGAGATTCACACTACATCACTCTATTAACCTTATTCTGCTGTTTTTTCTTTTTCTGTTGTTGTAGGCAAAAGAATCAGAAAAGAGATGAGGATTAAAAAAAAATTTACGCAGGGAGTTGTTAGGGTCTGGAATGCACTGACTGAAAGGGTAGTGGAAGCAGATTCAATGATAATGACTTCCAAAGGGGAATTGAATACTTACTTGAAAAGAAAACATTTGCAAGGCTATGGGGTACGAGCGGGGGAACGGGACTAGTTGGTAGCTCTTTCAAAAGCTGGCACAGGGCAGAATAGTCCGAATGGCCTCCCTCTGTGCTGTTGGATTCTAATTGTACAAGCTCCTGGGTAGCCACCTTCATATGCCTGGAGATCAGGACAGTCAGGTGGGATTTTACACCAAGGTTTCTCTTTCAGTTGGGTTACATCGAGAAGACAACAAACAACTGGACAAACCTGGGGAAAGGTCATCGTTTCCACTGTGCTGTCGTACGCGGACCGTAACGAGGCAAAGTTGATGAGGACGTCCACTTCCGGATGCTTCTTCAGGGCGTCACCCATGTTCTTGTAGACGGGAACAAGGATCTCTTTGTGACCCCAGTAAAATTTCTGTTTATGATCACCGCTGCAGAGACAAACCGCACTCTCATAGCCATCAACAACAACAACTTGCATTTACACAGCGCCTCTCACGCAGAGCAGCATCCCAAAGCTCATAGTTTCCATCGTGCTGTCGTACACCGACTGCAATGAGAACATGAGTTCCTGAGAACGTTCACCTCCCATCACAGCAACTTCAGCAAAAGTCACAAGGAGCTGCTGCTCCCACTTTATAATTTCAATTAAAATCACATTTAAGGCATTAAAACTGAGCTGAAAAGGATCGTCCGTTACAATGCTCCAGCTCAGAAATGCAAGAGTCTCCAGCATTAGCCTGGGGATTGAGGTCGGTGCGTTGAACAATAATATTTCACTGCTAATTTCTCACAAACAACTATGAAATGAGTAATCAATTTTATCTGGGGGATTGTTGGCCAGGACATCAGGAGAAAATATCTTCTCTTTTCAAACACTGCTCTGGGAATTTTTAACGTCCACCTGAATAGGCAGACAGGGCCTCGGGTTAACGGCTTAAGAATGTCCTGGTGTGTCAGCCTAGACTGTGAGCATAAAGTCCCGATATGGGGTGTGAACCCAGAACTTGCTGACTCGGGAGGGTATGTACTACCAACTGAGCCACGCAAAGTTTATTTGTGGAAGGAGGAACTGGGAAAGAGGATTTGTTCAGGGATTTGAATTACATCCATTTGGATTATTGGAACACAGAATGTTGCCTTAAAAAACAATATAAAATGTTCAAAAGAATGCTTTGCCTGCAGCCTTCAACAATCGGCCACTATTCAGGAAAACATTTTGAAAAGAACGTTACAACATGTCCTGTAAATGTAGAGTGCAGCTGCAGGGCATACAGCAGAGCACACACATGAAGAGGTACGTCAATATAAAGTGATCCATTGCCCTGTGTAGTAATGCAGCTTGGAGCTACACTGCACACAGTTAAAAAACAAAAACAAATCAAGATTGCTCCGAAGCTAAAAATAGAATCAAATTGATTTTCATAAGGCTCACTCTCTCAATTGCGAGGATTATGCTCACTGTTATTTTTCAACCTTCATTAGATTCTTCCTGAACAACAACAAATTGTATTTGTATAGCGCCTTTCACGTCAGGAGGACATCCCAAGGCGCTGGACAATCAGGGATCCGCACCTGAGCTGGTGGCTGGCATCAGTTGGGGTGGAGGGCAGGGAGCTTAGGAGGCAAGGGAGGGGGCGAGGCAGCGAGACTGTGGGATAGAGTTCCAGAGAGCGAGGGCAGAGAGGCTGAAGGCCTGCCCGCCAATGGTGGGACGGGTAAGGCTGGGGAAGTGAAGCAGGCTGGAGCCCGCAGAGGGAGCAGACAGGTTGTTAGGTGGGTAACAGGTCATAGAGGTAGGGACGAGCGAGGTCCCGTGGAGGGGTTTGAAGGTGAGGACCAGGATCTTGGAACTGTATTCTCTGAGTGATGGGGTGCCAATGGAGCCGGGCGAGGATGGGGGTGATAGGGTCGAGGAGGCCGGTGCAGCAGAGGACATGGGTTGTGGAGTTCTGGATGATCTGCAGCCTGAGGAGGACTGGGGTGTCTGACAAGTAGGGAGTTTGCATAGTCGAGACTGGATGTTCCTTCAAGACCCATCTCAAGACCCTCCTCTTCGACCGTGCTTTCGATCACCGTTTGTCCCCCCTGCCCTCCACAATCCCGACCCTCAGCTCGGGTCCGAAACACTGGCTGTCCAGCGCCTTTGGGACGTCCTCCCAAAGTGAAAGGCGCTTTACAAATGTAATTTTGTTGTTGTGATGAATGTGAGGATGAGGGTCTTGGTGACCTGGGGTGAGAGACAGTGACGAGAGCGGGTCATGGTGCGGATGTGGGGGATGACGGACAGTTGAGGGTCGAACAGGACGCCGAGATTCCGTCTTGACTCCGTGAGGTGTGGAGTGCATCCACAAAGGGCAATACTGTCAGCGCCCGAGGTACGGAGTCGCTGATGGGAACAAGCAGAAGGGCCTCGGGATTGTTGACATTCAACTGGAGTTAGTTTGCTCTCATCCAGGACTTGATGTCCGACAGGCAGTCTGCGAGGACGGCAGTTGTCCTGGAGTTGAAGGTGAAGAGTTGGCGCAGGCAAAAAGATCAGCTCCCACCAAACCTAAGCACACTTACGTGAATGGATAAACCATGGCTGCGACGGATGGCTCATCCCGTGAGCAGACGTAGTCGAAGTCTAACATTCCCTGCACGGCACGGGTCTGCATGCCCCAAATAATAGACTTGGTGTGGTGGCTGAAGAGAGTGGGGGCTTTACCTGTAAACCAATTGGGACACTTTGTCAGACGAAAGTTTTGAAATTTCATCAAAGATGGAAAGGTCGATTCATAGAGGAACTGAGACCTGAACAGACACGGTGAAGTAGGTAGAAGATAGGAAGGAAAGACACTGAAAATTGTACTTCAATAAGAAAAATGGTGGCAGAGACAACTTTGAAAGGTTTCAGTAATGCAAACAGCCTCTCGGGGCCCATTTTCACAGCTGACCCCAATTACTGCTACGGGCTAGCAAACACAAACCTCTTCCTATCTTCAGGAATGTCTCGTCCCTTCTCAAGATTGCTGCCATACTTCGCCTCCTCCCCCACAACCTACGCCCCATGACATCATTCATAAGCATGAGGCTTGCAGCCACATACACGCTGAAGATACTCAGCTCTACCTCTCCACTCTTCACTTCCATCCCTGTCTGTCCTGACCCAACTGTCCAGCGCCTTGGGACGTCCTCCCGACGTGAAAGGCGCTCTATAAATGAAATCTTGTTGTTGTTGATGTCTGATGGTCAGAATAACACGGTCCTGAATGAGTGATTTTTCACCAGAACCCACATGTTTCTGGCTTGGATTCCATCAACCGGCTGGCTGCTCGCTCAGCCTCATGTGCACGTCCCTGATAAGGTTCTTGAATGGAGCTGAATTTCAAGCTCCATATCTGGTACACTGTCAAGACCACCATCTCCTACCTCTATAACATGCAGGGTCACACCTTTAACTTGCCCCATGTGCTGATGATTGAATGGCGAGGCAGGCTCGAAGGGCCGAATGGCCTACCCCTGCTCCTACATGTTATGTTATGAACTCATGCTTTCAGGAACATAAGAATAATTTGTTTGCAGTCTGAGGCTTCAATCATTGTCTCTAAAACTCTTACAAAAACCCCCAGATTGCTGACCTGCTCCCAGTCTTATATCATGCCTTTGATCAACATCTTTGAATAAACTTCTACACTCACTGTCCATCGCTGCATTTGTCAAGCACTTTAAGACTTTTTTTTATATAGACTACACAAATGCAAGGTATTGGTTATTAAATCCAAACCACATTGCAGCGCTCATCCAGAGCTCTTTTCAGGGGTTTTCAATCAACCACTACCACTGGAAGATACAGAAAAGTAAGTGTGTAATAGTGTCACAACTGTGAATTTTAATAGTTGTTGAGAGAGCAGAGATTTCTCAGTACCATGTGAACAGTGCAGACACCAGAGGCAGGATATCAACCAATGTGGCACAAGAAGATGCACATTCTGGAGACACAGTGCAGAGGAGAGCGACAAAGCTGCAGTGTTAGAAATATGGGCTAAGGTGCCAACCAGATAAGCTTCAGTATCCATAAGAAGAATCTCAAGGAACTGAATAGAGGTGAACAGAGAATCCGCACTAAAGGTTACGAGCTAGCCTGGTGCACAGCTTTATTTTCTGCTCCTTTTCTTACATGGCGTTAGGGGAAAGAGGAAGGAGGAAAACTTACAATGGAACAATTGCACAAATGCACTATAATGGCAGCCAAAGACGACAAACAACAACAAAATTACATTTGTGTAGCGCCTTTCACGTCGGGAGGACGTCCAAAGGCACTGGACAAAACCATACAACAGGAAAAACTAGACTGGACATAATAGAGTTCCTCACACCCTCCATCACCTCTACTCTCTGGCACTTTCTCCTCAAATCCCTTTATTGTTCCTCTCCCTCGACCTCCAAAACACTTTTTAGAAACCTCTCTCTGATCGTGCATTGGGTCAGGACCCTTAAATGTCTCCTTCCTCTCCACTTGGCTCTCCCTATAGTCCCTGAAGCAATCAAGAAGATGGTCCTCAGTGAGATGCTGTACAAGTGCAATTCATATGCCGTTTATATAATTTATAGAGCTGCTACACTGTGCGAAGGCCGCTATACAAATACACATCAAAAGGCCCCAAAAATCTGCCCAGAGGCTTCAATTCACAAATGTGATTGCAATAATGTTAGTGAACCAACTCTGGAAGCAAAGAACTGGCTAAAGGTATTTGGGGTCCAAATTCAAACAAGGTCTTGCTTTGGTTCTAAACTAAAAACTTTACCCACCAATATGGCCTTCAAACACAGCAACCCAGAAATTAACATGTGTGTTTGTACTAAATGCTCAGTCAATAGAAATCTAAGTGTTGAAGCACTTTGGGTTCTTAGCCACCTGTGTTTAGTAAAAAGGGTCTCAATGTTTGCTCTGGAATTTATAGTGACTCAGTCCAGCTTTCCCTCTAAAAAGAATCAGACAAAGCAGGACAACTCAACTCTGCTGGAAAGCAGGACATTAAAAGCAATGACAGCCACCTTTTGAGGGCACACATTTACGATTCCGAGGCTCTCTCTGATTTTCTTGGGTCGCCCGAGGTTCTGTCAAAAAGAAATTACCAACAAAAAGAAACTCATCACATACTATCCAAGTTAAACACTGCTCTCTACTGACTCCCTCCTATTTAGGCTGCCCCAACCACCCCCCCCCACTCCCCCACCACCACCACAATATCTCTGTCACAACTCCCACAGTGAAGAGGAAACCCTTAGCAGAAATTGAGCAGAACCATGAGTTTGGCTGTATAAACAAGGACTCAACAGCACTAGTCCAAACTCGAGAGTTTTTAAACATATGTATGTCACCTACGCATAGAAATTTCCCTATGTCTGGACAGGAAGGCACTCTCTCTCTCTCCCCCTGGGGTTTTGACTAATTTTGGAGAGTATTAGCCTTGCTCAACACTTCTGGTTGTCACTATATATGTAGGTTGTGCCTGATCATATTCTAGAGAGCTGAAAGGGTCTTGGATTCTTCACGCAAGGTCAACAGTACCAGTTACACAAAACAATTAAAAAAAGCCATGCAAATGTTTTACAAAATGCCACTATTATGTTGTTCCCCACAGCACCAGGTTACACAGAACATGAGTGGAGCAACAATTAAAACCAGGTGCATTTTGCTGGTGAATTAAGACAGAAACCTCATTATAGACCAGCTCCAGTGGCTGCGTTAAGCAAGGCGCTGATTAACATCTGACTTGGGGTTACTGCTAACGTCAGTTCCTGCTCGCTGCAATCGCACAGGAAGTACTGCTCGCATTTCCTTTGTGAAGTGACGTCAGCGGTGCCATGCTTCCAGTTAGAGCAGGGCCTCAGCAACTTGGGCTATACACAAGACAACGATCTAACAGAGTATTCTCTAACGGGGTTCCTTTGTATTAGCTCTAGGTTTTTGCTCAATGCTAATGTGAACTGGAGTGAGAAATCACTTTACTTTGTGTATGAAGAACAAACTTATTTTATACAAAGCATCTCATTTGACTAAACATTTGGAATAAAGGTTCCTTCCATTGCGGGTCACACACGAACGACCACCCCCCCCCGCACCCACCCAAAAAAAACAAGTACATATTTGTGCAGCTGTGTTGCATTAATTACCATGCTTTATACTTTGCTTCAAAGGCTTAGCTGCTTTGTTGGTGTCCTCTGGTTTTGATTCAGAGAAAGAAGCTGTTCTGCTAGTGACTGGGGTCTGCAGGAGAAGGAAACAAAAGTTACATCACAGGGAAACTGGACCGCTGCTGTATTTACAACTATCGGTTTGCCCGTCATACATCACTAGTTTGAGAACTTGCTGAACTTGGGCCACAGTGCTGTGTAAAATTCCTCCATTCCAACCCTCGTGAATCAGACTCAAAGTGGATCACAGCGTGATAGGCGCTATAGAAATTTGTATTGCAATAATATCAATACTGACGAAAGGCCTATTTTTCTACTAAACTGCAGCCACTAGACAGAGGCAAAGCAATCAACCAGGAATTCAGCATCAACATAGAGAAATCACAGGTCCTATTCACCCCACAAGCGCATTATGCATTAACCCTTTGAAAGTTAACATGAGCTGAGCAAAGCAAACGTTAACATCAGACACCCACTTTCTAGGTGAATCATGGTATTGGAGTAACGCAGAATGCACTGCCAAAGATGGCCATGGAAGCAGAATTGATTGGGATGATTAAAATAGAATTGGGAAGAGCGATGTGAAATAATAATTCTTTCATTGGATTATAGCACCTATAAAGTCGAAACATCTCAAAGCACTTCTCAGAATTGTTCTAAGGTGCAATGACTGTAAAGTGTAGCATACGGGCCTTGGTTTAACACTTCATCAGTGGAGTCCTGTAGCTTAGTGGTTAGAGCACTCTCCTTGCAAGCGAGAGGACCCGGGGTCGATTCCCGGACAGGGCGAAACTTCGGGCAGGTTTCCTTACTCCACACGGCTCTGTTTACCTAGAAGGAACCCGCTTCTTAGTCAATTGGCAGATCGCTTTTCCTGGGGTAATAATCCCTTCAAAAAAAAATTTAAAATACTAATTTGGTCACTCAACCCACGGCTGTTTGTGGGACACTGTTGGGCGCAATTGGCTGCCGTGTTTCACCCGCAGAATATATAGTCAATTCACTTCACAGTATATTCTGTGAAGCACTTTGAGATGTCTCGAAGTTGTGATAAGGCGCTATATCAAATGCAAGGATTATTATTATTTTTATTATCAGAAGGACAGGACCTTCTGACAGTGGAGTGTTGCCGAGACTGTGACGAGAGCTCATGTGCCCGCAGTTTGAATCTACAAATTTGTGATCCACAGGCAAGAGTTTCACCAGCTGAGCCAGGAAGAGTAGTGGAGAAAAATTATGAAACCCCAAATCATGTTCTAATAAAATGGGGGAAGATGCTTAATATGCCAAGTCCCCACAAACACAAGCCCTAGTTTGTATTCATTCCCAGTTTTCGGATCCTTCACTTACTGAGGGACTTCCGCTGGCATTCAGGAGGAAGTTGGCCGTGTGAGCAGCTACGGGAGGGGAGTCTGGGATATGGCGGTGTCCAAGGGCCATTCCTACAATTGCAGTCATGTGTGTTTCTGTCCCAAAAACATGGATTGGAATTCCAGTCGTCTTTCCTGCCGACAGAGATTAAAGAGTCAGTATTGCCTTACTGTCAGGTAGCCCAGTACACAAATACACCAACTTAAAGCAGCAAAGTGAGGTAGGCAAAGGTAGGTAAACGAGAGGTTCACAGGCAATTCACACCTTAAGGTCATTTCAGAAGCTGCCAAGGAAGCAGAAAACAAAGCCAACTTGATCGACTCAATCGCCACTCAGGTGGTTTGCTGGTTTTTCCTCCATCCTCTAAAGGACACTGAACTCAATTTTGGATTGCCACTTCGTCCTTCTCCATTCAAAATACGATTTCCATCGTCACCCAAAGTTCCAGTCTCTACCCTGCCCAGTTCACAGCAAAACTCATCATGGGGAGGTCCACAGGTCACTGTTCTCAAACAGGAGCATTTCCTACACATTCTCTGCTCCTCCTCCTGGCCTCCTCCCCATGATGAGTTTGCTGACATCACCATTTACTGTGTGGAGAGTCAGAGGCACAACCGCACATTCTATACTGGAACATTGCACTGTGCGTCCCAATGGATATCCAACTTGCTATTCAATGGAGAGCTTTGAGATGCTCACTGTACATGAGAGAGGGTATGCAAGTTCAAGCTCTTATTGTTGCCTCTCCTTCCTCCACTTCTGCTGGAATCAATGATCACATTCCCACTTTTACTCCACATAAGGTACTTCACACAAGGAAAACTGTAATGTAAGTGCAACTAAGTCCACTGTACGCCTACAGTAAATTGGCAAGCGGAGTGAACGATGCACGAATCAAAACAAAATCTGTAGATTCAAAATGTAACATGTGGTATAGTGCAAACAAGGCTGCCACTGAGGCAGGAAAAGAAGAAACCTGTTCAGTCGAGGGACCTTGACTGCCTCGGCCTCAGTTGTCCTCGGTGAAAACATTAGGAAAGGCAACATTAGGAGTGGATTTTTCTACCATTTGAGATCACTCACCAACTTCCCCCATGACACGGAGCCCCTCTTGATAATTTGGCCCACCTCGTCTGACAAATATGGAGATGTTATGGTCCTGTAGAGGGGTCTGGTAGTCCTTGATGGCATGTACAATGCCCTGGGGTCAAGGAAAAGAAAGTTATACCAGACATTCAGGCGTGAAGTGTTTTCTCTCTCCTACTAGCGCCTGAAGATGTTCAACAAAAACAACAACTTGCATTTATATAGTGCCCCTCCGCAGGATAGTGTCCCAGAGCACTCGGCAATGGAGGAGCAAGATACCTAGCCGGGGGGAGGTGACCGTAGGCAAGGTCGAACAGAAAGGACTTCAAGGGTGAAGGAAGGGGCAAGGCGGAGGAATCTCTGTTATTGTAGCACGCGACTACCAGGATGGTAGAAGGCGAACCAGATGGACCTTGATCTTTTTTCATCGAGCAATTCCTATGCTCTCTTATTGCCACCCAACCCCTCCTCTCTCCCAGAAGAACTTCAGTTTCAAGATCTGAGGCCAGCAACCAGGAAGCCAGTTGATAGCCAGCTGGAAATGTATATTGATAGCTCTTATTCTGCCTGGACAGCTTGAATGACCCGTATTTAAGCAACTTTCATATATCTGAGTCCTAGCCCTCAGGCAAACAATACTGCATAAAATCCACCTGTTTAAAATGAATGAATGTTCTTGCTTCTTCCCTCAGAAACCTCTTCAAATTGCTCTTCTGTTTCTGCTTCACCAATGATTACATCTCTAATTTCTGATTCTCCCTATTCTGTTTGAAATACACTGCTTGGCTTTCTAGCGAGAGGCACTGCCCAATTTAGCACTAACGAACAAGGTCACAACTTAACCCCTCATCCAATGAATGGCTTAAACTCAGTCACTAACATTGACCTCATCAATCAGGGGTCTTTGGAGTTAATGAGAGGCAGTCAGGAGAGAGGATTGTGCATGGCAATGAATGCTCTTAAGAGCAAGCACTGAATCAGACAACCATCGTTACTGCCAAGGACAGGGAGATCTCAAGGCTAATGAGTAGTCAATTCTCATAATAATCAGCAACAAACAGTAGAACATTCACAATCTTACAACTCCTGCTTATAAGAATTATGGGAGGAAGCAACTGATTACCTTAAAAGTGGCTGCTACATTTGTGAAGTTAGCAATACTGCCTCCAATGATAAGAATTTTACCTGAATAAAAGAAAGAACACATTGAGATAAGGATTTATTCCTACTGTGAGCAGGCTTCAATAGTTAGAGTGAAAGACTGAAAGTTACAGATGCTCGGTAACGTGTAGATTCTACAAAGCGCTGAAAAAAGGGGATCTGCTTTCAGATCTCTGCTAAATGTCACGGTGTTCTCAGTGTCAAGAAATAAAAGCAGTGCAATTCCATCTTTCCTCCCTGATTCTTCACAGTGATGTGTCTCAGGCTGCACACTCAGGGGAAAGCACAGGCACAAAACTACACAGAGTCCAGGATCATCATGCTGCTCTTACCCCAACACCACCACCAACAACCATTTAACCACAACACCTTGCATTTATATCGCATCCTTCACGCAGGGTAGGATCTTGTCATGTGTGTAAAGAATTTCTCTGAATATTCCAGCTGACTCTCACCCTCTGGATGTTGTTCTCTTGTCATCAGAGACAGAATGGTCTTAGCGTAGTCGTAGGTCTGTTGCTCGCTGGGAGCACCTGAATACTCCCCGTAATTCGCCAGCTCGTCCACTCCACCCAGATCACAGATCGTGTCACTGCGAAGGAGGAAGGAAAATAGACGTTTTGAATGAAAGCAAACGTCTTGCATCTTACACAAGATGCATTGCGTACCCTTTAAGTGAAAGCTTTGAGCCCTTATCTTCTCAGCTTCAATTCACTTTTCAACTCTCAACTTTTAAGTCATTTTTCAAAAAGAAAAAATGTAAAAAAAATAATAATTTGGTCATTCAATCCACGACTGTTTGTGAGCCACTGCTGTGCGCAATTGGCTGCCACGTTTCGCCAAAAAAAAATATAGTCAATTCTCTTTACAGTATATTATGTTAAGAGCTTTGGGATAGCGCTATGAAGACGCGATAAGGCTCTATATCAAATGCAAAGATTATTATTATTATTATTATTAAGTCCGTTCCATGGTGAAAAAATACCAGCCAGCCAGTTAAAGACGGACATTGAGCTAGTAATACAATCATGGTGACCCAGCACTAGCCAATCGAGTGAAACACAATATTGTCAATAAAACATAATGCTCACCTTGCTGACTTTAAAATTAGAATCATAGGATGTTACATAACAGAAACAGAACATTGGGTCCAGCTCCATATGAGCCTACCTAACCCACTCTTCTGCTTACTTCCTACACCCTTTATTATTCCTCCTCTTCAAGCATCGGTATAATTCCCTTTTAATAGAACCTGTGGATTTAGCTCTGAATGACCATGAGTTTACGGTACCTCCACTGCGCTCTGGGATCCTAACCTGCGTGAAGGGCGCTATATAAATGCAAGTAGTTGTTGTACCTGTAGACTACAGATGCACCACCGCCTGCCACCATAGTCCAGATCCTGCCCTTGGGGTTCAGAATGGTTAGTTTCAGGCTGGCACCACTCTTTGCATCAAGATCTGCGATGTAGGCTTCCTGCAACAGCAACACGACATTGGTTACACTTACCCAGGATGGAATTATTTCCAGTCCAGTTATCATAACACACAACAACACATTGTAGGTGTCAGCCTGTCTCAGTCTGGAGCACTCTCACCTCCGAGTCGGAAGGTTGTGGGTTCAAGACCTAAGTCAGGACTTTGAGCCAAGACTGACACTCCAATACAGTGCTGGGGAGCCCTGGCTATACTGAACCTGGGACCAGTACTCATTGTTAATACTGGATATATAAAGCTGTTTACATCTCTGCCTTTGAACAAAATACAAATCTGGTCATTTTGGAAGGTGGGGGGAGGTGGAGCAGGAGGCAATCCTCAATGAATTACAATAAGGCAACAACAGGTTTACAGGATTAAACAAATTCTCCCCGCTCCTTCCCACTCAGTCTCGACCTCCAAAAAGTGTTAGACCACAAGTTGCTTTACCCCAAAGAACCGTTGGCTACATCAACAGATCAACTTGCAACTGTCTCCAACTGCAGCAAGTTACACTGATCAACTGGCCCAGTCAGCCTTTCTCAACTAATCTAGGATAAATAAATAGGATTGCAAGGAAAAAAACGGTTCACCCCAAGAATGGGAGCGGGCAGTAATAATGGAATATCAGACAGAGGGAGGAGGGCGCTGGTGGTCGGTGACTTTCAGTGTTGGAGCTCAGGAATGTTCCAATATAAATGTATAAGCCTTGGCCAGCCTGAATACAGCTGTCCTTGACATCACACACAAATCATGGTATTTCTGTGCCTGTCATTAAAGATGGATTACATCCAAGCACATCCCCAGCATACACTGCTGCTGCTTTTATCCCAATCCAATCCAATTCTGTTGCCAAATGCACCTTTCAGACAGAAAGCCATACAAAAGGCCACCATTTAGGAAGATTAATGCAGCAACAGGAGTAGTGATGCACAGGCACTTGGAACACTCAAGTCCGCATCAGTATTGGTGGCAGGTAAGGCAAGCATTTACTAAGCACATAAATGTAACATTAATCACGAGAGGGTTTTTAGGGATGGCCATCAAGCTAGAATGTCAGGTTAGAGCTAAAGTGTAAACGTGCCTCCAGCTCGAATCACTAATCCACACCAAGCTCTGCAAGTACAAAGTGGCGGGTATGAATCAATGATAACCACTGGGATGGTTCCATTTTTACACAGAGTGTACTGATCTCAATAGCAATGCGGAAACTGCAGTCAGTCTTCAGAAAATTGATGTCAGAGCTGCAGTGCCTGGGAGAGGGAAAGAGAATACGCCTCAACACAATACAAAATTACATTTGTATAGCTCCTTTCACGTCGGGAGGATGTCCTAAATCGCTGGACGTTCCGGGATTTGGACCAGAGCTGGGGGATGGGTTCAGGGAGGCTAGGAGGGTGGCCGAAGGTGCGGTCGTAGAGGAGGGTCTTGAGACCTGCCTTGAAGGAGTGAGGTGAAGGTAATGTGGGATGGAGTTCTAAAGGGTGGGGAGAGAGAAGCTGAAAGTGGGGCGGGGCGGGCCGGGGCCTTGGAGCAGGCGAAAGCCTGATGAGCGGAAGGAGCAGACAGGTTGATATGGGGCTAGCAGTACACAGAGGTAGGAAGGGGTAAAGCCCTGGGGAGCCCTGAAGGTGAGAACAAGGATTTTGAACTCTAGGAGATGGGGAGCCAGTTGAGCCAGACAAGGGTGGGGTGATAGGGTCACAGAGCCTGGTTCGTGTGTCATCTATTGAACCAATGACTCAATAGGTAAAGCCATCATGGATTGGAGCCATTTAGAGGCAGAAATCTGTACTCGACCCTTAGAGTCCTGTAGCTCAGTAGTTAGAGCACTCGCCTCGCAAGCAAGAGACCTGGGTTCGATTCGCGGCAGGGCAAGTTTCCTTACTCCATACGCCTCTGTTTATCTGGTGGTAAGTAGCATCCCAGTTGTTAGTAGATTGCCGGATTGCTTTTCTGGGGATAATGATTCTTTCAAAAAAAATAAATTGGTCACTTCAATCCATGACTGTTTGTGGGACACTGCTGTGCACAATGGCTGCCGCGTTTAACTCACAAAATATAGTCAATGCACTTTACAGCATATTCCGTGAAGTACGTTGAGACATCCCAAAGACGTGATAAGCGCTATATCAAATGCAAGGATTATTATTATTATTTATCTGTGCTGATAGTGATTTCAGAGGGGCAGCAGTATGGGAATTGCTGTTGGCAAAAGGTGCCCTGAGTATGGAAGGGGTGAAGAACAGTTAAGCAAGTGTTTCTTCTTGCGTGCTAATAATGAAGCCTATTGATGTGTATTTACACCAGGTGAGTACTCAGGATGGGCTCAGGTAGGATCCACCACACCCAACGGATACTCACTGAAGCTCACACATTGAGAATGGCAACTCAGGTGAAACGCGGACTTTAGGAGTGAAGGCAGGTCAGATCTGTGCTTATAAGATTCCCATTATAACAAACAAATATTTGGGTCAACGAGCAAAATACTACTTCACAAGGGAATATCTGAATCAAGTGATTTCCATTGTTTCTCTCCCATTCTCCAGCGGATAGATATGAAACACCGTCACCATACTTACCTCGGGATAAGCTTCTCTCCCAAACGGTGGTGGGAACTCCACATCTCCCCATTTGGCCTTACAGATGTAGTCAGCAGTGGCATCAATCTTCGCTGCCAAATCCAGGACAAAGATTCCTTTATCATTCACCACTGCAGCACAACAAAAGTACCTCAATCACAATCAAACAGGACAACAGTGCAGCACGCACTACAGAACATCCTAAGCCAATTCCCACCAAATCCACTTGGTTCGTCGTTTCCTTCAAAGTTGGTTGGTATTGGCAAAGTTATTCCCAATCTATGCACCTCTGACTTGAAGACATTTGGTCACCCTTTTCCCCCATGACTTCTAAATTGTCCCCATATATCGCATTGTGGAAAGAATACAATTGAAGCCTGTAACATCAAGAACGATTCCACGGTGTGCGAAAAGTTTAGAACAGAGATACAAGCCGCTACACAGCTTGTAACTAGTTTCCCCCCTCCTCCCAACCAAAAGCTCAAAAAGAATTGCAGCAACCAAGATTCCAGACAGAAGCTGAAGTCAGCAACACTACAAAAACCCCACGAGCCAGAGGACATTCGAGCTTTAAATGATCAATATGAGGCTCTCGAACAAGCAGCATGACCTCAAAATAATAGAAGCCAACAGAATGTGCAGGAGAGGGTGTTGTTTTAGTAAAACAGCTAGCTTGGGATTGCGAGGTACCATAGAAGCTCTAATTCAACCCCAATCTGTTAGGTATTACTATATTCTATGACTTTTAAATCCATTGTCTTTTCCCCAATTCCTTGCTCAATTTCCTCAGGCCATGCACTTTCTGTGGTCAAGAGTACTTGACTGTGTATAAAACCTCCATTAATCCCAGTCAGTAGCTTGTAGTGAAGACCTCTCAGCAGATCAGACACCCATATCCCTAGTCAATGAGGGGGCACTGTCCTCTGTTTGATATTGCCACAGATCAATACAGCAAGGTAGAGCTTGGGGTAGGGGCATAGGGTAAGGAGGAGAAAGCTCTAGTAACCTTTCCCAACCCCTTATTTTGAGGTGCCGTCCATGAGTGCTGAAAAATTCCACAATCCCAAATATACTCCCATCTAAATAATGATTTCAAGTTGTTCAGAGGCAAATGAAGATATCAGGCACCAAGCTTAGTTTTTTTACCTAAAGGATTAATCTCCAGGTAGGTGAAGTATAGATCTTCATACAACGTGAAGAGCCCAACAATAAAAGTAGCCAGAACACTGAAAGAGATCATAAAGCCAGAGTTAAACAATGTGACAAGACAATAAAGAGCCATGCATATCACTCTGGGGAGGTGTCATTGTTCAGTGGAGATAGATTCAGACAAAAGAATCTGGAGACTGAGGCGAAACTTTCTGAACGTCTGAGCCGGTGATTCAACTTCAACAAATGAATCTTGATGACAGTGGAAGTACTTAGTTTGATGGAAAGTTTAGAGAATGGTCTTTACCTCATTAAGAAAAAGGACGAGATCAAGCAGCATGACCTCAAAATAGTAGAAGTCAACAGAATGCGCAGGAAAGGGTGTTGTTTTAGTAAAACAGTAATAAATATGCTGAACGAACAACTATGGCAGATAGTGAAACAAGGAACTAAAAATGTCATCAAAAAGGCACTAGACAAGTTCCTGGAAATTAAATGGATTCAGGGATATTAGATGACAAGACAGATGCTTCAAAGGAATGTTTTGGGATGTTGAATGGTATGATGGTCTACTTCTGCTTGAGGTAGTTATGCTACTATTACTACTACTAATAACAGTCCTTACTTTTGTTATAGTGCCTTTCCCCTCAGGAGGATGTCTCAAAGCACTTCAAAGGATATCCTGTAAAGTGGAGTTACTGTATATTTTATAGGCAAATTCAGCATCGATTTGCGCATAACAATGTTCCACTGTCAATATCAAGCCACAAAGTGATTCACCAATTTTACCTGGGAGATTATTGGCCAGGACACCAGAAGAAACTCCCTTCTCTTTGAGTAGTGATAAGTGATCTTTAAAATCCACCCAAATAAGCAGACGAGAGATTTTTCATCCAAAGAATGGCACCTTCAACAATGGAGCAAATTCCCCTCCCATATTGCATCACCTAGACTAGCCCAGACTACGAGCTCAAAGTCCTAATAATAATAATCCTTGCATTTGATACAGCGCTTTATCACATCTTTGAGACATCTCAAAGTGCTTCGCAGAGTACACCGTAGAGTGAATTGACTGTATTTTGTAGGCAAAACACAGCAGCCAATTGCGCACAGCAGTGTCCCACAAGCTGTCATGGATTGAGTGACCAAATTATTATTTTTTTTTGGAAGGAATTAATATCCCCGGACAAATGATCTGCCAAGCGACTAACAAATAGAGGAGTGTGGAGTAAGGAAACCTTCCCACGTCCTCTCGCTTTAGTTTAGTGCTCTAACCACTAAACTACAGAATTCCTGATGTGGGGCTTAAAGATGAACAGGCTGATGCACTATTATTTAACTGATAACAACTATTTAAGCTTTGCCAAGAAAACTGAATCACAAAGCGCAACACGCTGCCAGTGTTGGTCAGATCAATGTTTTTTGACAGAATAGTGGAAACTGGTTTCAAGCCATGTCAAGTGATAGCAAAATCCAGGATGTAGCCAAACAGAGAGAAGGTGTTAATCTGCAGCTTGCTCTGAGCAACTGGATTCAGGGACACGTTGGTTCAAGAGTAAGTGATGATGCACAAAAGTTACCTTTTCTGGCTCTCAGGCACACAACGTAGTAGGGTTTTGATCACTTTCTCTTTCGTCAACTTCCCATCAACCCCGACCAGCAACTTCAAAGCTTTGGAGTCGACGTCGCCAATGTCCACCCCACCCTCATGGTGGAACAACACGTAGTCACCTTCACGATCAGCATAGATGCAGACATAGAACTCTTCCAACTAAGCAGAAAACAAACCGTCATACAGATGCTAGATGTCCAGGACTGAGACCCACTGACAAAGTGTTGGGCAGCGAGTGGGGGGCAGAGGCATGGGGGGGTGCAGAGGCGTGGTCCACAATTTTAATGAAAATTTGAGGGATTTCATAAAATTCCTGGTTCATAACTTTACTGTAATATATAGAGAACGTCTAAGTGTCCCAATCTTATATCCTAAGCGAGAGACAGTATTAAGAACTTGTGAGTAAGTCATATTCCCAACCCTATCGACAGACATCACTGATGTCACTGCACTCCTTACACTGCGAGAAAGTGGACCACATTCAGAACACTGAATGAATGACAGTCTTTCCTTCAGATACACTGTCTATAAACAGGGAGACCGAGCTAATTGCTCCCCACTCAATTGCCACCACTTCTGGAGCTTTATTTAAACGTCCATTTGATGCACATCAATTACTGCCCAGCACCGAGCTCTGGGCTCAGTCACTGGCTTCACTGCTGCTGTTTGTTTAGGTTCTGTCAAACTTCACATTTCAAGGGTTTTTAAAAAGGGCTTGACAACATATCAGATGACTCCACGATAGTAGTGGTTGCTGTGAAGGAATGCAAAGCACTTTACTAGGGAGATGTTCCTGGGAAAACTGGAAATCAATTTCTAAAGCAGCAAGTTTAACATACCTGTTCATGAGGTACAAATGGTTCGATCAGGAAGTTTTTCAGGATACCGTTTGCCTTTCCAACCTGCGTACAAACAAACCGTTAAATCAGCAGCAAAACACTAACAATATAATGGCAGTTATAGGCTGCCTGCCTTCTTTTCAAAAGTTCAAAACCGAAGTTTCATTGTGTACCCCCATTCCATTGCAGCAAGTCGGCACAATGTGCTTCAAACAGGAAGGAATCAGAGTTGGTAACAATGCACTCTGATCCCAAATGCAGCGGTGCTAAGCTGGGGAAGCATTAGATAGTCATCTGTACTGGCAACATCTGTGGTGTAATGCTAGATCCTCACTCGATCCATCCCACAAGTGGCAGCCGAGACATCAGCCACCATAGCCCTGCACATCTCCAGCACTCCTAAAATCCTTTGATTTTGCTGGTTTGCACCTTTCCCCAAATCCCTTGGCCTTGCTCTCTCCTCACCTTAAAATCCATCTTAAGAATCTTACCTCTCACCATCTTCTCCTCCAGCCCCCCTATCATCTCGGCAAAGTGCTCAGAGATGTTATTCTATATGATCGAAAGGCGCTGAAAAGATCAAGCTGGTATTAAAGTGCAACTATCGTCAAAACGGATAGTCACCTCTTAGTAATTACCACATGCATAGCATTGCATAAGTCCTGCACTATTTGGTACATGGTCCATGGAGTACCAGAAAGTTATGAAATTTCTCCACCTCTTCCCCCCCACCCTCTCCCTTCCGCCCAGACTGAAGGAATAAGAGTGACCCAATAATTAAACCAATTCTGATTGAACCACATTCTATTTGTGAAATGGGTTAAGTCTCTGGGAAGTCCCTCAATTGCAATGTGTAACTGGAGAGGATGGACCTTCCAGTCCATTACTAATCATATAAATAACGGGTGATGTGTTAGATTAGCCCTTTGATTAGTCTGTAAAAGGAACCCTATGCAGTCGTGGGGAACAAGCAGTTGAATATCATGTGATTATTTTGAATGCCCCTCGCATTGTAAACGAGCGCGTTTACAAAGCACAGACACAGTGATGGCAGCAAACTGAAAGCAGCACACTTTACATTATGAGAGGAATCTGGACAGTGCTTAATTCTAGTCAAGAGAAGTAGCTGTCGGAGTAAAAATATTCAAAATGAAATGTCGCTCGACATTCCTATTTTCTAACCTAATAAACAAATCTGGCCTGAAGATAAAACTAATTACATTTTGATGTAAGTAAATCCACAAATTCACCATTTGAGAATCCTCCATCTGGCCGCAGAGTTATGTGCGGGAGAAGAGGCAGTTTGGGAAGTAGCCACGTTGAGTCAGTTTGCCAATGCCAGAGTTAGCATAAGTACTGCCAGGAGAGGAATTGAAGCACGGAGACTGGGCAAGGATAAGATTCAATATCTGGTCAGCATTCAATCAACTGCAGGTAACAATAAGCAACAATTGGCCTCAACACCTCTGTGGTGCAGAGAGAGAATCAGCAGAATCAATCCTGCTGACAATTCCCACCTGAAAGGGAGCATTGAACTGCGAGTTACATTAAATGCCAACACAAACCATCTAGGCCCAACCATTTCGGCACATACCGCAAACTGGAGACCACAAAATCTCTCTCCATTTTACTTTCTTACACAAATTCCGCTCAGCATTTCCCCCCAATTGAGATCAATTTAGCTGCATGGGGATTGTATTCTCCCCCACTGGTGCTCTAACCTGCTGTGTCACTCAGCCACCCACGCAAACAAAACAACTGAACAGAAGCAATTAAGCAAAACTGTCTAAAGGTTTTCTCGCTCTGTTTGAATTGAAAGAAAACAATCTCAAGGTATGGATAGATATTTCTGCCATGGAACCATGTTGGCATTTAATAAGCAACTCGTTATTCTTCAAATGCAAATATAAGACATCTTCATAACTGCTTGTTATTAGGTACAGTGCACTTCTGTAAACTCCCCAATGTACCTTTCTCTATTTCTGCAGTTTAACAGACAGCTGGGGTTGTGCTTTGAGCAGAGACTGCTGCAGGGCTACTCACTGTATGACAAGCTGTCTGCAGCTGATTTGCTCCAAAGCTGAACCCTTAATATTGCTTTTAAATTCCAAACAGAAAAATGACAGCACACTCTCAAACCCGCTGGGAAATTCAATGCAAGCTCCAGTCGAGATTTCCAAAACAGACCCGAGGGCAGGTCTGGAGGGTATAATAATAATCCTAGCATTTGGTATAGCGCCATATTATGTCTTCAAGCAGTCGCAAAGCGCTTCACAGAATATACTGTAAAGTGAATTGACTATAATTTTGTGGGCGAGATCAATTCATTTAAAGGCACTATATTTCCTTCCTGTGATCACTCAGTTTAAATTGGAAGTTTACCTTGACAGAATTTATGATACTGTGAACTTGTTGGGGGCGGAGGGTTTGGGGGAGAGAAAGAGACGCAGCACAGGCATACAAAATACACGCAGTACACAAATGCACAGAGGTAATAATAATAATCCTTGATAAGTCCATTTGATATCGCACCTTAAAATGTCTTCAAGACGTCTGAAAGCACTTCACAGAATATATTGTAAAATTAATTGACTACATTTTGTGGATGAAACGCGGTAGCCAATTGCGCACAGCAGTGTCCCACAAACAGTCGTGGATTGATTAATGCTTCACACACACTCCGCGAACACTTCCAATTTCAGGAGAGACCCCTACAAATCACAGGTGCAATCCTACACTAGCCATCTGCCCTTTTTTTTAAACAACAAGACCCTCAAATCAAAGATACAATTTACATTTCTTTTTATCTATAAGGATGCAGCTCATGAGACTATTTATTATACAAAATTAAATTTGTATAGCACCTTTCACAAGACACTGCGATTTAATATAGGTGTTCAAGATTATGAGGGGTTTTGATAGATAGGGAGAAATGGTTTCTTCTGTCAGGTGGGTCGGTAATTAGATTTAAGATAATTGGCAAAAGAACCAGAGGGAAGAAGAGGAGACTTTTTGTTAACCCAGAGAGTTGTTACGGTCTGGAATGCACTGCCTGAAAGGGTGGTGGAAGCAGAATCGATAGTAGCTTTCAAATCGGAATTAGATAAGTACTTAAAAAGGAAAAATCTGCAGGGCTCTAGGATAAAAGCGGGAAAGTGGGATGAGTCGGTAGCTCTTTCAAAGAACCGGCACAGGCACGATGGGTCGAATGGCCTCCTCCTGTGCTGTAAGATTTTATGATTCTATTGTTTTCCATATTTTTTACATTAAGTGCTGCAAGACATTATCCTACATGAAAGGACCTGGCAACGCATTAGAAACCTCAATCTGCGGCATTACTCTTAAGTAACGTCCATTTCAGTGCAGCGCTGAGCTGTCTTCTTCCACCCACCCCAACCATCATTAATCTCCTGGTCAGAGCACTCACCTTGGCCTCCTGGCCCAGCCATTTCTTCAGCCATTCCTTCACCCCATTCAGATCCAGGTTAACGCCAATCAGGCCCAGCTTCCCACGGCGCTTGATCAGTTGGTCTGGCTTCACAACCAGGTGCTAAAAAGATAAAAACACACAAGTATTTACTCACAAATATTTATTCAACAAACCTCAGCGTATCCCAGTGGCACATGGCTCACAGGGTAAGTTATAAGGGAAGATGGCAGTGGCACAGTGAAGGGGCTGCAATAAACCACCTCAGTCTGAATCATCAACTTCAACTATATTTTGATGCTTTTGCATCAGCTGAAATAGCACAGTATTCCTGTTTCCAGTGGGGCTAATTCTAATGATAATAGCATTTGATTATAGCACCTTATTACATCTTTGAGAAGTCTCAAATCGCTTCACAGAATATACTGTAAAGTGAATTGACTGTATATTTTGTGGGCGAAACACATCAGCCAATTTGCATCCAGAGGGATGCGTTTAATTACTGCATTTAATTTTCCTGCGTCCAGAGGGATTGACCAAGGCAGAATACTTATGTGTAGAGAATATAACCCATGTACTAACCAGCACCTGAACTTAAAACATTGTACGTGGCTGTGGCATCAGCAACATCCCTTTGAGTGCAGAGGGAATATCACAACAAAGTTGAACACCGTGCCTTCACCTATGCAAGTTAGAACATCACAGGACTACGCGCATCAAGAGGAATAGCCAGCAATGTAGCCACCGACACCTCCGCTACGTTAAACCGCTTGGGCTTCTTCATTGCAGAAATTAATTCTTCTCACATTCTGCAGGAGATGGGGAAGGGGTGGCGCAGGAGTTTGTTCTGCAGATGCTCGGCTTAGAACTGAAGAAATCAAAAATCAATCTTTGGTGAAGGCAAACCGTTCACGTCCCTGAATTTCAAACCCTAACCTACAGATTCCAATTTGTACAAAGAATCTAACACAAATGTAACCTTGAGTCACATTGTAACAGGCAAAAAGCCAATAAAAAATTTAATTATTCTCTCAGTGTCCAACAGTCAGTGAAGTTCCAACAAACTGTCAGATTCGGGCTACTCTCAACTGAGAGCCAATTTTCAGGGTCAGATTGATGTAAAATGACATGACTGGGAGCCAGACTTGTCCTACAGAACAAAATATTAATAAGACTGAAAGTGGCATCCAAATGTCAGCCTGCCAGCACACTGAGTAATTTATCCTTTCTAAGCTTTCAGAAGTCACTGTTTCCTACGGCTCCCACTTAAGGTTGTACTAATAATTTAAGCCATGTATTAAAGGGGAAACGATAGATGACAATCTGGTTGTAGGGTATTCTGTTGAAAATACACTGAGGCTACAATGAACCATACCACAAACTAGCTGCTCACCCACAAATAGTCTTGACATCTGGGATTTTTTTCGGGTGGCGGGGGGGGGGGGGCGGCGGGAATATATAACAAAAATAGCACCATGACCTCGTGGGTTAAGGTAGCAGTTGATATAGCGCTAAACCCAGAAGGTCACAGCTTTGAATCTCAGTCTGTAATTTATAGGGTTTACATCTGCTTCAGTGGTCACAGGTTTAGGGGAAACAAATGAGAGCAAGGATTCTTCACACCCAGTCCCTGTTAACTCTGCACCACCTCTAATAGGTTGGATGATCCTAGCTGGAAGCTCACCAGCTCACCGGATGAACAGCAGGAAGTTTATTAGGCTGTGCCCTCAATGGCAAGCCATGCTATTAGAGCTGGTTAAGCTCCGGGGTTACCACAAACCACACTCCAGGGTTCTTAAGCTTTGTCTCTTGCCAATCTCACCCAATACAACAACAAAATTACATTTATGGAGCACCTTTCACGTCGGGAGGACGTCCCAAAGCTCTGAATGGTCAGGTTTACTAGATTTATTACTATTACAAATTATTTTAAAAATTCTCACTAGAATTAGGTAAGCCGAGTGCATCCCTTCAGGCAGGGAGCTAGTTTGCACATTTCACGTCAAGCGCATAAATTTACATGCGTCGATGGCGGCAAATGCAGAACTCTAAGGACGGTTTGCATACTCAGGCATGGGGATGAGTTTCCGTGTGTGTCAGAAACCCAGCTGACCTCAAAAAGACAGCATCAACTGCCCATTTGACACTGTGTAGTGTCAAACTGCTGACGACTGCTGTGATTCGGATTTTTTCTGCAAGCAGTAAAAAAGAAGCGTTTCTCATGACTTTTTGTGGGACACTGCTATTTGTAATTGGCTGCCGTGTTTCTCCCACAAAATACAGTCACTCCACTTTACAGTATACTCGGTGAAGCGCTTTGAGACGTCTGTGACATGATAAGGCGCTGCATCAAATGCAAGGATTATTATAAGCAGTTTCCTTATTTTCTTGCTCCCCCACATTTTTTCCCCTAATCCTGTGTCAACTGAAGCCAATCCAGCTCCTATAATTCCAAAGTTGTGATTGAAAGCCATGACCTTCTGGTCTGTGTGGCTCAGCATTACATCAGCCACTGCCGTTACCCACAAGGTCATCCCCAGCGGAACACAAACAATGCTTTTCTTTCCCTGCAAAGCGAACATTACAAACCCTCAAAGCTAACAGGTCTGCCTGCCTGGTTCTTTTTGAGCCAAAAAGTGATTTGTAACCTTTTCTTGAAGCTAAACACCATATTGCTGAGTGAAGTACTGCCAGATACAGACAACAATCTGGCACACAGAATCGTAGACAGCGGGTGCTTCGGCAAATACAAACTGCTATTTGGAACAGCTAGTTAACAAACAGTAAACAGGCATTAAAGGATGAGGACTTTTTGGTCAAGTTGAAGCTAAGAAATCAATCAAGAGTTCTGAGCTGAAGCTAACAATAAATTTCCTCATAATGAATTTTCTCTAGCAAAGAGGAAACTGCCTAGTGATGTATATCAGTCAGACAGACTTGCTCAGGTCACATATGAAGCGTGTCCATGGCAAGTCTGTCTCCAGAATGCAGCCATTCCCCGAGTTCAGTCCCAGTCAGAACACTAGTGCAGCACATCTGCACAAGTGGTTTCTCACGAGTTGGAATTTCTATTTTTCTTTGGCTTTAGACAAATGATAGAAGCACAAGAGCGAATTCACTCCCATTGCTCTCCCTCCATTCTGTCTTTATAAAAACAAATTAATTTCAGCTCTGGAAGTCGCACCAAGCAATTCCTTCAGAGCACGAGTTATGTAAGGGTTACATCGCAGCTATGAGAAGGGACTTGAATCCAAATCAATATAAACTTCAAAATTTTCCTGAGCACCAAATGCGAAGCTACAAGTCAAGAGTTAAAAGATTTACAAGGATCGAGTCATTCTTTTGCTGTGGTCCCTGTGTGTTATGAATCACGGCACATCTCAATCTGCCTGTTGAAACTCATTCTACACTTACCTCGGTTTGCAGCCAGGGATTCTCCTGTACCAGCTGGTCCCAGTCAGTGTCCAGTCGCACAGTGGCATATTTAAACTTGTTCTGGACACCAGTCTTTGTGTTGATGAATTTATAAAGGAATTCTTTGGCAGTCTGTTCGGAGATGGCTTTAGCCGACATCTTGCTTCAGCTAGTTACTAGAAAGCAAAGAGAGAGAAAGACAATTTAAAATTGTGACTAATCTTAAATCACAAATAATAAAGGCTCCTTATTAAAAAGCTGCTCCTAATGCAGGAGTTGAATCCAGCATCAAAAATCAACTTCAATGAGACAGAATGCAAATAGCCCAAGAGATCAGTCAAAGCACATTCTCGCTCTGCAACACACCTACATAGAAACACATCACAAAGAGCTCGTGGCACACAACTGGGAGGATACCCAAGAGTGAAGCAACATTTCTTTTATGTTTGTCCTGTGGTATTCACGGCATATCAGCAGCTTTGATCAGGTCCCACCTGAGAATTCATTTATTTGGCTTTGGCTTTTCTAAATCTCAAGAGGAACTCACTAACCTAAAATGAATCTTAATAGTCGACAACCAGGAATCTAACTAACTCTCAAATGCGTCAACAGCAGCAGAACGGTAGCACAATTCTCAAGACTGCACAGATGCTACTTATAATCAAAACTGATCAAATCCACCCTTCATTTCTGAACAACAGTATTAAAAATGTTATTCTATCAAACATTTGATCAAGCTCAGTTGTATTAACATAATAACAATCCTTGCATTTGATACAGTGCCTTATCATGTATTTGAGACGTCTCAAAACATTTCACAGAATATACTGTTAAAGTAAATTGATTGTATATTTTGTGGGTGAAACACGGCAGCCAATTGAGTACAGCAGCGTCCCACAAACACTCATGAATTGAGTGACCAAATTATTATAACATAAATGGTCCAGCACAGAAACTGGACATTCAGCCCTGCTCTCCTGCTTACTTACCAAACCCTTTAATATTCTTCTTTTTCCGAACATCTAGCTAATTCCCCGTCAAAAGAATTGATAAGACTATGTAATTTTCTGCTCAACAACAGTATGGGGCAGAGAATTCCACATTCCAGCTCTCTCCGTGTGAAGAAACTTTTGCGAACTTCAGCTTTAATGTGATTTCTGATCATCGCATTGCACAGTCTAATATGAAAAATCAACAGAATCGATTGCAAACTTGCCTTTGGGGAATCTGGTCACAAATCTGCATCCGATCATTCAATAGCATCAATGCACCGAACAACGGCACAAGCTTGGCTTGTGCGCTGAAGAGAGAATGATCAGACAAACCAGGCAAGAAAGGAAAACAATGCCAATGCCGGCGAATCACGCTTCATTTGATTATAAAAGGGAAGACTGAATGTCATTACATAGTTTAGTGATGCTGGAGAGAGCAGCAGCCCACGTCACAGAGTCTGATAGAAAAGCCATTAACTGAATCAGCTTGATCTTCTGTCCAAGTCTAACAAGAATGACATTTATCAAAATGTTAAAAAGCAACAGGGTTAATTCAATTTCTTGGTAGAAGTTTTAGATGAATGAACTGACGTCAGACAAGATTCCTCTCCCTTCAACACAGAACAGGTTTAACCTTGAGCTATTCAGACAGTTTAAAATAACAAACGCAAAATAACCTAAGATCCAGCAAATCCAGTTTACAAATATTGCATCAGTACAAAACACAGGCCTGCAATGAATCTTCTCCAATTCCTTCCCAAATGCACAACGGGAGCTGGCACTGTATAAACATCAAACATCATATCGGGTAAACGTTCAAAGGGCACAGGTTTGTCCTGACTGACCAGAGAGTCACTGAGGGCTGCAGATAGCATGGTTTTCATTGCCTCTCAGGTCAGGGAGAGAACTGTGGTACTGTGCTTGATCCCGGTCCCAGCTCCCTGGGTGGCCTCAATTTGACTTCCATTCCAGATCCGATCTCTTTGTCTTTCAGCCCCAATCCCCACTCGTTTTCCTATTTTTTTTCCCCTTTGGCTCTTTAAAATTTTCTTTCCGACGTGTAAATTTCCAACATTTTTCTATACAAAGAGAAATATAAAATGTGCTGCCCCTGGTCAATTTTGCTCCTTTACCCAAATGCACTTAAAGAACATTCTGATTAATTTGCTACTCATCTCACTCCAACTGCAGGCACAGATTAGCTGCAATGTGTGGATGCATAAAATTCATTATCCCTAAAAATAACGTATGGCTAAACATCTTACAGCATAAAAGTGATAAGGCACAACATTACAGGCAAGTATTAAATGTACTTACAAATGGTTTTATTAGAATTATCAGTCTAGCATTAACAGGTGCTGACTGTGGATGTGGTGGGATCCCAGGAACCACTTCTAAGGCATTTGATATAGCGCCTTATCATGTCATTGAGACGTCTCAAAGCGCTTCACAGAATACACTGTAAAATGGAGTGACTTTATATTTTGTGGGTGAAACCTGGCAGCCAGTTGCACTCAGCACTCTTCCACAAACAGTTCTGGATTGAGTGACCAAATTATTTTATTTGAAGGGATTATGACCTGTGGAAAAGCAATTCACCAATCGACTTAACAACCGGGTTCCTACTTGGACCGGGAATCAAACCCAAATCCTCTCGCTTTTGAGGCGAGTGCTCTAACCTCTACGCTACAGGACACCACAAGACAGATGCAAGACAGAAGCAGGCCATTTGGCGCACGTGGGTACACGCGCGCACACAATACCGTTATGTTCCAAACACAATCTAGGTTACATTCAAGCTGAAAGAGTAGCAAGACATGCCGGTATAATGAAAACACGATGGCTCGTAACAAGACACTCCACTCGTTTTTATTGTATATATAGGTCTCAGACTTCACACACTTTGTGTGAAGCTTGTACCATTGCATCATATAAAGGGAAAGAAGCAACTGCAGAATCGTTGGGAAATATATGGGGCACAAATCATTGGGACTACATTGGAACCTGCCGCAACAGAGCCTGACAAGCTTCACACACTCGGTGGACCCTTTGCTGTTGTGAAAAGATTGTCTTGATTCCAATTTTAGAGATGATCTGTATGGCTAACGCTACATTTACCCTTTTGTCAGGACAAGGTCAGTACAAGGACTATGGTACATCTGCATCATAGATTTATGCTTTGGAGAACATAAATGAATCCTTGGCGAGACATACAGTGATTAGT
Organism: Callorhinchus milii; assembly: GCF_018977255.1. Classification (NCBI taxonomy): domain Eukaryota; kingdom Metazoa; phylum Chordata; class Chondrichthyes; order Chimaeriformes; family Callorhinchidae; genus Callorhinchus; species Callorhinchus milii. The sequence goes on from NW_024704764.1 coordinate 383,344, forward strand.
ATGGCAATATCTAGACAAGAGATAGTCACATCGGTGTTCAAGGACATGATTACTCTATTCCTAGTTGGGAGGATGACAGAGGACCCAAGTACACTCCTCAAGCTCCCTGGGCTCTCCCTCACACACACCAAACCAGTGCACAATCTAGGTGTCCCGGTTCGACCCTCAACTGTCCTTCCTTCCCCACATCCGGTCGCTGACCAGGACTGCCTTCCACGTCCGCCACATTGCCACTCTCTGACTGTACCTTTACCCACTGTAGCTGAAACCCTCGTGTATGCGTTTGTCACCTCCCGCCTGGATTACTCAAACGCACTCCTTGCCCGTCTCCCCAGCTCCACTACTCAAAAAATCCAGCTCGCCCAGAATTCTGCTGCCTGCATACTTACACGAACCAAACTCCGTACCTCCATCTCGCCAGTTCCAGCCAGACTCCACTGGTTCCCCATCACAGAACGGATCGACTTCAAGATCCTCACACTCGTGTTCAAACCCCTTCACTCCCTGGCACCTCCGACCTCTTCACTCCTCAATCAGCACCTGGCGCCTATTCTCAACTGGCGCCGGCCTCCTGCTCGTCCCTCACACCCTCCGATCCATCATTGGATGTTGCGCATTCAGCCACTCCGCCCCGAAACTCTGGAACACTCTCCCTCAATCCCTCTGCCTTGCCCCCTCTCCCCCTTTTTCAAGTACTGCCCGAAAACCTTCCCTTTCGAACTGCTTATGGTCACCTCCGTCACGCCCAGCAGGCTCGGAGTCAGGCTCCGCCACTGTTAAGCCCTCTGAAACACTATCCTGCATGGAGGGCGCTGTATAAGTGCAAGTTGTTGTAGTAAACAGCACAGGCAGGAACCTGGGAGCAGATAGTAATAATAATAATCCTTGCATTTGATATAAGGAACATTCTGTAAAAGTATTTTTGTAGGCAAACCCAGTAGCCAATATTTGCACACAACACCGCTCCACGAACATTGTGAAGTGAATGACCGATTTTATTTGGGGTGTTGAATGATATCGAAACTCTGGATTTGTTTTGTTTGCCTGCAACTCCACAGTCACAACTCCAAAAATACAGCAAAGCACTTTGAGTGTTAGTCTTGATACAGCAAAGCGCTCCATCAGATGCAATAATTATTATAATTACTATTTATTTGAGGTTTCGCGTTGAGAAGCCAAGTCTTTACAAAACATCTATTCTCTGATAATCAGTTTGAAAGCAGACAATGCAAGAACAAAGGATGATCTGAGTAGGTGAACAGATACCTACCTGCACACTTAGAAATATGTGACAAGACCAGTTTTGCTAAATAGCTTTTGCCTAATTGAAGCTTCCTCTCCCATTCCAGCATTCCCCAGAGAGATAATCAGACCACTTGGTGCCAGTTGCCATCATCAATGCTCTGTTGCTGGGTGGTGTGCGACACTATGAGAGAAGCGTGGGTTCTGCTTCAGTACTATTTCCCCGGCCCCACTGTCTTTCACTGGCTCGAGCTGCACCTTTGTGCATGAGAAGAACCGGAAGGAAAGAATCACTCAGTAACAGACTGACAATTAGAAATGATCAACACTGTATTTTACTTCATGTGCTCTAGACTTCTAACTCCATTACAGACTAGTGTATCCACAGGCAGCCACGTATGCGATGTGTGATGTACTGTATATTCAAGCCAGGTGGCATTATTACATTCCTAGGTGCTGTGTGGTAGAGAATTATTTATTAATAATAATAATTCTTGCATTTGATATAGCGCTTTTCACGTCAGGAGGACGTCCCAAAGTGCTTCACAGAACACACTGTAAAGTGAATTGACTGTATATTTGTGGGCGAACGCGGCAGCCAATTGCGCACAGCAATGTCCCACAAACAGTCGTAGATTGAAAATGACCAATTTATTATTGTTTTGGTTTGGAGGGATTATTATTAGGCTCTGTGTGGAGTAAGGAAACTTGCCCAAGGTTTCGCCCTCTGCCTGGAATTGAACTCAGGTCTCTCGCTTGCAAAGCGAGTGCTCTAACCACTGAGCTACAGGACTCCACAATAGTAGCTCCCAATCTTGGCAGGATACAGCGAACAAGAAAAAAAATCAATAATAATCCTTGCATTTGATATCATGTCTTCGAAACGCTTCTGTAAAATGTATTGACTGTACATTTTGTGGGTGAAACGCAGCGACCAAATCCGCACAGCAGTGTCCCATAAAGAGTCATGGAATGAATGACCAAATTTTTGTGAAAATTTAATTAACTAATTTATTTATTTATGAAGGGATTTTTACCCCCATAATAGCGATCCACCAATCGACTTACAACCGGGTTCCTATTAACTGCTAAGTAAACAGAGCTGTGTGGAATAAGGAAACTTGCTCACCATTTCACCCTGCCGGGAATTGAACCCAGTCCCCTCGTGTGCAAGGCCAGTGCTCTAACCTCTGAGCTACAGGACTCCACAATATCTCCACTCAGACAGATCAGCCTCAGAAAAGTTAACAGCGACATGGCTCACCTGCTTTATTAAAAGTAGAAATGCGGACAACAGCTCAGCGGTTTCGTTCAAATCTACAGCCCAGCTTCTCTGAAACTCGGATAAATTCTAGGTGAGCGAAGATATCGAATGATTTCCATGAATGAGATTTAAAATGCCAGGTCAGGATTCCAGAAATGTTAGATATTTACAGGCCAGTTCTACGCCCTTCCTACTGGCACCCCAATAGGCTCAAATCCAATAACGCAACAGGCTGAGATTAATCATTAGCAATCATCCGGCCAAGAAGGATGTGTTCTGGTTAATCACCTGCCAACGTGATTAAAACCCGCAGTAATGGCACAAAAGTGCTAGGAGTAAAAAGTAATTTTGATTCAAGGCTGTAAATTACCACCAATTAATTGCTGGTAATTTATATCTAAAAACCTGTGCATAAAGTTTTACCAAGTTATAATTCAGCTCCAATCAAGACAGAATAAAACAGCGCAAAACTGTCGACAGTTTAACATAAATAGTGTTATTTTTCTCAATCTCGCTCAAAGGAAAACGAGGATAACTAGAGGGATATTTAGGAGTGTCAATACTGCATTTTCCAGCAGGGTGAAACCTTGGGCAAGATTCCTTACTCCACGCGCCTTATAATAATTCCTCAAAAAAACCCAATAATAAATTAGTAATTTCAATCCACAACTATTTGTGGGACGCTGCTGTGTGCAATTGGCTGCCGCATTTCACCCACAAATATACAGTCAATTCTCTTTACAGTCTATTCTGTGAAGTGCTTTGAGACGTCTAGAAGATGTGAAAAGCGTTATATCAAATGCAAGGATTATTATTATTATTATTATTTTTAGCATCACTGGTTTGGTCTTGGAGACAACCACTATAGTAATGATTAATGGGCAGTTTTGCCAGTGTCAGATCCAGCAAGAATGGACTCAGGACTCTTAAGTCACCAAATGCCTCCATACTATGACTATTCGACTCAATATTGTAAAGTCAGATATTTAAAGTATTGTAAGCTCTCCTAATCGCCCGGAATTGGATCAGCCCAATATTGTAAACTCTCCTTGGTTAGGTTCCTTTACCATAGAGAACCATAAGTCTACGTTCTGCTCATTCCTGCGAGTAAATACAAGGTGAGGGTTAGTCACTTTTTAAACACCACAAATCAGGAACACAAGCCTCCCAATGTCTGATACCAGCAACATTTTAGTTGCATTTCACCAATGCAAAATGAGCTTTCTCCAGTGTACTTACTGCTGTGGATAAAGTAGCAGCTATGACACTGTTGGCTATGATATACAGGGAACTGATCCTAGACACCAGAGTTTCTTGGTCATTGTTAAAGACCAAGCGTTTTCTACAAAGGGTACCTGCTTTCCACCGAGTTTAAAATAACTCACTCAGAGAGCGGTTTGATTTCCAGGTAATCTGAAGCCTCAGTACCCAGTAAACTGTACATAGATCAAAAGACTGCAACAATCCAAGACAGAAATCAGCTCATCTCCATAACTTAGCAGTTTGTTCACATAAGATTTTTAACATGTGTTAAGAAATAAAAATGATTCCAGTATTGTTTCGTGCATTAAGCACCAGCTAGCAAAGTTTCATTGAGTACTTTCTCTGGCAAAAGTAGGAATGGAGCAGAGGTAGCGTCAATTCCTTCAACACCAACTTAAGAGCAGCTATCCAAAAAAATACGTCGTAAAAGGAAACAATCCTATATTGCATTTGTCTGCCTTGTATTAATTAACTAGTTGCAGAGCCTCAGCTCGGATGACTTTACTTACGAAATCAACAGCTTCAGCAAACAGCACTACTAAAAGCACTGGCTATATCGAGCACACTGATAAGAAAGACAAATATTGGTCTGGGACACAGACGAGTGCAGTCAGCAGATGAGGGATGGAACCAGGACTCTGGATCCGCAATACCAACAAGATTCTGGATTTTTTAGGTCAACAACACTACAGCTGGATATTGCAGTCACACCACGAGGGCTACAAATTATTGCTCTACCGGAGCGGGACTGGTTGATGCCCAATTTAAGCAGATTCACCAGCTGATGATGCTTTGCTGGGTACACCAGGCTACACCAGTCTATGCACGGACCCATTCCCCCTCAGTCTCAAGACCCCAGCTCTGGTGCCCAGCCAGCTGTATGAAGCGCTTTGAGACGTCCTCCCGAAGCAAAAGGCGTCATATAAAAGTAAATAATGCTGTATAAAAGAAATAGGAAAATCCGTCAGGGACTAAATGAAGAAACACAGCTTCAAAGTTAAACTGCAGTTAATGTTCTGAAATACAGTCTAAACTCACCACCCTACCCATAGGCATAGCAGAACAGAGCTAGTTTTGTGTTGCAAGCAAGGGCTGCCCTTGGAACCAACCAGGGTTCGTTGTCCTAATTTGGTGTACTATGGTCAGTTGCCACGTGTTGAAATCCAGTCGAATCAGATCATGACTGTGTTTGGCTACTGTGTTCCTGCAGTCAAATTAATTGCCAAAACAAATAATGGGTCAAGTGCCAGAGATTTTTTTGGTCAGCCAAGTGGTTGACACATCTCGAAATTCACTACCGTGCTTTAAGAGTATCCAAATTAGACTTAAGAGTATGACATCTCCCGAAGGGACACACCCTCCTTACCTAATTTCGGACAGCATTAGGGACAGGCTGGCGAGAACCAAGGCTTGGGGGCGTAACTGCTGGAGCTTGAACAGCCCAAAATCTCATCACTTGTCACTGAAAGCACTGTCTTACAGGCTTCCCCTGCTCGTCCAGCTTGGACCGCTCTACCTGTTTGGATTTAGCTAGGAGGGTTAACAGGTGACAAGTGCGAAGAATCTGACCATCACTCCAAATCCTGACAATGAATCAATCACCTGCGGTGCCCTGGAGGACTGTGCACCCTCCTGGTTCAGTAACTGGACTATCAAGACCACCTCAGAAAGTTGACTGAATTCTAACACTCTATTGCCAAGAAAGGCCTCTGGGAGTAAGTGCAACTTTATATGCTGTTAGATCCAACTCAAATCAGTCACATCAACCAGAAAAAACAACTCCCCGATTGGATTCACAACACGTTGCGAATGAGACAGATGGCCTGTAACGCACAAACTATACATTATTCAGAGTTGGTGAAATATTAATCTTTTCTAAATGTTCATCGATGCAAATCAAGATGCTCCAGAATCTAAGAAGGAACTGGAAGCAAATTAACCCTTTGCATAACCAATCAGCCTTCTTTAGCTTTTAAAATAATTTAGTTTTATTTAAACCGTATGAAAGAACTTAAAAGGTACAAGATTCCTTTGATTAAGTATAACCAGGTGGCATGCCTTTCTGGAGATGACTTCCCAAAAACAGAGGTTGTTGGGTGCAGACTCGCGGATACAATAGGCTCCTTTCTTTCCCACTCCTGAAATTACTTGGTATACACCAGGGGTCACATGTGGGCATTGCAATGTCATCCCTTCATTATTCTGCTCAATAATAATACTTGCATTTGATATAGCGCCTTATCGCGTCTTTGAGAGTTCTTAAATCGCTTCACAGAATAGACTGTAAAGTGAATTGACTGTATATTTTGTGGGTGAACCGCAGTAGCCAATTGCACCCAGTAGTATCCCACAAACATTCGTGGATTGAGTGACCAAATTTTTTTTTTAATTTAGTTTTTGTAAAGATTAATACTCCCGGAAAAGCAATCTACCAATCGATTGACAACCGGGTTCCTACTCAATGCGAGGTAAACAGAGGCATGTGGAGTAAGAAAACTTGCCTAAAGTTTTGCCGTGCCTGGGAATCAAAACCCAGGTCCTCTCTCTTGTGAGGCAAGTGCTCTAACCAACGCGCTACAGGACTCCACAAATAGCGTGCCAGGGGACTGCATGAATAATGGCTTCCTGGACAAGACAGCAGCACATGTATTACAGTAGAAGGAAATAGGTGGTCAAATGTATCCAAAGGGAGAAAGCTTTTAAAATAAATAATTTACAAGTAAAATGTGAGATTTACACTTGAGACACTTAATCAATACCTCCCTCCCATGTCTGGAAGTTACTAATTCATTCGAGCAGAGAAAATAAGGAAAGCCTGCTCAAACAAGATTAGAACTGTATCATCATACAGCCCTTTGAGATCACAACAATATTCCAGCTGAATCGAACGCAGAAAAATTCATTTCTAGAAAAGGGATTGTGGACAAAAATTTTGAAAATGTTGCTTTGAACAACTGGACTGAAAGCAGACAGTCAGGAAATTAATGAGAAACCAACTTTCTCAAGCCAACTGGGCTGTATGTCTCATTAATCTAATAGGCAGGTTACTTAAAAGTTTCAAAAGAAAAGGAGCTGGAGGTGAAGGTCCATGAAGATATTTATTGCAGCAATAATCTCTTTAAGTTAAGAGATGTACCATCACCATCTCAAGGATAATTTATCCTCTGCACTAACACAAGGCATTCCAATCTTTGCACTTTCCAGTACTCAACCTTTCCCCAAATAGGCCTGGTCTGGCAACATTTCCTTGTTTAAAACCCAAGTTTTTAAATCAAGAAAAATAAATGTGGTCACTCAATCCACAACTGTTTATGGGACACTGCTATGTGTAGTTGGCTGTTGTGTTTCGTCTGCAAAATATAGAGTCAATTCACTTTACAGTATATTCTGTGGGACGTCTCAACGATGTGATAAGGCGCTATATCAAATACAAGGATTATTATTAATCCTTTCCTCTCTCAGCACTGATGACAAGTTGTATGAAACATCGCCTCCTCCTTTCACTCCCTACACTTTTATTATTTTGTCTCTGCTGCAGCACACACTAAGACAAAGAATCAAAAAATCTGGAAAGTGTAAAACCACCACTTGACAATTTATAAACATCAGAGCTCGGTTCTGTACTGAGTAGGGTCTGAAGTGGCAAAAGCCATCATTAAGTGTGGGAGATGCTCAAGTGCACTACAGGGAAAGGACAATACAGCATCCACTAAGCAGCAAGCACAAGCCCTCCGCTGAGCCGTAGCTCAAATGCTGTCACACCTAATTAGCAACTGGAAACTTATAACAACAGAAAATAAGTAAGCACTGCAGCGAAAGCCAAACACCTACACATTTCAGGTGCTTGAGGTCAGATCCCACAAAATGTAAGCGTGCAAGAAATGACAACAGTTAGAAATCCAAAGTAGGTTCAGGAGCTGTGCCTATATCCCACCACAGCTGAGATCCACAATACCAACTGTCAACCCACTGATAAAGAAAACCTCCATCTTATCCTGTTCATTACCTTCAAAATACTGTCGCTACCATTTCCAGTAATTCCTGCAAAAGTGATTTGAGACTTCCTCCCCGAGGTAAAAGCCATGCTCGGTGGAATGCATGTACATCATGGCTGCGTGCGGAGATCAGGACGGCACAAATGCCGAGTTTGTACACAAAAAAAATTCCCTACAATCAACAGTTACACACCAAGCGCTTGGAGACATTTCAGCGTGATCAGATGCTTTAAATGAAAGCATTCTTTTCTTCCCCCCACTCAGTCACCCCACTTTGAAGTTCTTTTCCAACCTTGGAACCAAGGGGGAAATGGCCAAACAGAGAATATGGAAAAAGCTTCATGATTTGCAAATGAGGAAACTGGTATAGTAGCTGCAGAGGCGCAATGTCAGGGTACGTATTACACAAGTTCAAGGTTTGAATTCAGAAAAACCTGCTCTGCTCTCTAGAAACGTTTGAAATCTCCCTAGAGATTTCAAACTGTGCACTGTAAAATGTCCAAAAGGAATGAGGTTTAAAAAAAATATAATTTATAGTTCACTACTAAATAATTTGTCTATAACATAGGACACACAGCGGCAGAGTGGAGAATCAAAGGAATCGAGAATCATCTGATTCTCAAAGAAAGTCTGAAGAAATCCAACAATCTTCTGCTTCAGCCCAGAGAATGTTAGCAACAACACATTACATTTATATACAGCGCCTTTCAAGTCTTGTCCCAAGGTGCTGGACAACCAGAGATTTGGACCCAAGTAGGGGGTTGGCATCAGGAGGGGTGGAAGGCAAGGGTTGAATGGTTCGAAGGGAAGGTTGAAAAGGAGGGTCTTGAGATGGGCCTTGAAGGAGGTAAGGGAGGGAGCAAGGCGAAGGGACGGTGGGATGGAGTTCCAAAGGGTGGGGGCAGAGAGGCTAAAGGGCCAACCGACAATGGTGTGGCAGGCCGGGCAGGGGACGTTCAACAGGCCAGAGCATGCCGAGTGCAGAGAGTGGACAAGTAGATATGGAGCTTGCAGGTCACATAGGTAGGGAGGAGCAAGGACACGGAGGGCTTTGAAGGAGAAGACTTTGAAATCTATCCTCTGGGGAATGGGGAGCCTGTGGAGGATGGGGGTGATAGGGTCACAGAGCCTGGTGTGGGAGAGGACACGAGCTGCGGAGTACTGAATGCTGTGCAGCTTGTGAAGGGAAGTGTTGGGAAGGCGGCAAGCAGGCAGGTAGCGCGAGTTAACCCACTAATCCACAGAGAATTAGCTCTGCTTGTTACAGTGAAAACCAAGGACTGAAGATTCTCAGTAACAATCCAAGTCGAATGGCACTCATTAAGGTATTAATGGGTTAATAGCATTTGGTTTATGACAAAATCGACTAACACAGAATTACATAATCCAACTTGCAATTTCCCAGAGAAAAAAATAAATTGCACAACACGGCATAACTGTAGAATTTCAGCAGTAAGCAAAATTCAACATTCACCACACCGCTCACACCACCCTTACAACATTTGTCCAAGGCCTAGTGTTGGATTGTATTCAGGGAGAAAAGGAAGAACACAGGTGGAAAATTGGCAAGAGAGAAAAAAAAAGGTGGTTTGGACGTTTTATTTGCACTTGAATGAAGTCCGGAGGTTTCAAGTTGTCTAACCCTTTTGTTTCAGCTTCTGCTACTTACCATTCAGTGAGGCAAAAAGTTCACAGAAACAGGATATAATGCAGGATATATATTGCTCCATAAATATTTACATATTTCACTATCACAATATTAACATACCCACATCTTTGAGAAACAATGAAATGCTAAAGGTAGGTAAACAATAATTTATGGCTCATGGACGAAATATTTGACCCAGCAGAGTTGCCTCATTACATTAGACTTGGGCCACCCAACAAGATGAGGTAATAAAATATTAAAAGGAGTAGAGGAGCAAATGGACATGGGAGTTAATGTACACAAATCCTTAAAGGTGGGAAGGCAGGTGCACAAAGCTGTTAAGAAATCAAATGGAATCTTAGGTTTTCTAAATACGGGTATAGAATATAAAAGCAAAGAGGTAATGCCAAACCTTTATAACTTGCCACAGTTAGAATAGTGTTAGTAATTGTCACCTCGAGGGGGTGCAGAGGAGATTTATTAGGATGACACCAGAGAGGAAGGGTTTGCCTATGAACAGAGGCAGAAAAAAAGAGTCAGCTACAGGGGCTTGAAGAAAGGGCAGGTAATTGGGACTGAAAGGATTGCTGAGGGAGCCGGCAGACATAATGGGTCTAATGGCCTTCTTCTGTGCCGTACATTTCTATGGTACTTCTCATTCCAGAATAAATTGCAATTCATTGGAGATTTTAGGTATGATAAGATTGTGAGCAGGCAGGAACTGGGCTGTGATGCTCCAAAATCCATTCTAATATTCCTTTCCTGCTGGATTGAAAACACCTTCCCTGCTGCAGAGTAGGATGCATCCCATCTGGACTGGGTGATGTATATACCTTAAGCATCGACACCTTTTCAGTACCTCCTCTCGGTTTATTCTTATCTTATCCAATTTCTCTACCCTCTCCTCCGATACTGTGGCATTGGCTGCATTCTCTTCTTTTGTGAAGACGGATGCAAAGTACTCTTCCAGTACGTCAGCCGTGCCCTCTGCCTCCACAAGAAGATTTCCTCTTTGGTCCCTAATTGGACCCACCCTACTTTTGACTAATCTTTTATTCTTTTTATACTTATAAAATACCTTAGGGTTCCCTTTTATGTTACCCGCTAATCTTTTCTCATACAATCTCCTTGCACCTCTTATTTCCTTTTTCAGTTCTCCTCTGTACTTTCTATATTCTATTTGATTATCTTCTGTATTTTCGACCTGACATTTATCATAAGCCTCCTTTTTCCCCTTTATTTTAATCCCAATTTCCTTATTCATCCAGGGAGGTTTGGATGTCCTACCTTTCCCATTTATGGGAATGTATTTGTTCTGTCCCCGAACTATCCCCGAACATTTTCCTTCCAGTCCACCTTGGCTAGGTCCCTTTGTAACTCACTGAAATTAGCCCTCTTCCAGTTGAGTATCTTCACCTTTGATTGCTCCTTATCCTTTTCCATAAATACTCTAAACCTAATGATATTGTGATCACTGTTGTCCAGATGCTCTCCTACTGAAACCTTCTCCACTTTGCCCCACTTCATTCCCCAGAACTAGATCCAGCACTGCTCCCTTGCTCGTCAGACCAGAAACAACAACATTTGTAAAGTGCCTTTCACCTCGGGAGAACGTCCCAAGGCGCTGGAAACATACTGATCCAGAAAGTTATCCTGCACACATTTCAGGAATCCTTCCTCCTCCTTGCCCTTTACACTGTTATTTTGCCAGTCTATGTTAGGATAATTGAAGCCCCCCATTATCACTACTCTATTGGTTTTGCATCTTTCTGAAGAAAGACTGGAGTACTGTATTGGGATAAAAGTTAAAACTGCATAGTTGGTCATGGAGCACTGCCTGGCAAGCTTCATGCTGCTTGTGCAGCTATAACCTTTCCACCCATTAAGGCTTTGGTTTGCAGGATTAAGAGGAGCTGAGTGGGAAGAATCTCTGCCCCAGTGACTGGTCAATTCGTCCAAGTCCTGGCAAGAGCTAGGCTCCCCCTGAGTACAACAGATCACCTGTCTCAGCAACCAGACCACCAAGATCACATCTGAGGATTGACTCGATTCTGTTACTCCACTGTCAAAGCTGTCACCCTGGAGTCAGCTCATGTCCAAGGCGATTCCACTTACTCCTCTGCCCCCACCCACCAGGACGATAGTCACTACCTGCATTTGATGTAGTGCCTTACCAGGTATCAAAACACCAGATTTTTTTGTAAATATCTGCTTTTATAGGGAAATGCTGCAGAAATTTTGCAAACAGCAATGTCCCAGAAATAATTTCTTATCTGAGGAGTGTTGGCCAGGGCACTGGGAGAATCTCCTTTCTCTTTTCGAATAGTGTTCTTTAACATCGACCTGAACAGGCAGAAAGGACCTGGGTTTAACATCTCATCTGAAGCGCAGCACCTTCCACAACGGAATGCTCCACGAACACTGTACTCGAGGGTCAGTCTAGACTGTGAGCTCAAAGTCCTGACAAGGTTTGAGTCAAACTTCTAACCTTCTGACTCAAATAGCAGCACTACCAACTGAGCCAGGCTGACAAAATCCATTTATAACACACAACTGTGGAATGACTACCCTTCACAAGTGGACAAGATTTTTTTTTTGAAAACCCGTATCGCCGGAAAAATATGGCTTCACTTTCCAGTTCCTTATTCTGCTACAAACTGCAGGTGAGGGAGAGGAGGATAAGCTGTGGATCACTGTTGCTTTTAAAAACAAGGCAAGAACCGTGTTCCAACAGAAAACCCACAGGGGATGAAAAGGATTGCTCCCAGTTCAACAGCACAACCCATACGCCAATGCCACAAAACAGCTAACTCAGCCCAAGAACCTGGATCAAAAGGAAAACAAACAGCAAGAAGTGCCAATGTCGGACGCACAAAAAAAATTTTTTTGGGGGGGGGGTTCAGCCGGGTGTCTGACGCATGCGGAAACCCATCCCCGTGCTTAAGAGTCTCCAAACCGAGCTGAGAACTCCATGCGTCCCACCTACAACAACAACAACCAACAGCAAAATGACATTTACAGAGCGCCTTTCATGTCGGGAGGACGTCCCAAGGCGCTGGACAATCGAGGGGTCGGGGCCCGTGCGGGGGGGGGGGGGGGGAAGGGTGGTGGGGTAGGGGTGAGGGAAGGCGGAGAGGTGGGAGGGCGACCGAAGGCACAGTCGAAGAAGAAGAGGAGGGTGTTGAGACCGGGCCCTTGAAGGAGACGAGGGAGGAAGCGAGGCCAAGGGACCGTGGGATGGGAGTTCCAGATGGAGACCACCTCAGTGCCTACACATGGACGGGATCGTTGGAGTGGAATGCGGACTCTCCCTCTCCCCTCCCTCTCTCCTCTCTCTCCCCTCCCTCTCTCCCCCATCTCCCTCTCCCCTATCTCTCTCCTCTCTCCCATCTCCCTCTCCCCTATCTCTCTCCCCCCTCCCTCTCTCCTCTCCCCCCTTTCCCTCCTTCCCTCTCTCCTATCCCCCCTCTCCCCTCCCCTCTCTCCCTCCCCTCTACTCTCCCTCTCCCCCCCTCTCCCTCCCTCCCTCTCTCCTATCCCCCTCTCTCCCCTCCCCTCCCTCTCCTCTCCCTCCCTCTCTCCCCTCTCCCCCCCTCTCCCTCCCTCCCTCTCTCCTATCCCCCTCTCTCCCCTCCCCTCCCTCTCCTCCCTCCCTCTCTCCCCCTCTCGGGACTCCTCCTGCTGACCCAATCCCGGATCGGGTATGGGGTGCCGGTTGGCGGGAGCCCAGGCCGCGGGGTGGGGGGGGGTCTAACCGGCCCATTGACCACGCTGCCCGGCGAAGGGTTCCCCGCCAACTTGACCCACGGGGTGGCGGGGGGGGGGGGGGGGGCGGCCGTCCGGCTGCAACGTGGAGGGGAAGCCTCTCCCTCCCTCTCCCGCCCGGTGAGCGGTGGGGGGCGGCCTCCTTCTCCCTCACCCCCCCGCCCGGAGAGTCAATTGAGCCCACCCGGAGCGAAGGGGCGGGGGGGCGGGCGGCCTGGTGCCGGGGACAGGGGCGCTGAGCCCCGGGGCTGCGGCTGTTACCTGAGGCCGGGGATGGCGGGGCTGCACCGAGCGATGACTGACTGAAGGCGCACTCTCTCTCTCTCCCGCCCCCGCCCCCCCCCACCGCGCGCGCGCGCGCTCCGGCTGTCACCTGACCCTCTGCCGATGCCATTTGCCGGCCAACCCCCTCCCGCCCATTGGTCCAGACCCCCCCTCGTGATCGCCCCACCGCCTCCTGATTGGCGGACGCGGCACCACCTTCTCTCCTCCCTCCTCCTCCACCTCCTCGACCCCACCCCCCCCCGGGTCGGATGCGCGCGCAAGTGCGTTGCGCGGTGCGCCCTGGGAGTTGTAGTCAGCTCCGGCCAGCCTCATGCTCCTGGGCACTCCCACCAGCTGTGGGGGACACCTGCTGCCCCACCACCCATTCGCTCCGTCGCCAACGGTGGGGCTCCCAAACCAGTGCGCTTGCGTTTGGGTTTGTGGGGCAATTGGCCGTCGCGTTCCGCCCGCAAAATACACCCCGTGGGTTCACGTTTCCAGCGCATCCAACGCCAAACGCTTTGAGAACGTCCCGAAGACACGCGATAAGGCGCTGTGTCGAACGCGGGGATAATAATAATAGTAATGATAATACGTGGCGCTCACCTCGCAAGCGAAGAGGACCCGGGTTGCGTGCCCGGGCAGGTCAGGGCCAAACCTTGGAACAGGTTTCCTTCCTTCCTCCACACGCACACACACGCCCGATGGTTGCCCAACACTGAGTGAGAACCCGGTCATTAGTCAACTGGTAGATCGCGTTTCCGGGGCTAATAATTCCTTCAAAAATAAATAATTTATTGGCCACTCAAACCACGATTGCTTGTGGGACACACTCCCGTGCACAATTGGCTGACCCTTTCTCGCCCACCACACTTTCATTATGTTCTGTGAAGCACTTTGAGACGTCTCAAAGACGTGATAAGGCGGTATATCAAATGCAAGGATTATCATTATAAGGTGTAGATAAAACAGAATATAATAATAATTTGGTCGCACAATCCATGACTGTTTGTGGGACGCTGCTGTGCGTAATTGGCTGCCGAGTTTTGCCCACAAAATATACAGTCAATTCACTTTACAGTATATTCTGTGAAGCGCTTTGAAGACGTGAAAAGCACTGTATCAAATGCAAGGATTATTATTATATTTAATATCTGATTAATTCTATCCCCAGATAAAAATTAATCATTCACTTATAATAAACCTGTAGCTCAGTGGTTAGAGCACTCGCTTTGCAAGTGAGAGACCTGAGTTCAATTCCAGGCAGAGGGCGAAACCTTGGGCAAGTTTCCTTACTCCACACACCTAATAATAATCCCTCCAAAACCAAAAACAATAATAAATTGGTCATTTTCAATCTACGACTGTTTGTGGGACATTGCTGTGCGCAATTGGCTGCCGCGTTCGCCCACAAATATACAGTCAATTCACTTTACAGTGTGTTCTGTGAAGCGCTTTGGGACGTCCTCCCGACGTGAAAAGCGCTATATCAAATGCAAGGATTATTATTATTATTATATAATTCTCTACCACACAGCACCTAGGAATGTAATAATGCCACCTGGCTTGAATATACAGTACATCACACATCGCATACGTGGCTGCCTGTGGATACACTAGTCTGTAATGGAGTTAGAAGTCTAGAGCACATGAAGTAAAATACAGTGTTGATCATTTCTAATTGTCAGTCTGTTACTGAGTGATTCTTTCCTTCCGGTTCTTCTCATGCACAAAGGTGCAGCTCGAGCCAGTGAAAGACAGTGGGGCCGGGGAAATAGTACTGAAGCAGAACCCACGCTTCTCTCATAGTGTTGCACACCACCCAGCAACAGAGCATTGATGATGGCAACTGGCACCAAGTGGTCTGATTATCTCTCTGGGGAATGCTGGAATGGGAGAGGAAGCTTCAATTAGGCAAAAGCTATTTAGCAAAACTGGTCTTGTCACATATTTCTAAGTGTGCAGGTAGGTATCTGTTCACCTACTCAGATCATCCTTTGTTCTTGCATTGTCTGCTTTCAAACTGATTATCAGAGAATAGATGTTTTGTAAAGAATTGGCTTCTCAACGCGAAACCTCAAATAAATAGTAATTATAATAATTATTGCATCTGATGGAGCGCTTTGCTGTATCAAGGATAACACTCAAAGTGCTTTGCTGTATTTTTGGAGTTGTGACTGGAGTTGCAGGCAAACAAAACAAATCCAGAGTTTCGATATCATTCAACACCCCAAATAAAATCGGTCATTCACTTCACAATGTTCGTGGAGCGGTGTTGTGTGCAAATATTGGCTACTGGGTTTGCCTACAAAAATACACTTGTACAGAATGTTCCATGAAGTACTCTGGGATATCTTTCTGACGTGAAAGGCGCTTACATCAAAATGTAAGGATCGTTGTTAGTATAAATTCCACATAAAGCAAAAAGAGGCGAGTGAGTGTTCAGTTACAAGTACTGTATCGTCCTTTATAACATTTAGCATTAAGTGACAGTTCAAATGAATATCACTTTACGTTATATTCTGTGAAGAGCTTTGAGAGAACAACAACGACAACAACAACTTGGATTTATATAGCGCCCTCCACGCCGGACGGCGTCTCAGTGCACTTTACAGTAACAGATCCCAGGACCGAGCCAGGGGAAGGGGGGGCAAGCCAGGGGGAGGGAGAGGAGCCGGGGGGAGGGGGAGAAGGTGACCAAAGTCGAAAAGAAAGGTCTTCAGCAGAGACCTGAAAATAGGAAGGGAGGGGGCGAGACGAAGGGAGTGAGGAAGGCAGTTCCAAAGCCTCGGGGCGCAGTGGCTGAAGGCACAGCCGCCGAGGGTTGGAGCGGAGGACTCGGGGGACGAGGAGGAGGCCAGACCCGGAGGAACGAAGGCAACGGGCACTGTGCTGAGGAGAGAGGAGGTCAGATAGGTCGGTGGGAGGGGGAGGGGGGGGTGCAGAGGAGTGCAGGGACTCGAATACGAGGGTGAGACGTCTCGAAGACGTGATAAGGCGGCTATGTCAGATGCAAGGATTGTCATTGGTATTATTATTGCAATTATTATGATTACTCCCCCAGCCCAGGCCCCCCCACCCCCCCCCCCCCCCTATCTCCCACCATGATGGGTGGGGGCTTACTGCCTTTCTGGGAGACGTGTTTTGCTACGTGCAACGCTGTCCCCGGGGGGGGGGGGGGCGGTGTTTGTTGAGGTGAGCACAGCCGCTGCTCACGGCTGACCATCACTTTTCCCAGTCGCCCACTGATAGCAAGTGGTCGCCCCACAGCCTCCTCCCAGCAGCTGGTCTTTGATGAACAGCAAAGAGAAGGACTCTCTCCCTCTCTCTCTCTCTGAGGGACACTCTGGGCTGAAAGGGTCGCCTCCGAGCCTTTGCCCCGAGGATAGACTCTGGGGGTCGGACCTCTGTGACCCCCTGAGCAGCGGAGGGGGAGCGGAGGGAGCGGCGCCTTTAAGAAGCGGTGGCGGCGTCTTGTTGTCAAGGCGTTGCTGGGAGACGGTTCGGTGGCGTTCCCGACCCCCGGCGGCAGCACCGCACAGCCCCGCACACCCATCCCCGGCCCCGCACACCACAGCACAGCCCCGCACAGCCCCGCACACCACAGCACAGCCCCGCACAGCTCCTCACACCGAGCACAGCTCAGCCCAGTCCAGTCCGGCATAGCCCAACTCCCCACACCCAGCACAGCCCAGTCCAGCATAGCCCAGCCCCGCACACCCAGCACAGCCCAGCACAGCTCCACACGTCCAGCATAGCCCAGCTCCGCACAGCCCAGTCCAGCATAGCCCAGCCCAGCATAGCCCAGCCCCGCACACCCAGCCCCGCACAGCCCAGCCCAGCATAGCCCAGCCCAGCATAGCCCAGCCCAGCCCCGCACAGCCCAGTCCAGCATAGCCCAGCCCCGCACAGCCCAGTCCAGCATAGCTCAGCTCAGCTCAGCCCCGCACACCCAGCCCCGCACACCCAGCCCAGCCCCGCACACCCAGCCCAGCCCCGCACACCCAGCCCAGCCCCGCACACCCAGCCCAGCCCCGCACACCCAGCCCAGCCCCGCACACCCAGCCCAGCCCCGCACACCCAGCCCAGCCCCGCACACCCAGCCCAGCCCCGCACACCCAGCCCAGCCCCGCACACCCAGCCCAGCCCCGCACACCCAGCCCAGCCCCGCACACCCAGCCCAGCCCCGCACACCCAGCCCAGCCCCGCACACCCAGCCCAGCCCCGCACACCCAGCCCAGCCCCGCACACCCAGCCCAGCCCCGCACACCCAGCCCAGCCCCGCACACCCAGCACAGCCCCACACACCCAGCACAGCCCAGCTCAGCCCAGCATAAGTTGGTACAGGACAGTCCAGCACAGTCCGGCACAGGGCAACCTCCAACATGTCTGACGAGGAGCATGAGGAGCAGCTGATCCAGGCACCAACCAGTAGCTTCCTCACCTACATGTCAGAGGGCGACCAACTCTACCAGAAAGGAGCCTATGCCAAAGCCATCAACAGTTATACAAAGGTAAGTGCCACAACCTCCTTCTGACCCCTCAACAACAACTGCCTCCCCCTCCCCTGAAGGCTTAGGGACAATCCGCAGCTGCTCTTTCCCCCAAGGGAACCGGGACATTGAGTTTCGGAACGTTATTCCGCTGTGGAGCTTCTTGCTGCCAATTCTGATTCCGTTCTCACCTCATGTACAGTCTACAGTATAATCTGTGAAGCGCTTTGAGGTGTCTCGAAGACGTGATGAGGCGCAATGTCAAATGCAAGGATTATTATTATTGTATTAAATTCCCTCCCCCCCCACCCATATAAACTTGCTATAAACTGAGTCTTTCACTTAGTTGCTTCGAAGCGATCCACGGAAACAATGGCACGTACCAAACTGCAAGGGAAACTTAAAGGTGTTTAACAACACCTTTGAGGTGAGATGTGCCTTGAAAAAGGCAAAGGGAGGGAGCAACAACAACAATAACTTGCACTTATATAGCGCCTTCCAGGCAGAGTAGCATCTCAGCGCACTTAACAGTGGAGGAGCCTGACTGCGAGTGGGGAAGGGGAGGTGACCGTAAGCATGGTCGAAAAGAAAGGTTTTCGGGTGGGACTTGAAAAAGGGGAGAGAGGGGGCAACAGAAAACTGGAATATATTATGCAATCTCTTCCCTATGAGGTGAAATATAATAATAAGATTCCTTGCATTTGATACAGCGCCTTAATACATTGTTGAAACATCTCAAAGTGTTTCACAGGATATACTGGAAAGTGTTTGTGGACTGTGTGTTTTATGGGCGAAATGAGGCATCCAGTTGCATTACGGCAATGTCCCACAAGCAGCCGGGAAGTGAGTGACCGATTTTATTTGGGGGATTTGTTGGCCAGGACACTGGGAGAGACTGCCTACCCTTTTGGAATATTGCCATATGGGGTACTTTAATGTTCACCTTAAACAGGCAGACGGGACCTCAGTTATCGTCTCATCAGATGGGCCGAAGTGCCTTCTTCATCCAGGCCAATCTTGTGATTGATCTTGTGAACTTGTGAAATTGAGAACAGATGGAAAAGAAAGGAATGTATTATTTTCGGAACTCTGCTCGTCGTTTAAAGATTTACCTTTTTCCTCACAAAGATCAACGTTTTATTTCAGGCTCTTAACCTTGAACCGTACAATAAGAACTGTCTGGTTGCCCGCTCTCGGGGTTATCTCTCGCTGGGAGACTCTTCGTCTGCTTACAGAGATGCTGAAACCTCACAGCAAGATGACAAGAAATTCTGTAAGGTAAGGTACGTGTTGCAGGTTACATAGCAGTTTCCACGGCAGTGTGAACAGCACAAACATTAGTGTAATAAAAACAGAAGTGGCTGGGAACGCTCAGCCAGCGTCTATGGAGAGAGGAAAGTGAGTTAACGTTCAGGTCGATGACTTTTGTCAGAACTGGGTGATGTTGGAAGGGAGCAGTTTATAAGGACAAACAGAGAAGGGGACGTGGAAAGAAAGACAAAAGAAAAAAATAGGTGGAGGACAGGAGATGATGAAATCACAGGTATTGATGGTGCAAGACAAGATGAGGCAATAGTAGGAGATTATAGAAAGAAAAGATGTGGTTGAGACCCAGAGGGTGTGTGAATGGTTACAGAAGAGTGGGAGTGGGAGGCAAGGCTGAAAGAAGATGGCAGCTGTGTTTAAGGTCTGAGGTGGTTAAGACCAATGTTGAGGCCAGAGGGCTGTAAGATGACTAGGAGGTAGATCAGATGCTGTTCCTTGAGCTTGCATTGTGCTTGATTGGAACAGTGTAGGAGGCTATGGACAGAGAGATCACAGTAGGGGTGGTAAGGAGAGTTAAACCGGAAGCTCAGGGTTGTACTTGCAGACGGAACGGAGGTGTTTGGCTAAGCAATCATCCAATCTGCGGTTGGTCCACCAATGACACCAATGTCCCCCCAAACATTGGTGTCTCTGCTACAGAGCAAAGTCCAGCTTCAGACAACAGAGGAAAGTGCTAACAGAGTATTTATTTTTGCCATTTTAGGGGCTTTATCGGAAGGCGGAGGCTTTGTACAGTCAGGGGGAGTTTGAACTTGCCTTAATGTTCTACCACCGAGGACACAAACTCCGCCCGGATTACAAAGATTTTCGCCTCGGAATTCAGAAAGCTCAGGAGGCCATCGACAACTCTGTTGGGAGTACGGTTATGTTCAGTTGAATCTTCTTCTTTTCTTTTCACTTGAATTTTTCACACTTTCATAAGATCGCACTTTTTCTCTTATTCACGTATTACACTCCTTCATTCTCCTCCAGTTGTATATATGAGCGCATGGTCTGACCCCTCCCATAACAACAACAACAAGATTACATTTGCATAGCGCCTTTCACGTCAGGAGAATGTCCCAAGGCGCTGGACAGTCAGAGTTTCGGACCCGAGCTGGGGGTCGGGATCAGGGAGGCTGGAAGGCAGTGGGAGAAACAGGGAAATCGAAAGCACGGTCGAAGAGGAGGGTCTTGAGATGGCTCTTGAAGGACGCAAGGGAGGGGGCGAGGCGGAGGGACTGTGGGATGGAGTTCCAGAGGGTGGGGGCAGAGTTGCAGAAGACCCGCCCACCAATGGTGGGCCGAGCGAGGCGGGGGACGTGAAGCAAGCCGGAGTCTGCTGAGCGGAGGGATAAAGTTAAGCATCCCTGACATCTCCATGAGTCCCTGCCTTCAGCCATTCTGCAAACTCTGGTACTCTCTCTCTCAATCCTTCCACCGAGCCCCCTCCCTACCCATCTTCAAATCCCGCCTAAAGACCTTCCTTTTTGATCGTGCTTATGGTCACCTCCGCCTTCCCTCTCCCCCGGCTCAGTGTCAGATTCCATCACTATCAAGCGCTCTACGTGAAGGGCGCTATATAAGTTGTTGCAAGTTGTTGATGTTGATGGCGATTCCTCTATAGCGCCTTACGCACGTTTAGGAACCAACCTCGTGCTGTAATGGGATTTTGAAGGGTGAATATTCCGGAAGGATGAGATCAAGTTGGACCAAGAACCTTCTTCGTTAGAACTTCTCATGTGATCTCTTGACATCTTGTGATCGTTTTCCTCTACATACAATTTTTTAGATATGGTGTGCCCTCCTTGTTTTCACTTTTGAAGCCCTCCACTGACTTTATCCTCCCTCCTCTGTGACCCATTAACATTATACTAATCTATCTGCTCCCTCCACTCAGCGAGGACTGAACTGCTCCATGTTCCCTGCCCTGCTCGCTCCAGCATTAGCAGTCAGGCCTTCAGCTTTTCTTCCAATCTGCCCCTTTCAAGGTCCATCTCAAGACCTTCCTATTTTCAACTGTGCCTTTGGCCACCCTCCCAAACCCCTAGCCTCTAACTCCCAAATCCCTTCCCTCCACCCCTCTTGATTCCAACCCCCAACTTGGGTGTAAATCCTTAACTGTCCATTACTTTGGGACATCCAAAGTCCACATACACAATCCTCTTGCAGAGGATCTTTCCCACATTTGTGTCAGCCTGGCTCTGTTGGCTGTGCTCTCGCCTCTGAGTCAGAAGATTGTGGGTTCAAGCCCCATATCGGAACTTGGAACCCATTTATGCTGACACTCTAACGCAGTGCTGGGTATGTGTTGCATTGCCGTCCTTCAGATGAGACGTTAAACCGAGGTCCCATCTGCCCTCACCTTCCCCAACACTGAATTGGAGTGTCAGCCAAGAATATGAGTTCAAAATCCCAAAATAATATTAATAACAACAATAATAATAATCCTTGCATTTGATATATCACCCTATCACATCATTGATACGTCTCAAAGGGCTTCACAGAATAAACTGTAAAGTGAATTGACTGTAGATATTGTAGGTGAAATATAACAGGGTAACATGGGGCGTGAACCCACAATCTTCTGACTCAGAGATGAGAGTGCTACCAGCTGAACCAGGTTGTCATAGATGCCCACAGACACAGTCCTAACCTGCATTGTTTAGATTTCTAGAGCTGTGTATCTACCAGTGGGAGTGTTTGCTGACAGTGGTGTTGTTTTTGGCAGGTCCTTCCTCAGTGAAGCTCGAGAATAAAGGAGACCTGTCCTTCTTCTACATACGGGATGAGGTGAGATCTTTCATAAATGGACAGACTAGCTGCGAAATGTAAAAGAGGTTTCCTGATACCTGTTTGGACCATTTCAGCCTAGCTCCTAATAGACATGGCTTTTATGGGCCCGAAAAATAAAACTTGCACAATAGTTTTATAAAAAAAAGGTTTATTTGAAGAAGGAAGCTCTAACTCTGTGCAACCGTCTCCTCTTACTCTTCCAGCCCCCAGTTATACTGGATTTCAATTATGACTTAGGACTGGTGCCCAAATATCACTGCCCTTGATAGCTCCCATTATGGTTGAGCGGCAACAACCATTAAAGGCAGTGATGGGGTTTCTCCCCCTGTCACAGCGGCCAAAACATTATTGATCTGAATTGATGATTTCACTCATGGAAGTTGCAATGCAAAGTGCAAATCGTAAGTGACCAATTTTATCTGGGGGATTGTTGGCCAGGAGACCAGGAAAGAGAAACTCCCTTCTCTTTTTGAGTAGAGTCGTTGGATCGTTAACGTCCACCTGAACAGGCAGACGTTTAGCATCTCATCACATCTCATTCGAAGGAAGATACTTCCGATAACACAGCACATCCCCCAACACTGAAGTAGACTAAAAATAACCCATTGCAAAATACTACAGATGCTGGAAAGCTGAAATAAAACAGGGGCCGCTGGGAACACTCAGCAGATCAGGCATCATCTATGGCGAGAGAAGCGTGAGATAACCTTTCGTCAGAACTCAGTTCCTCTCTCCATAGATGCTGCCTGGCCTGCTGAGTGTTCCCAGGGACTTCTGTTTTTATTACTGAATTGAAGAGTCGGCCTAGATTTTGAGATAGCTGTGTGTTGGGGAGGAGATCATCCGAATGGGCTCAGCTCGTTTTTCGGACACAGTGGAAGGATTTTGCAGCGAATCTAGCAATGCTTTTCCTGCCCTCCTAAGGCTGCGTCCTGGAAAGTGTACCAACTCCCAGCACTAACGTCCGTCCCCCTCAAAGAGCATAAAATTCACAGGAAATGTTTAAGAAAAAAGATCTTTAAAGTAACCACAGTGCACAGCAGTTATTGTTGGCGGCCACTGCACTTTTCTGAAAATTGAAACCTCTTGTGTCTCTTATCGCCCACCAAGAATTTAGCCCCCAAAAGCAAAGCTCAACTCCGACGGCAGAAGCAGGCTTCCAAAATGCAGAATAAGAAAGTGGGAGAGGAAGAACCAAAAGCCAATAAAGTGGTTCTCAGGGAGTTGCTGGGAGAGCTTTACAGTGACAAGGAATACATGGAGAAGCTGCTGAAGGATGATGGTAAAGTTATGGACCCAGGATCCCTACTGAGCTCTTCTGGCCATAGGGCATCTCAACAAATAGACTCCTTATAATAATAATAATGCTAATAATAATAATATACAATAATAAATAAAACAAACTTACATTTGTATAATGTTTTTCACGTCAGGAGGACGTCCCCAGGCACTGGGTTAATTATAATAAGAATAATAAGAATAATCCTTGCATTTGATATGGCTCCTTATCACATCATTGAGACATAGCATATACTGTGAAGTGAATTGACTGTATATTTTATGGGCGAAACGCGTCAGCCAATTGTGCACCATAGTCTCCCATGGATAGTGGTGGATTGAGTGACCAAATTATTTATTTTTGGAAGGGATTATTACCCCCGGATCCGCCAATCCACTAACAACCAAGTTCGCACTTACTGTTGGGTAAACAGAGGCGTGTGGAATAAGGAAACTTGCTCAAGGTTTCGCCCTGCCCAGGAATTGAACCTGGGTCCTCTCACTTGCGAGGCGAGTGCTCTAACCACTACACTACAAGACTCCACACTTTTAGATGATGCTCTTCATAATAAGAGGTCCTTTTAATATGCAGTATCCAACAGTTGTTACAATTATCTCTTTCATTTTCTGTTAACTGCGACTGTTATTCTGTTATTGTTTCGGTCGCTACCGTTAAGTATATTCCTATAAACTATGTGTTTTAGGGAAACTGCTGAAGAGAGGGGTGGGTGGGCGGAGGGGAGGGGCAATGGGAAGGGACACTGGTCCTGATAGTTAAGTGAGTGTAGATGGACAATTATTCCAGAACTTGTAACTCAGCTCAGCGAGTGTGGTACGTGTGTCAGCCTGGGGCCGTGTTGGGGGTGGCAGCCAAATGCTGCCCTTGAAGAAGGGAGGAAAAAATTCTGATCACCAGATCACCAGATTACGGGAAGGATTGGAGAGAGTGGAGCGGGGATTTAAAAGGATGTGAGTAGGGATGAGTGGATACAACGATCAAGAAAGATGGGGAAGGTTGGAGCTTTTCTCTCTGGAGTTGAGACGATTGTGAGGGGATCTGATCGAGGTGTTAAATGTTACGAAAAGATTCGATAAGGTGAGCGTTGATGGGCTGTTCTCACTTGTTGGTGAGTCCAAAATGAGAGGGTGTCAATATAAACGAGCCAGCAACAGATCTATTAGGGAGCTTAGGAGGAATGTTTTCACGCAGAGGCTGTTGAGAATGTGGAACTCGCTGCTGGAGGTTGTGGTTGAAGCAAAAAGCATCAATGCATTTAAAAGAAAACATGCATACAACAACAACTTGGATTTATATAGTGCCCTTCACATAGGGAAGCATCCCGGAGCACTTTACGTGAAAGAGAAGGGAATAGAGGCGTATGGGAGAGGGGAACAGAAACGGTGGGGCTCACGTGAAGTATAAATGCGAGTACAGACTGGCTGACTCACCTGTTTTAGTGCCATAGGTAACACTTCCTGCTCTCATAGCCCTCTTTCAGCCAGCTATTGTGCGACGCTTTGAGATGACCTCCTGACGTGAAAGGCAATGTAAATTGTAAATGTAAATTGTTGTTGTTGACATTGGAGACTTCCAATTGGCAGGAGACGTTGTATTGGGTTATAATGTGGTTTCAGGGCAGAATCCCTTCTGAGCGCGTCACTGACCAGCAATTCCTTTTTTTCTCGCAGACTTATCGCAGACCAGCACTAGCAGTGGGACCACCATCCTAGACCTGATAATGAGTGGCATTGCATTCCTGGATACCCGCACCGAGTTCTGGAGACAGCAAAAGCCCATTTACGCTCGCGAGCGTGACCGCAGAATGAGGGAGAGAAACTGGAAGATCACCAGAGAGCAGGAGCGAGCGAGCCCCACCAAATACATCCTTTATACTCTCGAGGAGATCGACCAAAGTACGTGGTTTGGTAGAGGGGAGAGGCACAGCTAATATCTTAACCAAATCAATCGTAATGTATTGAGAACCAAAGTCTGGAAATTCACTCAATCCCAGACAGGTTTGTGGGACACTGCTGTGTGCAATTGGCACCCAGCAAAAAAAAAAAAATATTTTTTGAAGGGATTATTACCCCCGGAAAAGGATCCACCAATCGACTAACAACTGAGTTCCTACTTAATGCTAGGCAAACAGAGGGGTGTGGAGTAAGGAACTTGCCCAATGCTTCTCCCTTTATTGGAGGAAGCAATACTGAGGAAGGGAGAACCAAATCCTCAGACTTCAGGTTCTGGGAAAGGGAATCTTTTTGTTATTTATTATAATGCATTTGAACCGGCCGCTGGGAACAAACCTTGAAACTTACAGGAAATTTTTTCTCCTCAACCTTCATGTCGAGTCCTGTAGCTTAGTGGTTAGAGCATTCACCTCACAAGCAAGAGGACCCGGGTTCGATTCTAAGGCAGGATGAAACCTTAGACAAGTTTCCTTACTCCACACACCTCTGTTTACTTAGCAGTAAGGGAGAATAATCCCTTCAAAAAAAATAATTGGCTGCCGTATTTTGCCCACAAAATATACAGTCAATTCACTTTACAGTATATTCTGTGAAGCCCTTGGAGATGTCTCGAAGACGTGATAAGGCACTATATCAAATGCAGGGATTATCATTATTATTAATATTTTTACTATTTCACACCCCTTCCAAAACTCCCTGACTGAGAGGCCACGCTGCTCCCAGTGCTCTGGTTATTCTCTCCCAGTGCCTTCCCTTCCAGGCAGTGCTACTAAAAGCTTCCTGTGAGCAAGTGCCCATCTTCTCAAAAGAAGCTATGATCTGCGCTGCATGGTGGGTATTAATGCTATTTCAAAACAACTGTGGAGTAAGACAAATAGATATTTTGATCTGTGCAGAGGGTTTCCGCTGACCTGTTGATGCTCTGTTTGTTCAGTGCTGGCCAGCGGCAATGCTGAGGACAGTCAGAAGAAGGCCAAGAAGCTCCTAGTGACTGTGGAAAACTGGACCAAACTCGACGTTCCCAACAAGGAAGAAGTCATTGGGAATCTGTACAGCTGCATCGGGAACGCTCAGATTGAGCTCGGAGACATGACCAAGGCCCTGGAGAACCACAAGAACGATCTGGAGCTCGCCCAGGAACAGTGAGTCAGACATGTTTATTTCCTGCAGGAACTCCCAGCCAGGACGAGCTCGCCACACTCTGCCGCCTGGTGCAGTGACTGGATTCAGAGCTTCACTCCCACAACAATTTCTCGTCCCTTTTTTATTAGTCACGATGATGAGGTTCTGATGCCTTCTGCACGTCCCTCATCCCCAACTCCTCACCATCAGCGGCCGTGGTTTCAGCCACTACGCCCTGAGACTGTGAACTTTCTAACTCTCTGCCTCAATCCCTCTGCCTTGCCCCTTGCCCGCTCCTTGCCAGTCTTCAGATCAATCTGAAGACCTTCCTATTTGACCTTGCCCACAGCCGTTCGCTGCAGTGGAGGTGACCGTAGGCACGGTCAAAGAGGAATGTCTCAGGATCAGCCTCCGGCAATCTTAAGAGCTCCAAAACTCTTCCGCGTGAAGGGTGCTGTATAAATGCAAGTTGTTGTTGATGATGAGTTACACACCTTCCTAAGAAAGAGTCTCTGCATCAGTTTTATCTCAAATGATTGTCACTCCTTCCTGGGTTGGTGGAGCTCCGTCCAGACCTCAGCCAAACCCCAGTTTAGCTGGATACTTCCCCAGCCATCGCCCCCTGATGGAGATGCCTGGACCTCGGCTCGGAATATGGACCGAGTGTGAGACTGCGCCCAGGGGTCAGTATCACACGTTGCTGCTTTGCACGCTTTGATCCTTCAGCTAAATCATTAAACTAAGGTCCATCAGAGAAGGGAGTTTCTCCCGTTGGGTCCTGGTCAACAATCCGCCCAAATAAAACGTTAAAAAATTGATCACTCACTCCATGACTGTTTGTGGGACACTGTTGTGCACATCTCTGCGCTCTTAGGGGGAAGCCCCAAAGCAGGATTACCAGTCACTATTCCTGTGGGCGATTGGGAGCCGTGGCTTGAGTCCCGGTGGGAATTCTGCATGTCTCGAAATTTCTATTTCAACAAATTAATATTTTCTCGCTCCAAACAGCAACTTAATCGACGCAAAGTCACGCGCCCTGGACAACATCGGCAGAGTGTACGCCAGGATCGGACAGTTCGCGGATGCCGTGGAGGTGTAAGTATAAATTTCGGCACAAACTGGGGCAACTCCTGAGATTATTAGGAGTCCTGAAGCTCAGTGGTTAGCGCACTCACCTCGCCAGCGAGAGGACTTGCGTTTGATTCCCTGGCAGGGTGAAATGTTAGGCAAGTTTCCTCACTCCACACACAAGCCTCTGTTTACTTAGCAGGAAATCGGAACCCAGTTGTTAGTCGATTAATGGATCGCTTTCCAAGAGTAATGTCCAAAAAAATAATAAATTGGTCACTCAATCCACGAGTGTTTGTGGGGTCGCTGCTGTGCGCAATTGACTGCCAAGTTTCGCCCACAAAATACACAGTTAATTTACTTAACAATGTATACCGTGAAGTGCTTTGAGACATCTCACCAATGTGATAAGGCTCTAAATCAAATGCAAAGATTATTATGACTTATATAGCGCCCTTCACGCCATCCAGCACTGTATCAGGGCGCTATATAAATGCAAGTTGCTGTTGTTATTATCGTGTCCAGAAGCTCCAGATTAGCAGCGTGCAGGCAACCCAGGTGAAAGCGTTTACTACAGGTTCCATCAGACAATAAGATAAATAAATAAAACGCTGAAGATCCCATGACGCCATTCGAAAAAGAGAAGGTGTTTCTGTCTCTCAGTCTCCTGGCCAATAATTCCCCCCAAATTAAATTGGTCATTCACTTCACAGTTTTTTGTGGGACAATTGACAAATGTGTGCAAATTGACTGCCGCATTCACCCATAACAAGTTACTGCAATTTACAGAATATTCTGTGAAGGCGCTATACCAAATGCAAGGATTACTATCATTATTATTATTTAGATTGTTTCAAGCGATTGTTCAGAAGAATAGCCTTTACTACAGGAAGCTCATTCATTTCCTCTTCTGGCCTTGTCCAGGTGGATGGAGAAGATACCTCTAGCCAAAACCAGCCTGGAGAGGACCTGGCTTTTCCATGAGATCGGGCGCTGTCACTTGGAGCTCAGCAACAATGAAGCAGCTCGAGATTTTGGTGAAAAATCCCTGAGTTGCTCAGAGGAATCGGGAGATGAAGAATGGAAGATGAATGCCAGCGTGCTAGTGGCACAAGCTGAAAGTAAGGAGACAAAACCAGGCCTAGTTTCTGTCATCGATTTCAAATCCCCTCATGTCCTGGCACCTCCCTACCCTCAGACCTGCTTAATCCCCAACCTTAGGCAGGTTTCCTTACTCCAGACATCTCTGTTTATCTAGCAGTAAGTAAGAACCCGGTTGTTTGGCGATTGGCTGATCACTTTCAGGGGTAATAATCCCTTCAAAATAAAATGTGGTCACTCATTCCACAGCTGTTTGTGGGACACTGCTGTGCACAATCGGCTGCCACGTTTCACCCCCAAAATATACAGTCACTCCACTTTACAGTATATCATGTGAAGTGCTTTGAGACCTCAAAGTGATAAGGTGCTATATCAAATGCAAGGATTATTATTATTACCTGCCAGTAGCTGGCTACTGAGTGACATTGGTAAGGCCAGGGAACAGATGTCTGTCCAATTCTCTTGGCAATGTTTTAGAAGCGTAAAATAAATTAAATTCAAGAAGTCTCAGCGTATTTTTCACACTGGGCAAACTCCTAAGAAGATCTTAGTTTGAGTTGAAATTTGAGCTCTTCGCTTCTCGACTCTTCCAGTGAAACTCAACAACTATCGGGCTGGAGTTATCTACTTTGAAAAGGCGTTGGAGAAAGCAGTGTTGTTAAATGATGAGAGAGCGAAAGAAGCCATCTTGCGAGTGAGTATCCATGTTTAAAACGGCTTTCCTGTGGAGAATTGGGGTCCTGTGAGTTACGGAGCTGTCAGAAGTAATGGGTTTCAAAGCTTAACTGGTGTTTCCTGGGCACAAATGTACTGTTATATGGAGTCTTGTAGCGCATAGATTAGCGCACCCGGCTCGCGAGTGAGAGGACCCAGGTTCGATTTCTGGGCAGGACAAGACCTCACCGCGCAGATCATTTAGTGTTTTACTGATATGCACAAACTGGGATCTGGAGAAAAAAGTGAGCACTCTCTTTGCTCTGGGAACCCTGAGATAAGTTTTCAACGTGATGAATTGGTACTTTGTCGACAATTGTTGTCAACCCAAAAAATGAAGGCCGGCGGCAGGTGTGACCACCCCCCACCCATTCACCCCTCACCCCCTAAACCCCCCACACGAGCAAAATAGTTGAATCAAGTAAGTTAAATTGAGACCACTGAGGATACATTCTGGCTCTGCATGAGAAGCCATAGCGACTGGTATTTGTATATCTGTCCACTCCCTCTGCTCATCAGGCTCTGGCCTGCTCCACGGCCCCCGCCCGGCCTTCCCCACCATAGGTGATCAGGCCTTCAGCCTCTCTGCCCCCATCCATTGGAACTCCATCTCACAGTCCCTTCGCCTTGCCTCCTTCAAGGTACGTGTCAAGACCCTCCTCTTTGGCCGTACCTTTGGTCACCCTCCTATCTCTACCCTCCTTGCCCTCGACCCCCACTGATCTCAAGCTCGGGTCCAAATCCCTTACGTCCAGAGCCTTGGGACGGAAAGGCGCTGTGTAAATGTAATTTGTTGTTGTTGTTGCGAGCCTCCAACTGACATTGTGTCACACTCTCCTCTCAGGCTCTGACAAATGTGAACAGTCTAATCGTTGAAAAGTTGAAAGCAGAAGAAATCGAAAAGCAGAAAGGCAGTATCTCATCGGTCTGGATGAAAGGTAGGAACGTTTAGCACAGAGCACACAGATTACACCACTAACACAGATGGACATCGTCTAGACTTAACACAAGAAGCAACCAAATATCAGCTACCATCCCAGGAAATTCTTTCCTTTTTCTTGATTTTTTTTCCCCAGCCCCAAGTCCCTATTTGAAGCACTTTACTGACCTGTGTTTGTACATTTACATTGATGGTACGCTGAGGTGTCAGCAGCCTTTGTGTTTTTCTCTGCTTGTGACTTTCATTTCCCTCAACATAGACTCTGGCTTACTGAGACGCTGCATGAGGGTTAGCCAAGTAGTAGGTGAGCTCTGACCAAGTTCAGAGGCTCTGGACTCTATATAAGCGACACATTATGCAGCATTGCACAGGACCTGTTTATTAACAGATATAAACACTTCAAACTACAATGGAAAAAATTTGATCTACATTTATTTATTCATCCAGAACCTTAGACATCTTGTGATGATGGTGATTGGAGTTTTGATGAACCGATGAGGTATATCTTGAAGGAGTGAGTGGAATTTGCGTAACTGGCTCTGTTTAATACAATAGGCTCAGCAATGCTTGATCCAGATCTGCACTTTACAGGACCTGAAACTATTATTGGTGTCACACTTTCTCCTCAGGGTATGTTCTCTATGTAGAAATCTATCTGTTGCAGACAGGGCAGGGGTGATTTTCTCATGTTGTTCTGTGTTTCCGAGTCCCTTTCTGAAATCAGGTTCTCTGCCCCCACCCTTTGGAGCTTGGCCGCCCCTCCTTGTCTCCTTCAAAGACCTCCTCTTCGACCACACATTCGGCCACCCTCCCACCCCTACCCTTCAGGTCCTCCACCGCCCCTAATCCCAAACCCCTGCTCGGATCCAAATTCCTGACTGTCCAGCGCTATAAAATGAAATTTGTTGTTGGTGTTGTTGAAATATTTTACCATCAGCCTTATTACACATCTGTCCTCTGCTTTATTTATTGCTTTACAAACACCATTAACCCTGGATTTCTGCTGTCTGGAAACTAAGGACCGGGAACAAAAATGTGCATTCATTAATGTTTCAGCCACAACAATCACATATTTTCCCTGGCAGCAGTCGTGAAATTGAGAGAAAGACATTCATTTTTCTGAGTGGGACTGAGAAGGTCAGACACACTTTTATACCAATGAAAATAATTTGAAACTACCTGTTGGAGCAATGAGTCAGGAGGTTTGTAGACTTCGTTGATGATTAAAACACTGCTTCGTACACGATGAGAATGACTGCTCAGCAGTCAACAGCATCTTTTAGAGCTTTGGTTCCCAGGGTTGAGGGCATTTTCACACCTTCATGACCTGTTCTACCTTCTTCCACCTCTGCAACATCACCCGGCTCTGCCACTGCCTCTCCCATCAGGCAGCTGAGACCCTCATCCACACCTTCATCACATCCAAGCTCAACTATGCTAACTCCCTGCTTGTCTGCCTTCCCAACTCTTCCCTCCACAAGATGCAGATCATTCAGAATTCTGCAGCTTTGTGTCCTCTCCCACACCAGGCTCCGTGACCCCATCACCACTGTGCAGGGCCAACATTAAAGGCACTATACAAATGTAATCTGTTGTTGTTGTGACTCTAATTGATGGCCAATCATCAACAATGATGTGAATTGCTGCAGACCTGTCTGGTTTGGCAGCCCCACATGTCACCCTTGAGTACTTGCCTCCTTCAAGCTCTGCCTGAAGACCTTCCTCATTGAGCGCACTTTGACTAACCCTTGAATGACTTTCCTTTGAGAGGAGGTAGTTTTGGAGGTGATTGAGCCAAATTTGGGGATGGACCACTTTGTGCCATCTTTCAAGCACTTTCAATCAAAGCAAGAGGCCAAAGCTGTATCTGTTTGTAATTGCCCAGAACCGTAGACCTTTAGGAAACTGATTAGTTTTCAGAATCACAAATACAGTGAAAGGGAAGGTGAGTTTATTATTGATGCGATGGTACTAAAAGAGGGAATACTGAAGATGAATCAGACTGTGAAGAAACTTTTCAGAGGCAGGAAGCCAGTGACTGAGAAGAAGACTACGTGATATTCTGCATATTTTAAAGTATTGTCCAAGGTCGTAAAAACCTAGGCAGATGTCTAGGGTTATGGAAATCTTGCTCCAAAACCCACCTCCATTCGAGTAATCGAGGTACGACTCCCTTTCTATGTTGGAAACTCTCCAATGTGGCATTTCTAACATAATGCAGCAAGATTAGGAACTCAATAATATGTGATGGAACCTTCATGCAGCATTGAGTGAGGCTTCTGAGCAGCCTCCAAGAGTCTCTTTCTCTCTATATTTCCTCCTCCTGTTTTCTCCCTGTCGCTCTGCTGGTTGCAATCTCAGGTATTGCTCACCCTTTGCTCTCTGGTCGCTGTCCGAGTGGTCATTCTCGTGTGAACCTGAACAGCGAGTGTTTGCCGGCTATTGAACCTGGGCGGGCAGCGTATTCCTGGCTGACCCTGTCCTTGCTGGACGGCCAATCCATTACTGTACAATGAATGGTGTACACTGCAGCAAGGCATCCCTGATAACAATCAGCAGGGGGAACCAGAGAAAATTATTTTCCTGTTCCCCAGGGAGCACTGAAGCCAGTTATGGGGTTCTCACAATCACACAGCTTCATTAGTTATGAAATGACTCCCTTTCACCACATATACCAAATGAAGTCCTGATAATAGAGCTTTCACAATGGCCAACTCTCACCTGCAGTTGCAGGTCAATTGCTCACTGAGACATTGGGAAACACAGCATCAGACAGCACTGGAAAGATATCCCAACAGGAGATAACAGCATATTAAACAAAGGCAGCAGCCATTCGCACTGAATTACAGAGCACACTCAGGCCTTGAGATAAGTGATGACACTGATTAGTATTTTGGCAAATTGATGAGTAGCTTTGTGTAACCTTTCATTTGCAAACAATAGATGAGAAGCCTGAGGAGTTGCATAAAGCTGAAGAGGATGCAGTTATGCACGAGTCTCCAGAGCCCACTGAGGGTAGGTTCTCGGTACAGTGTGTGTACTCCATATGGTTAACACTGTGTGGCTGCATCATGTCACAATCTCATTATCTGCATCCCGATGGATTCCATCCCATCGTATCTAATGGACTTGGAGTTTCAGAAAAAGGAGGAGTTTACTGGGATCCTGGCAGATCTTCTCATCCCAAGAGCATCAAAACTGCCCACCCGACCACATAGTGGGTCTTCATAACATACTGATCCCCACCACAGACTGCCTCCCCGCACCCCCCCACCCCTCACCCTCCTCACATACACGCACAAAAGCACATGCACACACACGCATAATCAGACTGAACTCTATAAACACGCCTGCCCCCACCACAGACTACCCCCCCACCCACCCACCATACACACACACACACACACACACATGTACGTACGTACGTACGTATGTGACTCACTAGAATACACTTTCGCCCTCAGCCAAAATAATAATAATAATCCTTGCATTTGATATAGCGCCTTATCACATCATTGAATCTCAAAGTGCTCCACAGAATATACTGCAAAGTGGAGTGACTGTGTATTATGTTGGCGTAACGCGCCAGCCAATGGGGCACAGCAGTGTTCAACAAACAGTTGTGGATTAAGTGACCAAATTATTATAATTATTATTATTTATTGATTTTGAGAAGGTGAGGAATCCAACAGATGTTTTATAACCTGCTATTTCCATGCAGTTGACAGACGCCCATCCTATGAATATCAGGATTTGTCCCAGGAGGAAAAGAAGCCACTTTCTCCAGAGACTGCTGAGGGTATGTTGCCTTGTAAACCATCCACAGTGAACCTGTGCTAATGTGTTCTTTCTTTCGCTCCAGTAAGAGGCGATTCGTGAGTCAGGTGAGTTCCCAGTACAGGCACCACTGGTCTGTAAACATCATGGTGTATTCTCAATGATTAACTCCCTACAGATTTCGTCCCATCATATTCACATCATTTATCACAAACTCTCTATACCTGCTGCCTGGTTGATTGTTCAGTTGGTAAATGACATCGCATACAAACATTTCAATCTGGAGCAAAACTACTAGGAAGTGTTTCTTCTCACAAAGCGTAATCAACAACAACTTGTATTTATATACTACCCTTCACGCAGACAGCTTCTGGACTACTTAACTGTGGCAGAGTTTGTTGGCAAAGCCGGGGAGAGAGGGGAGGTGACCATAGGTCAATTCCACACTCAATCAGGAGCAGGTCACAAAGAGTGACCCAAAGGACCTTCTTCACCCTCTCTTGTGATAGAATCAATGTGTCCCTACTGGCACAGATGTGGTAAAGAGGGAATTTATGCCTAAACATTTACATAGATGTTTAGGGAGCATTTTATAAGGTTTCTACATCGGACACATAGAATTAGAGACAAGCTATCCCGATGGCCAGAAACCTGATCCTATACTTGCTGCCAAGCGCATGTTTTATTACTCACAAGTAGATGAGGTAGTATTCACTATTGAACTGCAATTGCCCACACAAGGCGTTTAAACATAAATAATTCAAGAAATTTTATTTGCCCTCAGTTTGCTAGAAGTGCAGATCTTTAGTGACCTAGTGGGTTAGACATTTTATACGTTGATGAGGTATTATTCACAATCTAGTAGAGTTGTTACAATCTGGTATTCTCATACACTAGATGTGATTCCATCTGATGAAATCCAGCAACCTACCATGGAAGTGAAGGAAAGTGAATCTGCAGCTCCTGTTGAGGGTATGTTCGCTACAGGCTCCATAGTCTCATTGACAGGACCCGACAGCGACCTGTCATACAATATTGTAAAATACTGTAGAATAACAACCATCAGTGCATCCAGCTATCCATCTAAATTCCCACAAATTCCTTTTGATCTCTCTCTCTCTCTATATGTTATATATTATATATAAAGAGAGAGAGCGAGAGAGAGAACATGTATAATATATAATATAAAAATAATATATTTGATTTATAAGTGAAAGCTGAAAGCTATTTGCTATTAGACACTTGCTGAGTTCCTTTATGAAACCTTGTGTGGTCTCTCTACTCCACTACTTTGTTACACATGAATGATTTAGAAATAAAATACAAGATTATATACTTGTATGAAAACAGCCTAACAAATAACAACCAACCCTGACGTGCTCGATCTTGGTTGGTGAAGCTCAGAGATTCTTCTGAGAGGGTGATGTTCCCAATCACCAGTGAGAGACTGCATGAGGTAGTGTAGCTCGATTTCAAAAGGCCTTTGACAAAGTACCACAAGAGAGCTTCTTTTACAAACTAACGTCAGTGGGTATTGAGGACAAGACATCGCTGTGGATTAATAACTAAAGGAAAGGAAACAGAGTGCATTCAAGAGGGGAATTAGTTAATGGGAATTAATTCTATGATTCTTTAGTAGGGGAGTGGGATTCATTTGGATAGCTCTTTTAAAAGAGCTGGCACAGACACAACGGGCCGAATGGTCTCCGTCTGTGTTGTATAAATCTATGATTCGATGAATTAGTCTCAGTGCTCTCTGCTTGGATTTTCCTGTTCCTATTGTAATTGCAAACTAGTTGTAAATTAGTTAAGTTTGCAGGGTTTTTTTTTTGGCTGTGGCATCAAAGCAGCAAAATCCAAAAGAAAGAGTTGAAATGAGTGTGTGGGTGAGATGGTCATTGGCAACTGAAGTGCAATACAGATGAAGGCATAGTACTGTACATAGGATGTCAATAAGAGGCTTATGAACTCTCTGGACATACCAAAGGGACGATTGAAGGAGACCTAGGGGTGCTGGTTGACTCGTGGCTCACCGTATCATGTAGGACGCAACAAGAAACAAGGCAAAAAAAGATGCTGTGATACATTACCCAATCCGTTGAGTTCAGCATCTCAGAGATCATGCTCAGACTGATGTCGTGGTCGTCAGGCTAAAGCTTACAATATAAGGTTAGTTGCGCAGGTCCCGGAGAGCAATGAGGGTCATCGGTTCTATTTGACGGATGATGGAATAACCTATGAGTGTAATCGCAAGGTATGTTAGTGCTCTTCAGGGTTTGAAAAGAAACATTTCAGAGAGTACCGTACAGAGGGTTATAATTGATAAGCAATGAAATGAGACAGATAACAACAACAATTTGCATTTATATCGTGCCCCTATTGCAGGGTAGCCCTCCAGAGCTAGTCACAGTCACAGCCTGGAAACAGGTCTTTCTGCCTAACTACTCCACATGAAGAGATATTCCTCATTAGGATCAGATAGACTGAAGGCTCTCCTCCCTGCTCACTTCCCTGCTATAATAACCTCTGGTGATCTTGCAAACATCGTGTAAAGCAACAGATGGATTATCTCCTCCCAAACTCTGAGGAGGAGATATTCCAAATCACAGTCGAGTTGATTGGCTACAATTTGGCCTTTTTGATACAGTGGAGAAGGTGCCGTCCGGTGAAGTGGGCGGAGAGACGAGTGTCCCCGCAGTTGCTGCTGACGGTAGGTTGATGGCAACGAATTTGTAGACAGGTGGGAACATCAAGCGTTTTTCTTTAACCTCCCCTCACCCCCTCTCCCCAGCCCCCACCCCCCATCACCAGTTTCATGTTTGTTTCATGTTTCATTTGGTGACATTACAGAACATGGTGTATTTGCTCATCGGACAATCAAGTTGGGAATGGTTTGTGGGTCAGACAATATCATGCCAGGTGTAGCCCGCTGGCTGGCACCAGTTGGCCAGCTCTGATAGAGGGTAGACCTCACCCCACAGCTACGAGTGTAAAAGGAATATCTGCTCCCGATATTCATTCACTCATTGATCAAATCCTGACCAATACAATCTGCACTGAAAAGGATCCGATTTGTGTATTATTAGATTTAACAAATAAAAGTGACAGTTTTGTATGTATACAGTTAGCCAGAGCCGAAGGTCTTTAGTTGATGTGGTTGTGACGAGCCTTTAGACATTTCCTAAACAGATGAAGTTGTCGCTCTCACAACAGAGTGGATGTGTTACAATCTGGTATTTTCATACAGTAGAGAAGCCGCCGTCTGGTGAAGTGAGTAAACACTCCCTGGAGGAAAAGAAGAGCGTTTCTGCAGTTGCCGCTGATGGTACGTTCTCTGTCCAGGGGCCATGTTGTGTATTAGTGATGGTGAAGTATGATGTTTATAAGCTGCCAAATATAGGAGGAAGAGAAGAGTGAGATATGTCAGGACTTTCAGAGTCTGGGATCCTGGCACAGAGTGTATTGGAGCAGGGATTGCTGTGATGGATTTGAGGTCAAGCAGGGAGAGAGGAGGTAAGCAAGATAAATACTAAATGGATTCAACCATTAAAAACAAAATGCAAGATTATTAATAACAGTAATAATCCTTTGCATTTGATACAGTGCCTCATCACGTCTTTGATACGTCACAAAGCACTTCACAGAATATAGTGTAAAGTGAATTGACTGTATTTTGTGGGCAAAACATAGTGTTTTTTCTCAAAGTTCACTCTTATTCAAGAACTTGCACTGGCGCTGAGCAAAATGCAACTGTGAAGGAAGGATTCTGTTTCTGCATTGTAAGCAGTGACACTGTGGGTTTATTTGCATTGAGATAACCAGAAACATAAGGTTTTAATGATTCCGAGTGTGATGGATTTTAGACTTTTCATGAATAGAGGAGTTGTCGCTCACACAACAGAGTAGATGTGTTACAATCTGGTATTTTCATACAGTAGAGAAGCCGCCGTCTGGTGAAGTGAGTAAACACTCCCTGGAGGAAAAGAAGAGCGTTTCTGCAGTTGCCGCTGATGGTACGTTCTCTGTCCAGGGGCCATGTTGTGTATCAGGGAGATGAAATGTGATGTTTATAAGCTGCCAAATGTAGGAGGAAGAGAAGAGTGAGATATGTCAGGACTTTCAGAGTCTGGGATCCTGGCACAGAATGTATTGGAGCAGGGATTGCTGTGATGGGTCTTGATGTCAACTGGGTGAGGAAACAGTGAGCGAGGAGGTAAGCAAGATAAGTACTAAACAGATTCAATCACTAAAAACAAAATGCAAGAATATTAATAACTAATAATCCTTGCATTTGATACAGCGCCTTATCACGTCTTTGATACGTCACAAAGCACTTCACAGAATATACTGTAAAGTGAATTGACTGTATTTTGTGGGCAAAACATAGTGTTTTCTCTCAAAGTTCACTCTTATTCAAGAACCTGCACTGGTGCTGAGCAGATGCAACTGTGAAGGAAGGATTCCGTTTCTGGATTGTAAGCAGTGACGCTGTGGGTTTATTTGCATTGAGTTAACCAGAAACATAAGGTTTTAATGATTACAGTTGTGATGGATCTTTAGACATTTCGTGAATAGAGGAGTTATCGCTCACACAACAGAGTGGATGTGTTACAATCTGGTATTTTCATACAGTAGAGAAGCCGCCGTCTGGTGAAGTGAGTAAACACTCCCTGGAGGAAAAGAAGAGTGTTTCTGCAGTTGCCGCTGATGGTACGTTCTCTGTCCAGGGGCCATGTTGTGTATCAGTGATGGTGAAATGTGATTCATACAATCCTGTCAAATGTAGGAGGAAGGGAAGAGTGAGGGAAGCAAGGCTGATGTGCCAATGGGTGATGGCATGACTTATGGGAGAAGTCACTGTGAGGCCAACAACAACAACAACAAATTACATGTGTATAGCGCCTTTCACATCGGGAGGATGTCCCGAGGGGCTGGACAATCAATGTTTCAGACCTGAGTTGGGGGTCGGGATGGGGGACGATGAAGGGCAGGGGAGGAAGGATATGTGACGGAGGGTGATCAAAGGCATGCTTGAAGAGGAGGGTCTTGAGACGGATCTTGAAGGAGGCAAGGGAGGGGACAAGGTGGAGGGACTGCGGGATAGAATTCTGGGGGAGGTGGGACAGAGTGGTTGAAGGCCCACCCGCCAATGGTGGGGCAGGCGAGCCAAGGAATAGGAAGCAGGCTGGAGCCCGCTCAGCTTGCTGGTCTGACACATAGGGGAAATCTCCAAATGCTTTTCAGAGGTAAAGTGCGAGACCACAATGGTGGCAGATAGGGTGTAGGGAAGACGTAGCTGAAGACAACTACTGAGATATGTTTTATGTGGGTTTTGCAAACCGAGAGGTAGGAATTTAATGAGAGAGTTCTACACAAGCTACTCCTTTGTAAATTAATTGCCCTGGATAAGAAGGGTGCTGAGTGGATAATAACTGGTGTCAGGGAAAATGGGATAGGTATTGCTTGGTGTGGCTTGCACGCTTCCTGTTCCTAACACAATTAAATGGCTTATTATACAATCATAGAATTATACAGCAAAGAAGGAGGCCATTCAGCCCATTGTGTCCATGCCGGCTGTTTCAAAAGAGCTATCCAAATCAACCCCACTCCCCCGCTATCTCCCCATAACCCTGCAAACTTGTCCTCCACAAATAATTATCTACTTCTCTCTTTAAAACTGTTATCGAATCGGCTTCCACCAGACCAGCCTTTCAGGCAATGCATTCCAGATCCCAACCACTCGCTGTGTGAAAACATTTCTCCTCACCTCTCCTCGGTTTCTTTTAACAACTATTTTAAATTGGAGCCCTCGGGTTACCGACCCACCCGCCAGTGGGAATAGTTTCTCCTTGTTCACCCTATCAAATCCTTTCATCATTTTGAAAGCTTCTATTAGGTCTCCTCTTAACCTTCTCTGCTCCAAGGACAATAATCCCAGCTTTTCCAGCCTCTCCTGATAACTGAAGCCCCACATTCCTGGTACCATTCTGGTCAATCTCCTTTGCACCCTCTCCAATGCCTTGACATCCTTCCTAAAGTGCGGTGCCCAGAACTGAACACAGTCTCTCGCTGAGGCCTAACCAGTGTTTTATATAAAGGTTCATCATAACTTCCTGACTTGTGTATTCTATGCCCCTCTTTATAAAGCCTAGTATCCCATATGCTTTTTTAACAGCTTTATCTGCCTGTCCTGCCACCTTCAAAGATTTAGTATATGACCCCCAGGTCTCTCTGTTCCTTCACCCCCTTTAAGATTGTACCATCAGCTGATATTGCCTCTCCTCATTCTTCCTCCCAAAATGCATAACTTCTCATTTCTCCACATTAAACTTCATCTGCCCCGTGTCTGCCCATGTTACCAGTCTGTCTATGTCCTCTTGCAGTCTGTTACTGTCCTCCTCACTGTTTACTACTTTTCCTAACAATATCATCTGCAAATCTGGAAATTGGCCTCCCTTTACCCAAGTCCAGGTCATTTACAGCAGTGGTCCCAATACTGACCCCTGGGGGACACCACTGCACTTCCCTCCAGTCTGAACAACAACCGTTCACCACCACTCTCTGCTTTCTGTCTCCCAGGCAGTTCTGTATCCGCTGCCACTGTCCCTTTAATACCGGGGGCTTCTATTTTGCCTACAAGTCTCTTATGTGGCACTTTATCAAATGCCTTTTGAAAATCCATATAAACTACATCAACTGCACTTTCTTCATCCACCCTCTCCGGTACTTCATCAAAGAAACTCAGGTTTGTTAGACATGATTAACAAATCCATGTGGGCTGTCCTTTATTAACCCATATTTTTCTAAGTAAAAATTTATTTTGACCCAGATTATCGTCTCAAGATGTTTCCCCACTACTGACGTTAGGCTGACTGGCCTGCAGTTCCCGGGTTTATCCTTCAGCCCTTTTTGTACAGAGGAATAACATTTGCAACCCTCCAGTCCTCTGGCACCACCCCGGTATCCAAGGAGGATTGAAAGATTGTGGCCAAAGCCTCCATTATTTCCACCCTTATTCCCCTCAGTAACCTAGGATTTAGGACTAGGGCTTACACTTCAGACTCTGTGGAAGACAGTTACATTTGCGTCAAGTTGTGGGCTGGATGGATTGTGGAATCAGATCAGGAAGCCAATCTTGTACAAAGAAAATTCAAACTGGTGTGCACCCAGGCTAGTCACTGGCAAATAATGACATAAGAATTTCCTAGACGAAGGAAGACTAAGGTCCATCTGGTTCATATTCCACCATCCTGGCAGTCACTTGACATGTTATGTCCCAAACTATATACTGATCCTGAGATATCATTTTCCAGCAGAAATCCATCCAATTACTTCTTGAAAGAAACAACATTTTCTGCTTCCTCTCTCTCCTGAGGGAGTCTGTTCCATAAGTTTATTACTCGCTCACTGAAGTAGTGTTTCGCAGTTTTGCTCTGAATGTAACCCCATTCAATCACAGACTGTGGTCACACAGATGATGGCATGGTACTCCGCATTGGCACATGTACTCCATGGATCACTGGTTTAGAGTGTTATTCACCATATCCACTCTGAGGCAGCAAAATAGACATTTCAGAGAGTATCTTGTGGACGTATATAAGAAGCTAAATAGGACACACAAACACAACCTTAATTTCTGAAGGACTTTAGTGACGTGGCTGTGATGGGCCTTTAGACTTTTCATGAATAGAGGAGCTATCGCTCACACAACAGAGTAGATGTGTTACAATCTGGTATTTTCATACAGTAGAGAAGCCGCCGTCTGGTGAAGTGAGTAAACACTCCCTGGAGGAAAAGAAGAGCGTTTCTGCAGTTGCCGCTGATGGTACGTTCTCTGTCCAGGGGCCATGTTGTGTATCAGGGAGATGAAATGTGATGTTTATAAGCTGTCAAATGTAGGAGGAAGAGAAGAGTGAGAGATGTCAGGACTTTCAGAGTCTGGGATCCTGGCACAGAATGTATTGGAGCAGGGATTGCTGTGATGGATTTGAGGGAGAGAGGAGGTAAGCAAGATAAATACTAAATGGATTCAACCATTAAAAACAAAATGCAAGAATATTAATAACTAATAATCCTTGCATTTGATACAGCGCCTTATCATGTCTTTGATACGTCACAAAGCACTTCACAGAATATACTGTAAAGTGAATTGACTGTATTTTGTGGGCGAAACATAGTGTTTTCTCTCAAAGTTCACTCTTATTCAAGAACTTGCACTGGTGCTGAGCAGATGCAACTGTGAAGGAAGGATTCCGTTTCTGCATTGTAAGCAGTGACGCTGTGGGTTTATTTGCATTGAGTTAACCAGAAACATAAGGTTTTAATGATTACAGTTGTGATGGATCTTTAGAAGTTTCATGAATAGAGGAGCTATCGCTCACACAACAGAGTAGATGTGTTACAATCTGGTATTTTCATACAGTAGAGAAGCCGCCGTCTGGTGAAGTGAGTAAACACTCCCTGGAGGAAAAGAAGAGCGTTTCTGCAGTTGCCGCTGATGGTATGTTCTCTGTCCAGGGGCCATGTTGTGTATCAGTGATGGTGAAATGTGATTCATACAATCCTGTCAAATGTAGGAGGAAGGGAAGTGTGAGGGAAGAAACGCTGATGTGCCAATGGGTGATGGCATGACTTAAGGGAGAAATCACCGTCAGGCCAACAACAACAACAACAAAATTACATGTGTATAGCACCTTTCACATTGGCAGGACATCCCAAGGTGCTAGACCATCAATATTTTGGACCCGAACTGGGGGTGGGGATCGGGAAGGATGGAGGCAGGGGTGGAAGGAGAGTG
This sequence comes from Callorhinchus milii, assembly GCF_018977255.1. Lineage (NCBI taxonomy): Eukaryota > Metazoa > Chordata > Chondrichthyes > Chimaeriformes > Callorhinchidae > Callorhinchus > Callorhinchus milii. The sequence continues at coordinate 426,147 of NW_024704764.1, forward strand.
ATCAAAGGCACAGTCAAAGGGGAGGGTCTTGAGACAGATCTTGAAGGAGACAAGAGTGGGGGGGTAAGGCGTAGGGTTTGGGGGCTGGAGTTCCAGTAGGGTGGGGGCAGACTGGCTGAAGGCCCACCACCGTTGGTGGGGTGGACAAGGCAGGGGACATGAAGCAGGCTGGAGCGCGCTCAGCTTGCAATGGTCTGACACATAAGGGAACATCTCCGAATGCTTTTCAGAGGTAAAGTGCGAGACCACATTGGTGGCAGATAGGGTGTAGGGTAGACATAGCTGAAGACAACCAAAGAGATACGTTTTATGTGGGTTTTCCAAACCGAGAGGTAGGAATTCAATGAGAGAGTTCTACACAAACTACTCCTTTGTAAATTGTTTGCCCTGGATAAGAAGGGCGCTGAGTGGATAATAACTGGTGTCAGGGAAGGAAGCCGAGGGCATGGGAAATGGGGGAGGTATTGTTTGGTGTGGCTTCCTGTTCGTAACAAAATTAACTGGCTTAGACTTCAGACTCTGTGGAAGACAGTTACATTTCTGTCAAGTTATGGGGTGAATGGACTGTGGAATCAGATCAGGAAGCCAATCTTGTACAAAGAGAACTCAAATTGGTGTGCACCCAGGCTAGTCACTGGCAAATACTGACATAAGAATTTCCTAGATGAAAGAAGGTCAAGGTCCATCTAGTTCGCTTTCCACCATCCTGGCAGTCGCTTGACATGTTATGTCCCAAACTATATACTGACCCTGAGATATCATTTTCCAGCAGAACTCTATCTAATTACTTCTTGAAACAAACAACATTTTCTGCTTCCTCTCCCGAGGGAGTCTGTTCCATAAGTTTATTACTCACTCACTGAAGTAGTATTTCGCAGTTTTGCTCTGAATTTAACACAGATGATGGCATGGTACTCCGCATTGGCACATGTACTCCATGAATCACTGGTCTGGAGTGTTATTCACCATATCCAGTGTGAGGCAGCAAAATAGACATTTCAGAGAGTATCTTGTAGACGTATATAAGAAGCTAAATGGGATACACAAACACAACCTTAATTTCTGAAGGACTTTAGTGACGTGGCTGTGATGGGCCTTTAGACTTTTCATAAATAATGGAACTATCGTTCACACAACAGAGTAGATGTGTTACAATCTGGTATTTTCATACAGTAGAGAAGCCGCCGTCTGGTGAAGTGAGTAAACACTCCCTGGAGGAAAAGAAGAGCGTTTCTGCAGTTGCCGCTGATGGTACGTTCTCTGTCCAGGGGCCATGTTGTGTATCAGGGAGATGAAATGTGATGTTTATAAGCTGTCAAATGTAGGAGGAAGAGAAGAGTGAGAGATGTCAGGACTTTCAGAGTCTGGGATCCTGGCACAGAATGTATTGGAGCAGGGATTGCTGTGATGGATTTGAGGGAGAGAGGAGGTAAGCAAGATAAATACTAAATGGATTCAAACATTAAAAACAAAAATGCAAGAATATTACTAACTAATAATCCTTACATTTGATACAGCGCCTTATCATGACTTCGAGATGTCACAAAGCACTTCACAGAATATACTGTTAAGTGAATTGACTGTATTTTGTGGGCGAAACATAGTGTTTTCTCTAAAAATACACTCTTATTCAAGAACTTGCACTGGTGCTGAGCAGATGCAATTGTGAAGGAAGGATTCCGTTTCTGCATTGTAAGCAGTGACGCTGTGGGTTTATTTGCATTGAGTTAACCAGAAACATAAGGTTTTAATGATTACGGTTGTGATGGATCTTTAGACTTTTCATGAATAGAGGAGCTATCGCTCACACAACAGAGTAGATGTGTTACAATCTGGTATTTTCATACAGTAGAGAAGCCGCCGTCTGGTGAAGTGAGTAAACACTCTCTGGAGGAAAAGAAGAGCGTTTCTGCAGTTGCCGCTGATGGTACGTTCTCTGTCCAGGGGCCATGTTGTGTATTAGTGATGGTGAAGTATGATGTTTATAAGATGCCAAATGTAGGAGGAAGAGAAGAGTGAGATATGTCAGGACTTTCAGAGTCTGGGATCCTGGCACAGAATGTATTGGAGCAGGGATTGCTGTGATGGATTTGAGGTCAAGCAGGGAGAGAGGAGGTAAGCAAGATAAATACTAAATGGATTCAAACATTAAAAACAAAATGCAAGATTATTAATAACAGTAATAATCCTTGCATTTGATTACAGCGCCTCATCACGTCTTTGATACGTCACAAAGCACTTCACAGAATATAGTGTAAAGTGAATTGACTGTATTTTGTGGGCGAAACATAGTGTTTTTTCTCAAAGTTCACTCTTATTCAAGAACTTGCACTGACGCTGAGCAAAATGCAACTGTGAAGGAAGGATTCTGTTTCTGCATTGTAAGCAGTGACACTGTGGGTTTATTTGCATTGAGATAACCAGAAACATAAGGTTTTAATGATTCCGAGTGTGATGGATCTTTAGACTTTTCATGAATAGAGGAGTTATCGCTCACACAACAGAGTAGATGTGTTACAATCTGGTATTTTCATACAGTAGAGAAGCCGCCGTCTGGTGAAGTGAGTAAACACTCCCTGGAGGAAAAGAAGAGCGTTTCTGCAATTGCCGCTGATGGTACGTTCTCTGTCCAGGGGCCATGTTGTATATCAGTGATGGTGAAATGTGATGTTTTATAAGCTGTGAATGTAGGATGAAGAGAAAAGTGAGAGCTGTCAAAAGTTTCAGAGTCTGGGATCCTGGGGCAGAACGTGTTGGAGCAGGATATGCTGCAATTTGGTTTGGAGATCAACTGGGTGAGGAAACAGGAAGAGGTAAGCAAGAACATGGTGTGATGACAACATGGTGAGGATACAGAAAAGTAGACGAGGGGAGCAGGAGAAACACTTAATAGGATGAACCTTTAGAAAGCAACATGCAAGCTTGTTTGAATAAAAATAGTCAGATCTGTGACCACCATCATAGTTTTAGAAGGGGTTAAATCTAGTCTAACAAAAGTAATAGACTTTCTGACATCCCAATTTGACAATAGGAGAAGGCAAGATATATTGTAGATACACTTCTACAAGTCCATTGATGACAACAACAACAGGTTACACTCATCTCAAACATGATGTATGTGTTTGAGATGGTTGGGAGATGGTGGTGTAGGTGGGAGGTACAACAACAGCAACAACTTGGATTTATATAGCGCCCTCCACGCCGGATGGCATCTCAGAGCCAAAGACACATTCAACAACATATGTTTTTACTGGGTTGGTAAAGCAGAGAAAAGGAGCAAATTAAGGGAATAAAGGAGTAAGTTCCACACAGAAGATATCTTTGCAAATTGATATCACTGGATAATATAATAATAATAATAATAATGGTAATAATTCTTGCATTTGATATAGCACCTTATCATGTCATTGAGACGTCTCAAAGCGCTTCACAGAATATATTGTAAAGTGAATTGACTGTATATTCTGTGGGCAAAACATGCATTTGAATGATACTCAAAATGCTATTCAATGCAGATGAAGGCATGCTACTCCACACAGGGGTCTTAGGCATGGTGATGTGTATCCGCTGGCCAGAAATAGGAGACACATGTACTCCATGGACAAAGCACATGAGTCACTGCCTGGGGTGTTGTCTCATTGCTCATCATATCCAGTGAGTCATCAATACACAATGTAAAACAGGTTACAGTGTGAAATCTGTAGATGCCCAGAAGTCACAGTGAAGTTGGACAGTACTGTGGACAGACTGCACTGAAAGTGCGACCTAGCGTTTCAATCATTCCTCTAATCTCTGGAGAGATTCTCAAGGCGAAGGGGACTGATTGCCTGGATACTGGAGACAGACAAACCTATGAGAGGAATGGCAAGATAGGTTTAGAGCTCTTCAGCTTTGAAAATAGACATTTCAGAGAGTATTTTGTTGAGTTATGCAAGAAACTAAATGGGTTGTACAAATGGAACCATCATTTCGAATAGGTTTATTGCAGGACAAGAGTTTCAGGGTGGTAAACGGCACATTTACGTTTTTCAAATTCTTTCTGACATAAAATGAAGTCAGCAGCTTGAATGGGATACAAGGAAAGATAAGAGAACCCAGGTCAATACATGCATTAAAGGAAAAGCTGTAATGCGAGGGTAGCAAGGTTAGTATTCTGTAAGATTGAGATAAAATGGAGATCGAAGGTCCTTCAGCCTGAGAAGCTCTCCTGCGATCTTTGCTCACCATATCCAATTGTGCCCTTCGCAGCTCTGAAACTCTCAGCAAAAAAAAACAAATTTGTAGTCTGGAAACCTCGAGAATGTTCCAGTCCCACTAAGCCCTGGTCCCCACCGGGCCTCATTTTAATGCATTTGGTAACATTACAGAACATTGACCCTCTAACTCATATTCAGTTACTATTCAACTCCTGATCCAAGAATGGGCACTCCATCACTACTGTAGTAGACATTCCTGGAAGAGAAGTGGCAGTGAATTAAACAATAAACAAAAGGCAAAATACTGAAGATGCTGGAAACCTGAAATAAAAACGAAAGGTCCAATGACCTGAAATGCTAACTCACTTTCCTCTCCCCATAGATGCTGCCTGACCTGTTGAGTGTTCCCAGCATTTTCATTTCAGATTTCCAGCACCTGCAGTACTTTGCCTTTTTAAACTCCATAAATCCTTACATTTACACTGAACAAGGTCCAATTTCTGTATTATTAGATATCAGCAGTTTTCACAAAAACAAGGTGAAACTTTTATTTGCATTCAGTTAGCCAGAAAGATAAAAGTTTTAGTGATTACAGTTGTGATGAGCCTTTAGACGTTTCCTAAACAGATTAAGTTGTCACTCGCAATCGAGTCAATGTGTTACAATCTGGTATTTTCATACAGTAGAGAAGCCGCCATCTGGTGAAGTCAGTAAACACTCCCTGGAGGAAAAGAAGAGCGTTTCTGCAGTTGCCGCTGATGGTACGTTCTCTGTCCAGGGGCCATGTTGTGTATTAGTGATGGTGAAGTATGATGTTTATAAGATGCCAAATGTAGGAGGAAGAGAAGAGTGAGATATGTCAGGACTTTCAGAGTCTGGGATCCTGGCACAGAGTGTATTGGAGCAGGGATTGCTGTGATGGATTTGAGGTCAAGCAGGGAGAGAGGAGGTAAGCAAGATAAATACTAAATGGATTCAACCATTAAAAACAAAATGCAAGATTATTAATAACAGTAATAATCCTTGCATTTGATACAGCGCCTCATCACGTCTTTGATACGTCACAAAGCACTTCACAGAATATACTGTAAAGTGAATTGACTGTATTTTGTGGGCGAAACATAGTGTTTTTTCTCAAAGTTCACTCTTATTCAAGAACTTGCACTGGTGCTGAGCAGATGCAACTGTGAAGGAAGGATTCCGTTTCTGGATTGTAAGCAGTGACGCTGTGGGTTTATTTGCATTGAGTTAACCAGAAACATAAGGTTTTAATGATTACGGTTGTGATGGATCTTTAGACTTTTCATGAATAGAGGAGCTATCGCTCACACAACAGAGTAGATGTGTTACAATCTGGTATTTTCATACAGTAGAGAAGCCGCCGTCTGGTGAAGTGAGTAAACACTCCCTGGAGGAAAAGAAGAGCGTTTCTGCAGTTGCCGCTGATGGTACGTTCTCTGTCCAGGAGCCATGTTGTGTATTAGTGATGGTGAAGTATGATGTATAAATGTATAAGATGCCAAAAGTAGAAGGAAGAAAAGAGTGAGAGATGTCAGGACTTTCAGAGTCTGGGATCCTGGGATAGAATACGTTGGAGCAGAATATGCTTTGGTGGGTTTTTATGTGTATACTATAGACCACCAATTAGTCGGAAGGAGATAGGCAAGTAAATCTGCAAGCAGGTTTCAGAAACATCCCAAACCAATAGAGTAGTGATAATTGGGGGACTTCAATTATCCTAACACAGACTGGCAAAATAACAGTCTAAAGGGCAAAGAGGGGGAAAGATTCCTGAAATGTGTGCAGGATAACTTTCTGGATCAGTATGTTTCCAGTCCAACAAGGAAGGGAGCAGTGCTGGATCTAGTTCTGGGGAATGAATTAGGGCAAGTGGAGAAGGTTTCAGTAATAATAATTATCCTTGCATTAGATATCTCGCTTTTCACGTCGGGAGGACGTCCCAAAGTGCTTCACAGAACACACTGTAAAGTGAATTGACTGTATATTTGTGGGCGAACGCGGCAGCCAATTGCGCACAGCAATGTCCCACAAACAGTTGTGAATTGAAGATGACCAATTTATCATTGTTTTTGTTTTTTGGAGGGATTATTATTAGGCTCTGTGTGGAGTAAGGAAACTTGCCCAAGGTTTCGCCCTCTGCCTGGAATTGAACTCAGGTCTCTCACTTGCAAAGCGGGTGCTCTAACCACTGAGCTACAGGACTCCAGTAGGAGAGCATCTGGACAACAGTGATCACAATATCATTAGGTTTAGAGTATTTATGGAAAGGATCAGGAGCAATCAAAGGTGAAGATACTCAACTGGAAGAAGGCTAATTTCAGTGAGTTACAAAGGGATCTAGCCAAGGTGGACTGGAAGGAAAGATTGGCAGGTAAAACAGCTAACGAGCAATGGGAAGCCTTCAAGAAGGAGATAGTTTGGGGACAGAACAAATATATTCCCACAAGGAGGAAAGGTAGGGCATCCAAACCTCCCTGGATGACTAAGGAAATTGGGATTAAAATAAAAGGGAAAAAGGAGGCTTATGATAAATATCAGGTCCAAAACACAGAAGACAATCAGATAGAATATAGAAAGTTCAGAGGAGAACTGAAAAAGGAAATAAGAGGTACAAAGAGATTATATGAGGAAAGATTAATGGGTAACTTAAAAGGGAACCCTAAGGTATTTTATAAGTATATGAAGGTTAGTCAAAGGTAGCCTGGGTCCAATTAGGGACCAAGAGGAAATCTTCTTGTGGAGGCAGAGGGCATCGCTGACGTACTGACTGAGGACTTTGCATCCGTCTTTCAAAACGAGAGGGTGCAGCCAATGCCCCAATATCGGGGGAGAGGAGAGAAATTGGATAAGATAAGAATAAACCAAGAGGAGGGACTGAAAAGGTTGTCGGTGCTCAAGGTAGATAAGTCACCCGGTCTGGACAGGATGCATCCTAGGTTACTGAGGGAAGTAAGGGTGGAAGTAACGGAGGCTCTGACCACAAACTTTCAATCCTCCTTGGACACCGGGGAAGGACTGGAGGGTTGCAAATGTTATTCCCCGTACAAAAAGGGGTAGAAGGATAAACCTGAGAACTACAGGCCAGTCAGCCTAACGTCAGTAGTGGGGAAACGTTTGGATAATTGGATAAGATAAGAATAAATTGAGAGGAGGGACTAAAAAGGTTGTCAGTGCTCAAGACAGATAATCCGGGACAAAATAAATTTTCACTTAGAAAAATATAGGGTTAATAAAGGACAGCCCACACGGATTTGTTAAAGGCAAATCATGTCTAACAAACTTGAGAGAGGTATTTTGATGAAGTAATGGAGAAGGTGGATGAAGGTAGTGCAATTGAAGTAGTTTATATGGGTTTGATAAAGTGCCACACAGGAGACTTCTCTCAAAATCCACTCTTATTCAAGAACCTGCACTGGTGCTGAGCAGATGAAACTGTGAAGGAAAGATTCCGTTTCTGGATTGTAAGCAGTGACGCTGTGGGTTTATTTGCATTGAGTTAACCAGAAACATAAGGTTTTAATGATTACGGTTGTGATGGATCTTTAGACGTTTCATGAATAGAGGAGCTATTGCTCTCACAACAGAGTAGATGTGTTACAATCTGGTATTTTCATACAGTAGAGAAGCCGCCGTCTGGTGAAGTGAGTAAACACTCCCTGGAGGAAAAGAAGAGCGTTTCTGCAGTTGCCGCTGATGGTACGTTCTCTGTCCAGGGGCCATGTTGTATATCAGTGATGGTGAAATGTGATTCATACAATCCTGTCAAATGTTGGAGGAAGGGAAGAGTGAGGGAAGCAAGGCTGATGTGCCAATGGGTGATGGCATGACTTATGGGAGAAATCACTGTGAGGCCAATGACAACAACAGCTTACAATGGTCTGACACATAAGGGAACATCTCTGAATGCTTTTCAGAGGTAAAGTGCGAGACCGCATTGGGTGGCAGATAGGGTGTAGGGTAGACATCGCTGAAAACAGCCAAAGAGATACGTTTTATGTGGGTTTTCCAAACCGAGAGGTAGGAATTCAATGAGAGAGTTCTACACAAACTACTCCTTTGTAAATTGTTTGCCCTGGATTAGAAGGGCGCTGAGTGGATAATAACTGGTGTCAGGGAAGGAAGCCGAGGGCATGGGAAATGGGGGAGGTATTGTTTGGTGTGGCTTCCTGTTCGTAACAAAATTAACTGGCTTAGACTTCAGAGTCTGTGGAAGACAGTTACATTTGCGTCAAGTTGTGGGGTGAATGGACTGTGGAATCAGATCAGGAAGCCAATCTTGTACAAAGAGAACTCAAATTGGTGTGCACCCAGGCTAGTCACTGGCAAATACTGACATAAGAATTTCCTAGATGAAAGAAGGTCAAGATCCATCTAGTTCGCTTTCCACCATCCTGGCAGTAGCTTGACATGTTATGTCCCAAACTATATACTGACCCTGAGATATCATTTTCCAGCAGAACTCTATCTAATTTTTTCTTGAAACAAACAACATTTTCTGCTTTCTCTCTCTCCCGAGGGAGTCTGTTCCATAAGTTTATTACTCGCTCACTGAAGTAATATTTCGCAGTTTTGCTCTGAATTTAACCCCCTTCAATCACAGATTGTGGTCAACACAGATGATGGCATGGTACTCCGCATTGGCACATGTACTCCATGGATCACTGGTTTGGAGTGTTATTCACCATATTCACTCTGAGGCAGCAAAATAGACATTTCAGAGAGTATCTTGTGGACGTATATAAGAAGCTAAATGGGATACACAAACACAACCTTAATTTCTGAAGGACTTTAGTGACGTGGCTGTGATGGGCCTTTAGACTTTTCATGAATAGAGGAGCTATCGCTTACACAACAGAGTAGATGTGTTACTATCTGGTATTTTCATACAGTAGAGAAGCCGCCATCTGGTGAAGTGAGTAAACACTCCCTGGAGGAAAAGAAGAGCGTTTCTGCAGTTGCCGCTGATGGTACGTTCTCTGTCCAGGGGCCATGTTGTGTATTAGTGATGGTGAAGTATGATGTTTATAAGATGCCAAATGTAGGAGGAAGAGAAGAGTGAGGGATGTCAGGACTTTCAGAGTCTGGGATCCTGGCACAGAGTGTATTGGAGCAGGGATTGCTGTGATGGATTTGAGGTCAAGCAGGGAGAGAGGAGGTAAGCAAGATAAATACTAAATGGATTCAACCATTAAAAACAAAATGCAAGAATATTAATAACTAATAATCCTTGCATTTGATACAGCGCCTTATCATGTCTTTGATACGTCACAAAGCACTTCACAGAATATACTGTAAAGTGAATTGACTGTATTTTGTGGGCGAAACATAGTGTTTTTTCTCAAAGTTCACTCTTATTCAAGAACTTGCACTGGTGCTGAGCAGATGCAACTGTGAAGGAAGGATTCCGTTTCTGCATTGTAAGCAGTGACGCTGTGGGTTTATTTGCATTGAGTTAACCAGAAACATAAGGTTTTAATGATTACGGTTGTGATGGATCTTTAGACTTTTCATGAATAGAGGAGCTATCGCTCACACAACAGAGTAGATGTGTTACAATCTGGTATTTTCATACAGTAGAGAAGCCGCCGTCTGGTGAAGTGAGTAAACACTCCCTGGAGGAAAAGAAGAGCGTTTCTGCAGTTGCCGCTGATGGTACGTTCTCTGTCCAGGGGCCATGTTGTATTAGTGATGGTGAAGTATGATGTATAAATGTATAAGCTGCCAAAAGTAGAAGGAAGAAAAGAGTGAGAGATGTCAGGACTTTCAGAGTCTGGGATCCTGGGATAGAATACGTTGGAGCAGAATATGCTTTGGTGGGTTTTTATGTGTATACTATAGACCACCAATTAGTCGGAAGGAGATAGACAAGTAAATCTGCAAGCAGGTTTCAGAAACATCCCAAACCATTAGAGTAGTGATAATTGGGGGACTTCAATTATCCTAACACAGACTGGCAAAATAACAGTCTAAAGGGCAAAGAGGGGGAAAGATTCCTGAAATGTGTGCAGGATAACTTTCTGGATCAGTATGTTTCCAGTCCAACAAGGAAGGGAGCAGTGCTGGATCTAGTTCTGGGGAATGAAGTTTGGCGATTGGAGAAGCTTTCAGTAGGAGAGCATCTGGACAACAGTGATCACAACACCATTAGGTTTAGAGTATTTATGGAAAGGGACGTGGAACAATTAAAAGTGAAGATACTCAACTGGATGAGGGCTAACTTCAATGAGTTAAAAAGGGACCTAGCCAAGGTGGACTGGAAGGAAAAATGGCAGGTAAAACAGCTAACGAGCAATGGGAAGCCTTCAAGGAGGAGATATTTCGGGGTAGAACAAATATATTCCCACAAAGAGGAAAGGTAGGGCATCCAAACCTCCCTGGATGACTAAGGAAATTGGGATTAAAATAAAAAGGAAAAAGGAGGCTTATGATAAATGTCAGGTCCAAAATACAGAAGACAATCAAATAGTATATAGAAAGTTCAGAGGAGAACTGAAAATGGAAAAAAGAGATCCAAAGAGATCGTATGAGAAAAGATTAGCGGGTAACATAAAAGGGAACCCTAAGGTATTTTATAGGTATATAAAGAATAAAAGATTAGTCAAATGTAGGGTGGGTCCAATTAGGGATCAAAGAGGAAATCATCTTGTGGAGGCAGAGGGCACGGCTGACGTACTGGAAGAGTACGTTGCATCCGTCTTCACAAAACGATGCCCCAATATCGGGGGAGAGGAGAGAAATTGGATAAGATAAGAATAAACCAAGAGGAGGGACTGAAAAGGTTGTCGGTGCTCAAGGTAGATAAGTCACCCGGTCCGGGCGTGATGCATCCTAGGTTACTGAGGGAAGTAACTAGTGCACTGGTGCTGAGTAGATGCAACTGTGAAGGAAGGATTCCGTTTCTGCATTGTAAGCAGTGACACTGTGGGTTTATTTGCATTGAGTTAACCAGAAACATAAGGTTTTAATGATTATAGTTGTGATGGATCTTTAGACTTTTCATGAATAGAGGAGCTATCGCTCACACAACAGAGTAGATGTGTTACAATCTGGTATTTTCATACAGTAGAGAAGCCGCCATCTGGTGAAGTGAGTAAACACTCCCTGGAGGAAAAGAAAAGCGTTTCTGCAGTTGCCGCTGATGGTACGTTCTCTGTCCAGGAGCCATGTTGTATATCAGTGATGGTGAAATGTGATTCATACAATCCTGTCAAATGTAGGAGGAAGGGAAGAGGGAGGGAAGCAAGGCTGATGTGCCAATGGGTGATGGCATGACTTATGGGAGAAATCACCTTGAGGCCAATAACATCAACAGCTTACATTGTTTTGACACATAAGGGAACATCTCCAAGTGCTTTTCAGAGGTAAAATGCGAGACCGCATTGGGTGGCAGATAGGGTGTAGGGTAGACATAGCTGAAAACAGCCAAAGAGATACATTTTATGTGAGTTTTCCAAACCGAGAGGTAGGAATTCAATGAGAGAGTTCTACACAAGCTACTCCTTTGTAAATTGATTGACCTGGATTAGAAGGGCGCTGAGTGGATAATAACTGGTGTCAGGGAAGGAAGCCGAGGGCATGGGAAATGGGGCAGACTCTGTGGAGGACAATGACATTTGCATCAAGTTGTGGGGTGGATGGACTGTGGAATCAGATCAGGAAGCAAATTTTGTACAAAGAGAACTCAAACTGGTGTGCACCCAGGCTAGTCACTGGCAAGTGATGGCATAAGAATTTCCTAGACGAAAGAAGGTCAAGGTCCCTCTGCCTTCGTCCTCCTGGATCTCTTCGCCACGTTCGACACAGTCAACTATGTCATCCTCTTCCACCACCTCTCCACCCTTATCCACCTTAGTGGGATCGCACTCGCATGGTTCGAGTCCTATTTAACCAACTGCCTCCACTTCATCTTGACAAATGGTATCTCTTCCAGCCCCTACCCGGTTACATGTGGGGTACCCCAAGGCTCCTTCATTTCCTCATCTACATGCTCCCTCTTCGCGATGTCATCCGCAGACACGGGTAAACTTCCACATATATGTGGAAGACACACAAATATGCTTTGCCTCTTCCAGTTGCGACTCCAGGTCCACTGTTGTGCTATCAGCTTGTCTGGCAGATATCAGGACCTGAATGAGTGCAAACTTCCTGCACCTGAATGTGGACAAGCCAGAAGCCATACTGCTTGGCTCCTGTCAACGTCTTCACTCCTGTGGATCTGACCTCCTAAACTTCGCCAGCCTCTCTGTCAGACTCATCATACCAGTGACCAATCTTGGCATCTAGTTAGACCACCAAGGGGACCTTCCTTCGCCACATCTGGTCCCTGACCAGGACCTCCTTCCTCCACCTCCGCCACAGTGCCTGTCTCCGACCGTACCTTACCCCAAATGCAGCTAAAACCCTTGTGCATGCATTTGTCACCTCCCACCTGGATTACTCAGGCACACTCTTTGCTGGTCTCTCCAGCTCCACTATTCAAAATATCCAGCTCATCGAGAACTCTGTCGCCCCCCCCGTCTCACCCGGGCCATCTCACCCCCATCTCATCAGTTCTGGCTCAAGCTCCACTAGATCCCCATCACCGAACTTCAAGATCCTCACTCTCATTTTCAAATCCTTTCACTCCCTGGCACCTCCCGACCTCTCCGACCTCCGCACTCCCCAATCTACCACCCAGCACCTCTGCTCGTCTGGCACCGGCCGCACATTTGTCCGTACGCCCTCCTCGGCTCCACCGTTAGAGGTCACTCATTCTGCCGCTATGCCCCGAAACTCTGGAATACTCTCCCTTAATCCTTCTGCCTTGCCCCCTTCTCTCCCCCTTTTCAAGACCCGCCTGAAAACCTTCCTTTTCGACCGTGCTTAAGGTCACCTTCCCCCCCCCCCCCCCACATCCACTCCCCGGCTCGGAGTCAGGCTCCGCCACTGCTAAGCGCTCTGAGATGCTACTCTGCATGGAGGGCGCTATATAAGTGCAAGTTGTTGTTGTAGTAATCCTTGCATTTGTTTACAGCGCCTTTCACGTCAGGAGGATGTCCCAAAGCACTTCACAGGATTTACTATGAAGTGGAGTGACTGTGTATTTGTGGGCAAATGCGCCGGGCAACTTGCGACCAGCAAGCGATGTGACGCGATTGTTATGGGCCTTTAGATGTTTCATAACAAGATATAGTTATCGCTCACACAGATGTGTTACAATCTGGTATTTTCATACAGTAGAAAAGCCGCCATCCGGGGAACCGAGTAAACACTCCCTGGAGGTAAAGAAGAGCGTTTCTGCAGTTGCCGCTGATGGTACGTTCTCTGTCCGGGGACCTTGTTCTGTGTCGATGAGGTGAAACGTAGATCTTAAAAATCTGTCAAAGGTTGGAGTAAGGGAAGAGTGAGGGATGTTAGGAGCTTCAGAGTCTTGTGATCCTTCAACACAATGTGGGAAGTGACAAACGCATGCACGAGAGTTCCGGCTGCATTTGGGATAAGGCAGGAAACTGTGTGGAATGTTTGGATGTCAGCTCAGTGAGGACATAACAAAGAGGAGGAGGGCATTTGGCAAAAAAGTAGAATCAACCAAGAGAGGCAAAATATAAGATTATTTGCATATAAATAGCTTAATCTATTGCACCTCTCATAGTTTTAGTCGGCGTCAATCTTGACTGACAAACGTAATTCACTTTTTTAGGAGATGACATCCCAATGTGACAATGAGAGATGGCCTCACTGTCAGTGTCTACATATTGTAGATACACTTTTGTGAGGCCATTGACTAAAGCAACAGTTTGAACTAATGTCGCATCTTTCACATAAGAGAACATCTCAAAAGACTCTGTACCAGCTGGATGGGAGCTTTGGGTAAAGCTGTGAGATAGTCAAAGACATATTCAGAGAAATGTTATTAAGTGGGGATTGAAAGCAGCGAGGGAAGGAACGAGGCAGAGGAATTTAAGGAGAGATCTCCACACAAGACACTTGGGATGGGGGATATTGAAAGATGTGCAGAGCTGCTAGTTGACTTACTGCTCTTCAAATACAGGCAGCAATAAGCAAGACAGAAAGGCAGCTGGCTTACACTGATCAATCAGAGAGTTCATGTTCTCAGAAGTCTTGGTCAAATTGGTGCACTTCCAGCAATTCTGTTTGCCATGACCCAAAGGCCTGTCTGTACAACCAGAGACGGTATCAAGAAGGACATAGGAACAGGAGTAGGCCATTCAGCCCCTTGAGCCTGTTCCACCATTCTATTAGATCATGGCTGAACTGTACCTCAAGTCCAATTTGCCTTTGCCCCATATCCCATGTGGGCAATAAGATAATCCAGATAAGGGCCTTACATAAGGGCAATAAGATAATCAACCTCTTGTGGGGAAAGGCATGATAGGCCGGGGGTAATTAAGGTTTGAAAAGAAACATTTCAAAGAATACCTTGAAAGGGCACAAAAGCTGCTGAATTGGATAGAGAAGGAGAACCACTATTTCTCTAAAGCCTTCAGCACCTTGTTACAGTTGGAGTGTCACTTCCCTGTGTCACGGTACTCGTATCTCTGGGTGAGCACTAGATGTACCTTCCAGGTGCGCTCTGAAAGGAGCGATTCTTCTCTCCTCATTTTATGTTGAAGATACGTGCCCGGTCAGAGTCTCACAAATTACACCAAAATCTTGGCAATTGAAAAAATATTCCTCATTTATTCAAACCCACGAGCTTCAATATATATATGTGTATATATCTTTCCGCATTCAGAACATTCAATGCAAAAATAAACATAATTCTTATATAACACATTAATAATATATCGATATAACTTTAACAAGGCACAATATCCCATACTCTATAAGATATCTAATCACTCAGCCTCAACACTTGGACCACCAGGGATAAACAAATAGAACAGCCTTACCCCAAATTCACATCTCCTCAAAGTTCCTGAGATTCAGTGTTTTTATAATTAGTAAAATGTTAGAGACAAGTGTTAGTTAAAACTCCAAATCTCAACAACTCCCATAACTCCACTCCCTCTCTTTTATACCCCTAATGTGCCCATGTGACTTTTTATCAGTTCTCGGTAGTAGTTTGACAATTTGAAAACATAAAACTCATTAACTCAACTATGGTTCAGACTAAAATATTCCGACAGGGACCATAAAACCCATTAACTCACAAAATCTAACAAAAAAGCCATAAACTGAAAGCACTTAACCAACATTTTTACACCTTAAGAAAGATAAACAGATTGATATCTCAATCTAACAAATTTAACAGTGGCTCCGAACACCTGTGACCACTCTCATTGAACCCAAATAGTCACCCTATCTCCCTTTACTACCTCACACCTCACTCGTTTAAGTCCCGGGCACCCGTTACAAGCAAAATACCATCTGAAAAGGATCCAATTTCTTAAATATAACTATTTTTTAAAAAAGAAGATGAAAGTTTTACTTGTGTTCACCTAGCCAGAAACATAATGTTTTAGTGATTACAGTTGTGACAGCCTTTAGACGTTTCCTAAACAGATGAAGTTGTCGCTCTCGCAATCGAGTAGATGTGTTACAATCTGGTATTTTCATACAGTAGAGAAGCCGCCGTCTGGTGAAGTGAGTAAACACTCCCTGGAGCTAAAGAAGAGCGTTTCTGCAGTTGCCGCTGATGGTATGTTCTCTGTCCAGGGGCCATGTTGTATATCAGTGATGGTGAAATGTGGTTTAAAAAACCTGCCAATCCTGCCTCTCGTAGGAGGACGAGAAGAGTGATGATTGAAGGAGTTTGAGAGTCTTGAGTCTATGCACAGAGTATGGTGTGATGAGTTTTGTGGGCCACACAGGGCAGAGAAGAAACCTTCAAGAGTTGAAGAAAAACTAAGAGATTCAGCCATTAATAATCATAACAATAATAATAACTAAATAGTAATCCTTGTATTTGGTGCAGCGCCTTTCACATTGGGAGGATGTCCTGAAGTGCTTCATGGGATTTATTGTGAAGTGGAGCAACTGTGTATTTGGGGGCAGACGCAGCAGCCAATTTGGGCACAGTAATAATAATATAATAATAATAATAATCCTTGCATTTGATATAGCGTTTTTCACGTCGGGAGGACGTCCCAAAGCGCTTCACAGAACATACTGTAAAGTGAATTGACTGTATATTTGTGGGCGAACGCGGCAGCCAATTGCGCACAGCAATGTCTCACAAACAGTCGTAGATTGAAAATGACCCAATTTTTTTTTTATTATTGTTTTTGGGTTTTTTTGGAGGGATTATTATTATCTTGTTGATACTCGTCAACAAGGTGATGTCTTGTAATCCAGTAATTCCAGTAATCTGGAAGCCAAATACAAGATTAATTGCATAGAATGGCATAGAACAACAACAACAAGATTGCATTTATAGAGCGCCTTTCACGTCGGGAGGATGTCCCAAGGCGCTGAAATAGAATCCCAAGGCGGTGCCATAGAATGACACAGCAGGGAGATAGGGTCACAGGGAAGGATAGGAGAAGCCGGGTCAATGGACACATCAGAGAAATAGGGAAGTGGTCAGGTTGGTGTTGGGTAAGGTTGAGATCACATCAGCCTCAGGTTCTTCTTGTGAAACTCTCTTGCGAACATTGTGTAAAACAACACATTTGTAGTTTGGAAGCATCAGGGACTGTTTCTGTTCCTCGCCAAACCCAGGGTCTCCACCAGGCCGCATGTTTAGCACATTTGGTGAAATTTTCTCGGTACTCAGAAACAGCAACATTTAGACAGCAGAGTTGGCCACAACCAACACTTAAAATGGAGTGTCTCCGGCCAATATTCACTCTTTGCTCAATGAGCACTCAGTACGAACACCATACACCCACAATGAAAAAGAATCGTATTTCTGCAGTATTAGACATTAACTGAGTTAACAAAACTAACGATTTATTTGTATTCAGTTAGCCAGAAATGCAGGTATTATAGCTATTGTAGGCCTTTAGACTTTTTTCGTAAACAGATTAAGTTGTCGCTCACACAACAGAGTAGATGTGTTACAATCTGGTATTTTCATACAGTAGAGAAGCCGCCGTCTGGTGAAGTGAGTAAACACTCCCTGGAGGAAAAGAAGAGCGTTTCTGCAGTTGCCGCTGATGGTACGTTCTCTGTATAGGCAATATATTCTGTATCGGTGAGGTGAAATGTGCTTTTTAAGAACCTGCCAAATGTAGGAGGAAGAGAAGAGTGAGGGATGGAAGAAGTTTCAGATTCTTGGGCTCCTGTCTGGGAGAGGATATTGTGTGATGGGTTTTGATGCTGATGCAGAGAGGAGGAGGGGGAAACTGGAGAAAAACAAGAGTGTCAACCATTAGAAGCTAAATGCAAGATTACTTGGAAAGAATTACATTGAATGACACAGCAGGGAAACTGGCCAATTGGCTCAACTCGTTCTTAGCGTTGCTTATACTCCCGTGAGTCCCCATCTCGCCTGTTCTACGTCACATTAAACAACAGATTTGGAATTTGGCAGCATCCAGACTGTTTCCATATCCACCAAATCTGGGGTCTCCACCAAACTTCGCATCTAATGCATTTACAATACCATTGACAGGACTTATACACAGTAGCACCTCTCACTTAGTGAGAGTACAGAATGTTTTCCCTCTAATCAAAAACAGCAAATAATAATAATAATCCTTGCATTTGATATAGCGCTTTTCACGTCGGGAGGACGTCCCAAAGCGCTTCACAGAACACACTGTAAAGTGAATGGACTGTATATTTGTGGGCAAACGCGGCAGCCAATTGCGCACAGCAATGTCCCACAAACAGTCGTAGATTGAAAATGACCAATTTATTATTGTTTTGGTTTTGGAGGGATTATTATTAGGCTCTGTGTGGAGTAAGGAAACTTGCCCAAGGTTTCGCCCTCTGCCTGGAATTGAACTCAGGTCTCTCACTTGCAAAGCGAGTGCTCTAACCACTGAGCTACAGGACTCCACACAAATACATTTAGAGGATAGTGTCAGCAGTGTAACTAAAACATCTCCTCCCAATACTTACAACATCAACAACAAATTACGTTTACGCAGTGCCTTGCACATCAGGAGGACGTCCCAAGGCACTGCCCAGTCAGGGATTTGGACCCGAGCTGGTGGTTGGGATCAGGAGGGGTTGAGGACAGGGAGGGTAGGAGGGTGGCCGAAGTTGTGTTCAAAGCGAAGACTCTTGAGACATGCCTTGAAGGAGGCAAGGGAGGGAGCAAGGCAAAGGGATGGTGGGCTGAAGTTTCAAAGGCTGAAGGCCTGACTGCCGATGGTGGGCTGGGCCAGGCGGGCGATGTGGAGCAGGCTGCTGAGCGGAGGGGTTAGCATTCAGGATCAAACCTTGGGCACTCAGTATCAGCAAGATACATTCCCACTGAAAAAGATCCAGTTTGTGCTCTGTTAAATACTGGCTGTATCCAGCTACCCTCGCAACCAGTTCCATTCAACCGGCCTTCTCTCTTTCATGTGGCATTTTTATCCATCCTTGAAAGGCTTGATCCTCGCTTCTTAGGCATCTTTATCCCTTGAGATTAAGAAAATATGCCATTGAACTTGTTAGCATCCCTTGATCACATATTTGCACACATATCCTTTTGGGAGGACTTCTGTGGGAGCACTCCTATTGGAAGGGCTCCTTTTGGGAGGACTCCTGTTGGACTCCATACATGTGTGATGAACTTGTTTAGGTCACAATAGGTGATCCTGGAAAAAAACTATGCCCATGACACTTCCCCATAAGTTTTCGATGCGGTATAAATCAGGTCTCTACATCAATCAGTTATTGCGTTCTTAGCAGACAGACAGACACACAGACATTTTGTCTTTATTAGTATAGATACGCAGTTTTAACGAAAACAAACTTGAAAGATTTATCTGTGTGCTGTTAGGTAGAAACATAGGATATTAATGATTATTGTTGTGACGGGCCTCTAAACATTTAAATAGTTGAGTTATCGTTCACTCAATCGAGTAGAATTGTTACAATCTCGAATTTTCATACAGAAGAGAAATTGCCATCTGGTGAAGCGAGTAAACACTCCATGGAGGTAAAGAAGAGTGTTTCTGCAGTTGCCGTTGATGGTATGTTTTTGGTCCAGCAACCAAATTCTGTGTCGGTGAGATGAAATGTGAATATTAAAAATGTAGACAGAAGGGAAGAGTATAGGATGAAAGGAGTTTCAGAGTCTTGAGATTCTGGGACAGAATATGTAGCAGCAAGTTATGAGGTAAAAGGCTTTGATGTCAACACATCAACTCATCAGATGCAGGGAGAACGAGGTGGAGAGCATGCAGAAAACTAATAGAATCAAGATTATTTGCATGAAAATAGCCTCATAAGTGACAACCATCACAGTTGTCTAACAATGCTTATGGAGTTTTTTTTGAGTAAGGTGAAATCCCAATCTGACCATGACTACCACAAGATATATCACAGGGATGTGGGACTTCAGTTATGTGGGCTAGAGAGTTTGGGATTGGGAATGATGAGGGTTTTGATAGAGTAAAAAAGGAGAAACTGTTTCCATGGCTGGTGGGTGGGTCGGTAACCAGAGGACACAGATTTAAGATAATTCGCAAATGAACCCAAGGGGAGATGAGGAGAATTTTTTTTTCATGCAGCGAGTTGTGACAATCTCATATTTTCATACAGTAGAGAAACCGTCGTCTAGTGAAGTGAGTAAACACTCCCTGGAGGTAAAGAAGAGCTCTTCTACAGTTGCCACTGATGGTACGTTCTCTATCCAGGCAATATATTCTGTAACAGTGAGGTGACGTTGGTTTTTTAAATGTAGGAGGAAGGGACAAGTGTCGGATGAAAGGAGTTTCAGGGTCTTGGCATTTGGGACAGAATGTGTAAGAGCAGGATGGTGTGAAGAGGCTTGATGTAATAATAATAATAATCCTTGCACTTGATATAGTGCCTTATCACTGCCTTCTGCCACCCCTCTGGAACTCCATTCTACAGTCTCCCTGCCTCGCTCCCTCCCTCGCCACCTTCAAGACACATCTCAAGACCCTTCTCTTCGACCGTGCTAATAATAATAAATCTTGCAATTGAAGAGTATGATAACAACCGCCTTCTCTTTGACCGTGCCTTCAGCTCCCCTCTCGACTCTCTACCCCCTCCTCGCTCCCTCCCTTCCCCCCCCTCACCCTGACCATTTCCTCCCCAATGCTCGGGTCCCGACCCAACTGTCCAGCGCCTTGGGACGTCCTCCCGACGTGAAAGGCGCTCTATAAATGGAATCTTGTTGTTGTTGTATGTTTAGGTTACTACAATTTTCTTTCACCAGAGGCTAATGAACATTTTGAATGGGTTACAGGGGAAAAATAGTAGAAGCCAGAACATTGTGCACATTGAAGAGACGTGTTGAAATCCAATGGGCAGAACCTGCGAACTTCTCTCTTGTGAAAATCATGTAGTACAACTGTTGTGGCGTTTGGGAGTTTCAAGAGAGTTGCTGTACTCCATCACACCCTGGGACTCCCACCGAGCCTCGGGACTCCTGCCAAACCTCAAGTTCAATTCATTCAGTGGTGTTAGAACACGTTTTCCCTCAATTCCCCAAAATTCGAATGCATTCAAGAGGGTAAAGTTTCCCCGGGAGCAAACAATACACAGTAAAATATGGAGTGTGGCTTCTCAATATTCATGTATTGATCAAATCCGGATTAATTAATTAATTGCCCAATAATTAATTAATGGGCAAGGTGCGACTTCATTGAAAACGATTCATTGGTGTATCAATGCATTTGAGCAACTTAAACAAAAAAAACGGACGGGATAGTTTGATACAGCCAGAATCGAAAGTCTTTGGCGATATAAGTGTGAAGCGTCTTTTCAGGTAAGTTGTGGCTCACAAAGTTGAGTCGATGTGTTACAATCTGGTGTTTTCATATAGTAGAGAAGCCGCCGTCTGGTAAAGTGAGTAAACACTCCCTAGAGGAAAAGAAGAGCGTTTCTGCAGTTGCTGCTGATGGTATGTTCTCTGTCCAGGGGCCATGTTGCGTATCAGTGATGGTGAAATGTTGTTTGTACAATTCTGTTGAATGTAGGAGGAAGGGAAGAGTGAGGGATGTAAGGAGTTTCAGAGTCTTGTCCTCCTGGGATAGAATGTGTCAGAGCAGGATATGGTGCCATGGGCTTGGATATCAACACAACGAGGGTGCGGGGAGGAGAAGAAGGGAAACTGATAGATTCAAATTAGAAACAAAATGAAAGATTATATGAATGAAAATAGTCTAATAAATGACAACCTCGAGGCTTTAGAAGGTGTGGTAAAAGAGATTCCTTTACCAATTGATATCTTCAGATAACAAAGGTAAGATATTGGATGGTCGAAATTCTAGTAATGTAGAGGGTAAATAATTGAATGAAGCTGTCATCGTGGTTGGAGTACGGATTTCTTGATCTCAGGAACCAGAATTTTAGTTCCCAGTGATCTAAAGGATTTTAAATGTCTGTCTGTTGTCGAATCTGAAGGAAATGTCAATTCTAAGTTGACATGCGAAGGAACATTCAGCAGGGAGTCACTTGAGGTAGTTTTTATTCCAGGGTATCCACAACATCTCTTGGCAATTCATTCAGTGACCAAGACAAGGATGCAAAGCAGATCGTTTCTGTTGAGGGTATGTTTCCTGTACAGGCATTAACTTGTGTCCTGTCGGCAGTGTCACATCCTAGTTGTCCAGTTCCCCACAGATCCCATCCCAGCATTGGAAAGTGGCAAAATGATGCCATTATTCAAGAAAGAAGGAACTCTTCCTGTACAGGCCTTCATAGTAACTACAGGCCAAAGAATTTAACATAATTGGTGGGAAACCACAAGAATCCATCATCCATCACCGTCCATCATAGGACAGAGTAACTGAGCACTTTTTCACCAGTTGAAACTGAGATGCAGTTGCTTTTTCTTTGGAAAGGTAGGTCTTACATGAATTATCTGAGAGAGATCTAGTCCAGAAGCACAGATGTGGTAAAGGGAATAGATGGATGCCATCTAGATAGATGTTCAGAAGACATTTTCTAAGGTTCTACATTGAACCTGGAAGTGGTTCTCTTTACAACTGGCCAACCCCCAAGGAGCATTGCTCAGCCTTCAGTTTTCTAGCTGTGATGGAGCTTCAGAGAGCTGAGGAGAATGGCTGAAGGGTCACTGGCCAGTTGATAGGCAGACCAGGTGGAGGACATGAAGCAGATTGAGCAGAGGACTGGCAGGGCAGATGGATTGCAGCAGCAGGCCACAGAGGTTGGGTGGGGTGAAGCCGTGGAGGGATTTGAACACAAGAACAAGTTCGTGAACTTGATCCACTGAGGGTTGGGGAGCCAGTGGAGCCAAGTGAGGATGGAGTGATAGGCTCTTGGAAGCTGGTGTGGGAGAGGACAAGCTGCAGAGTTCTGGATGCTCAACAGCTCCAGCTCACGAGGGGAAGAGACTGGGAGTTTGACAAGCATGGTATTTGAATTGATGAGCAAGCTCTACATACCTACTCTTTCCATGCTGCAGACCAGGGTGATCCAACTGGTGTCCCAGGGAACATAAACTTATTGCCTTTTTGAGACACGGCTGTTTAGCATTTTCACAAGTTTTGTCCAGCTCTCCATTCACAAGAACACAAGGACATCAGAATTTGTTGGTGAAAGAAGACAAAGGTCCATCTAGTTCGCCTTCCACCATCCTGGCAGCCACTTGACATGTCATGTACTAAAATGTACGCTGAATCCCCAGGTCTTATTTTCAAGCAGAAATCTATCTAATTTGTTCTTGAAGCAAACAACACTTTCTGCTTCCGCCATCTCCTCAGGGAGCCTGTTCCATACATTTACTACTCGCTCACTGAAGAAGTAGAATCGCAGATTCCTTTTGATTGGTAAGTTGTGAATAACCCTGACCGTCTTGAGTTGACCTACAGTTCTGACTTTTGACTAATTCTCCTGACTCGCCTATTTTCTGGTGTTTTCTATCTTTTAGCAATATAGGTGCAACAGGTGCAGTATTGCTGGACACATTCCATTCCTCATCAAAATATCATGTGGTTGATTACATTTATTCACAACTGGTGATAGTGGAGAGCTCACACTATTAAGTAGAGTTGTTACAGCTTGTTATTCTCATACAGTAGAGAAACTGCCGTCTGGTGAAGCGAGCAAACACTCCCTGGATGTAAAGAGTGTTTCTGTAGTTTCTGTTGATGGTACGGTCTCGGTACAGGGGCCATGTTGTGCATCAGTGAAATGTAGATTTAAAATACCTGTCAAATGTTAGAGGAAGGAAAGAGTGAGTGATGCAAGGAATCTTGGGATCCTGGGACAGGATGTGTTAGAGCAGGATGTGGTGTGACAGTGGGAAAACTTGCCGGACAGCAATATCAATGCCAAGCTATGCGGTTTTAGCTGCTTAAACCCCAGCAGTTTGGCCAACACAGACTCTGGGGTCCCCAACCCTTGGCTCTTGCCAACCTGTGCCTAATATTTTCCGGAATTTGGTAAATTAGATGAGCGGGATGTGTTCCTCAGGGAGAGAGAGCGATTCCATTCCAACAATCTATCTCTGGGATTTCCATGGGTAGGTGGGACGCATGGAATTCTCAGCTTGGTTTGGAGACTCTTAAGCACGGGGATGGATTTCCACATGTGCCAGACACCCGGCTGAGCAAAAAAAAATGTGGTGTGATGGGTTTTGATGTGAACACAGTGAGGGCACAGGGAGAAGGAGGAAAAACAGTGAGCAAGAGAAAAACTAAGAGAATCAATCGTTAGAAGAAAAATACAAGATTTCTTACACAAAAACTGCCTCTTCATATCAACCAGCTTGGAAGGGATGGATATGTCTGAGAAAGCAAATAAACAATTTTGAAGAGGTAGGATTCCAAGCTGACAACGGGAAAATGCATGACGTAAGGGAGCTACATTGACATATTGATTTAACTGAACAACAAGAGTAAAACGTGGGATATATTTATAACCATTGAAAAGATAAGGACGCTGAGAGCAGTCCTAAGGAGAGCCAGGTTAAAATGAAAGAGATATTAGGGTTCTCTTGCCAATAATCATTGGTTGATCAATGCCTGATTAAAGATGAGTGCTTGGTATGAACAAGGTATGATCCTGGAAAGGATCTAATTAGTGCATTAGTGATATAAGCAGTTTAACAAACACAAAGTAATGGTTCTGTGACACGTCTGGGTGGACTTTGCATCGGTGGATTTACCGTTGCTCACATGTTCGAATACATTTATTACAATCAGTCCTTTTGTTACAATGAACAAGTTGGTGTCTGGTGAACGGAGCGAGCGCTCGCTGGCCGACTTCCAAACTCTTACTCAAAATTGTCAATACATTTGAAGGGAAGAAGTGCTTCAGAAAACAACCGTGTAAATGGGAGTGTCTCCTATCAATATTCTGGTTAAAGAATAGGCACTTGGTATAAGCGAGTTATACATTTGGACTGAAAAAGATCCAACTGCTATATTTCATTAGTAGATACACGCACGTTTAACAATTACAAAAAGGACAGAAACACAGGCCTTTGGTGTATAGGCCTTTGTCCTTTTTGTAAGTAGATGAGTTATCACTCTCACAATCAAATAGATTTGTTGCAATCTCATATTTTTGTACAGGACAGAAGTTGATGCCTGATGAAGTGGGTAAACGTATCCAGGATATAAAGAAGAGCGCTTCATTAATTGCCTTTGATGGTACGTTCTCTGTACAGGGACCATTCGGTGACAGGGTCTGTGTCGGTGAGGTGAAATGTGTTTTTTTTTACAAAAACTGTCAAATGTAAGAGGAAGGGAAGAGTAAACAAGAGGACCTGGGTCTGATTCCCAGGCAGGGCGAAACTTAAGGCAAATTTCCTTACTCCACACACCAATGTTTACCTAGCAGTAACAAGGAAACCAGTTGTTAGTCGATTGGCGGATCGCTTTCCAGGGGTAATAATCACTCAATCATTCAATCCGTGACTGTCTGTGGGGACGCTGCTGTACGCAAATGGCTGCGACGTTTCACTCACGAAATATACAGTCAATTCACTTTACAGATTGTCCTGCAAAGCTCTTTGAGACGTCTCAAATGCAAGCATCATCATTATAAGAATTAACAGACAATCATTAGAACCAAGATGCAAGGAGACTTGTATGAAAATAAATTACACTCTAATCAGCTTGGGAAGTGGGAGATCTTGTTTGACAAACTCGTGTTTTATTGAGGATGGAGGTTACATCACAATTTAAATCACAATTTAACAATGGGAGACCATATAACGTAGTGAGCAGATTTGACGACGTACCACTGGAGAGACTCAGGTACAAATTGACATCTTTAAATAGTAAGGGAAGAGATTGTGTGGATTAGCAAGCGGCTAAAAGTAGGAACAAAAGAAACACTGAGAGCTAGGTTGAAATGGAAGGGTGGTAGAGACCAGGACACTGGACTCATTTAAGAAGCAGCTTGCTAAGTGATGGGAGGACATCACATCCGAAGGATGAGATCAGATGAGTTGAACTTCATCCGAAGTCGAACTAATCTTGTGAGTTATTGAGTGGTACATCCCACAGTCCCACAGAACTATTTGTTTTGAGACCTTTTGTGATGTGGCTGCGATAATTCTCTAGACTTTTCATAAATAGATGTGGTATCTATCGCTCACACGATTGAGCAGATTTGTTACAATCTGGTATTTTCATACAGTGAAGAAGATACCGTCTAGTAAATTGAGTACAAGTTTGCCGGATGTAAAGAAGAATATTTCGAAAGGTTCCTTGATTGGTACGTTCTCTCTCCTGTGACCATATTCTATTTCAGTGATGCCAGCCATGGTTTCTAAACACGTTAAATGTAGGATGAAAGGAAGAATGAGGAAGTTAAGCAGTTTCAGATTATTGGGATGCTGGGACAGATTGTTATACAGGATATGGTGTGATGGGTTTTGATATCAACAAGCAACAGTAACAACAACAAATTACATCTGTAGAGCACCTTTCACAATGGGAGGACGTCCCAAGACAGTCATGGATTTGCACCCGAGCTGAGGTTGGGATCAGGAGGAATGGTGGGCGCGGTTGAAGAGGAAGGTCTTGATACAAGCCTTGAAGGAGCCAAGGGAGGGGGCAAAGCGAAGGGACTGTGGGATGGAGTTCCAAAGGGTGGGGGGGCAGAGAGGCTGAAGGCCAGACCACCGATGGTGGGGAGAGCAGCTCGAGGGCTATGCTGAGTGGAGGGAGTGGACGGGTCGATATGGAGGAGGAAAAAAAAACGAAGGCAATCAACCATTAGAAACAAAATGCAAGACTTGCATACAAACAGCCCAATAAATGGCAAATATAACAGCTTGGTAGACTGGTCTGAGAAAACAACTAGACTTTTTTGAGATGGGAGTATTCCAAGTTGACAATGGGAGATCACTTGATAATAGCACAGCTAAACTCGTGACAAAGCAGCACAGGATACAGCAATAGGGGAAGATATTGAATGTCTCCTACCAATATTCCCCGATTAAATGTCTGATTAAAGAATGGGCACTCGGTATGAACAAGTTACGTCTGCCCTGGAAAGGATTCAATTAGAAATTCAAGCAATTTAACAAAAAAAACAAAAGCGATCTTTCTGGAAGGACTTTTGGTAAATGGGTGAGGTATTACTCAGCCATTGGGGTAGGTTTGTTACAATAGACCATTTTCATACAATAAAAAAATCCTGCTAAAAAATTAAAAACTGGTATCTCTGGGTGTCACACGATGTGGTGCCTCATGTTCCTGCTTATTGCAATTGCAGATGTCACCAAGCTATTGGGAAGGAGACATCCCAACCCACAGCTCAGGTGCAGACCCTTTATTTGTCCAGCGCCTTGGGACGTCCTCCCAATGTGAAAGGCGCTATATCAATGCAGTTTGTTGTTGCTGTTGGTGCTGGTGGTAGTAGTGAGGTGAAACAGGGATTTTAAATGTAGAAGGAAGGGAAAAGTGAAGGTGATAAAGAGCATCGTATCTTGGGCGCCTCGGAAAGAACGTGTTAAAGAGTTGGATGTAGAGGGATAGCAGGAGGAAAAGTAATGGAAAGAATCAAAGGAAGCAAAATGCAAGGAAAAAACATATATGAAAATAAATGACACCCAAAACAGGTTCAGGAGAGGGCGATCTTGTCTGATAAACCATATAGATTTATTTGAGGTCACATAAAAGGAGCCAAAATGATATAGTGATCCAGATTTGCACAAAGTACATTACAAGGCGCAAAGTGCTATTGACAAAGTACCATTCAACACTCCTTTTCAAAATCAATGAATGACATGGGGAAGACCTATGTGGATTAGCTAAAAGGAAAAGGCCACAGGGAATAATAATAATAATAATAGAGAACTAGGATAAAATGGAAGAGGAATTGTATAATGTGCCTCAGACCTATTTGCTTGGAGGTCTTGGTGATGCAGTTGTGATATGTTTTTAGACTTTTCATACACAC
Organism: Callorhinchus milii; assembly: GCF_018977255.1. Lineage (NCBI taxonomy): Eukaryota > Metazoa > Chordata > Chondrichthyes > Chimaeriformes > Callorhinchidae > Callorhinchus > Callorhinchus milii. The sequence goes on from NW_024704764.1 coordinate 453,821, forward strand.
AGTCGAGTAAATTTGTTACAATCTGCTATTTTCATACAATAGAGAAACCGGAATCTGTGGACTCAATGAAAAGTGTTCCTGCAGCTGCCGCTGATGGTATGTTCTCTGTAATCGGACCATGTTCTGTATCGGTGAGATTAAATAGTATTTATAAAAAAAACTGTTAAGTGCCAGAGGAAGGGAAGAGTGAGGAATCCAAAGAGTTCCAGAGCTTTGGGATACTTTAAAGAAGTGAGTTTCTCCCTGTGTCCTGGCCAACAATCCCCTGAATAAAATGGGTCACTCACGCCACGGCTGTGTGTGGGACGCTGCTGTGCGCAATTGGCTGCCATGTTTCGCCCACAAAATACACAGTCAATCCAGCTTTACAGCTTCACAGATTGGTGGTTATTGGGCAACAAGTATAAAATATGGGGTGTATCTGAAACCAACAAAAGATAAAAGAAGCAGAGAGTAGCCACAGTTATGTGGTCTGTCTGGTGGATGTTTTGTGAGTGGGTGAGTTACCAGTCAATCGTTAGAGTGGATTTGTTGCAATGGGTTATTCCCATACAGTAAACAAACCTGCCACACTGAGCTTTAATAAAAGAGAAACGCTGATTTCAATGGATGCCAAGGGTTTGACAAGTGTGTGTATTATTACACACACTTGTGTAATAGGATAGATTCTTGTTAGTTCAGGGGATCGAGAGATATGGGGCAAGGGCGGGTAATTGGAGTTGAGGTACAGATCAGCCGTACCCAGATCTAATACAGTGCGGCCCAACAGGCGCCCCGTGGGCTGCCAGCGCCCGGCAGGTGAGTGTATGCGGCTCGCAACCATCTCCACCATTTCCATGTTGCACTCCCTCCCTCCCTCTCTGGTGAACATCCTCCCAGGGCAGCGGCAGAAGCCAGCGATTAGGAGGCCCCAGCCACAGAGCCTTTACTGCAGTCTGTCAGGAAGGCAAGTGCGTCTCTTACCAACTGCGTCCTTAGCAACCAACCTCCAGCTCCTGCCGCTGCAGATAGTGAGGAAGGGAGTGGAAGTTGCAGTGTTGGAAATGGTCTTGGGCCGGATGTGGCCCGCGGGCTGCCAGCTGACCTATGCTGGATGTGGCCCGTGGACCTTTCTCAAATAGGAAATGAGGCCCACAGCAGCCAATAGTTTGGGAACGCCCTAATCTAATAGAAGAATGAGATCGATAGATTTAAAAAAAAGCTAAAGTGATACTCATTTCATTACTCACAGTTTTGATTGATTCCTGACCAAAGAATGGGCATCAGTATAAGCAAGGTCCATCCGCACTGATAAGACTCCAATTACTATAGTTCGTTAGTGGGTACAAGTTGATCAGTTATCGTTCACATAGTTGAGGAGATGTGTTACAATCTGGTATTTTTATACAGTAGAGAAGCCGCCATCTGGTGAAGTGAGTAAACACTCCCTGGAGCTAAAGAAGAGCATTTCTTCACTGGTCGCTGTTGGTATGTTCTCTGTACGGGGGCCATGTTGTGTATCAGGGAGTTGAAATGTTTTTTTAAGTGTAGGAGGAAGGGAAGCGTGAAGGTGATTAAAAGCATCGTGTCTTGGGGGACCTTGGAAAGGATGTGTTAGAGTTGGACGTGGAGTGATAGATTTGGTGTCAGTATATCTACAGGGAGGAGGAGGAGGAGGGAAGGAAAATAAATAGATGCAATCAGTGGAAGCACAATGTAACATTACTTTTATGTAAAATAAATGACACCCCAAAAAGCTTTAGGTGTAGAATGTGCTCTGACACACCCTCAGGTTTACTGGAGGTCACATCCCAGTTTAACAAGAGAGACCATGTAACATGGTGAGATGCAATGGGGGAAGTATTGAGTGGCAGGCTACAAAGCTATTTGCTGGGAGCCCTTTTAGGCATTTACTCTTTTCTTAAATAGACAATGTTATCGCTCATACCATCAACTAGATTTATTACAACTCTCCTCCTTGTGGGGGAGGTAAGTGTGTCTCCGTGGAGCTGAACTGGCTCCAAGATGATGTGCCTGGCAACAGAATGTTGGAATCGAGCAACCCTCTGTACCGGTCTCTAGTCCGCTCCTGAGCCAGGAGGGTCCGCAGTATTCCAGGGCACTCAGTGCTGATGGCAGCACAGCCATTGGCAGGACCTGGAACAGGAGACCAGTCCCCTGGGGCCAGTGAGTCATTCCACTGAGCGCCTATAAACCCTGCCAGCCAAAGCCCTAACTGGTAGGGTGGTCCTAGCTGGACAAGCAACGAGAAAGCTTGCCAGACAGCAATATCAATTGCAAGCTATGCGGTTTCAGCTGGTTAAACCACAGCAGTTACCCCAACGCATACTCTGAGGTCCCCAAGCCTTGGCTGTTGTTAACCTGCGCCTAATACTTTCCGGAATTAGGTAAGCAGGATACGTCCCTCCAGGGAGGGAGAGCGCATTCCATTCCAACAATCTATCCCTGGGATCTCCATGTGTAGGTGGGACACAGGGAATTCTCAGCTTGGTTTGAATAACCCATAAGCATGGGGAAGGGTTTCAGAGTCAGACACCTGGCTGACCCCCCAAAAATAATGATTTATTACAATCTGGTATTTTTATACAATAGAGAAGCCGCCATCTGGTGAAGTGAGTAAACACTCCCTGGAGGTAAAGAAGAGCGTTTCTGCAGTTGCCGCTGATGGTACGTTCTCTGTCCAGGGGCCATGTTGTGTATCAGTGCGGTTGGATTTTAAGAACAGTCAAATGTTGGGGGAAGGGGAGAGTGAGGGATGTCAGGAGTTTGAGAGTCAGGGATCCTGGGACAGAATGTGTCCGAGCAGGAAATGGTGTGATGGGTTTTGATGTCAACTCAGTGAGGACAAAGGGAAGAGCAGAAAAACTGAGAGATTCAACCATTATAAGCAAAATGCCATAAAAACAGCCTTGGATCATGTCAACTTGACCTAAACGGTCGTATTTTAGGTGAATAAGGGGTGTCCCTCTGGGAGGAAAGTGTGTCCTCCGTACCAGACAAGCAGGAACCATATGCACGTGGAACTCTCATGAGTTTGTTTTGGATATTCTTAAACATAGTGATCAGTTTCTGCATGTGTTATGTAGCCAATTGGCTGAAAAAAAATGACCTAGACTTGGACACTCTGAGGAAGATTGCTTCAGGTTGCAGGTAACGTGCTACCACAAGGAGTTGTTGAGGCAAAGAGCAGAGATGTATTTAAGGGGAAGCTGGATAGGTACATGAGGGAGAAAGGAATAGAAGGTTATGCTTGAAGGCTTAGTTGAGGAAGAATAGGAGAAGGCTCATGTGGAGAATAAATGCCGGCGTTGACCAGTTGGGCCGAATGGCCTGTTTCTGTGCTGTATATTCTAATGTAACCAGAAGTCACAGATTTAAGGTAATTGGCAAAAGAACCAGAGGGAGGACGAGGAGAATATTTTTACCCAGAGGATTGTTACGGACTGGAAAGCACTTCTGGAGAGGGTTGTGGAAGCCGATTAGGTAACAGCTTTCAAAAAGGAATTGGGATAGGTACTAAAAAAGTTTTAAAAAATTGTAGGACTATGGGGTAAACGTGGGGAGAGTGGGACTGGTTGGCGGCTCTTTCAAAGAGCAGACACAGGCACAATGGGCCGAATGGCCTTCCTCTGTGCTGTAATATTCTGTGATTCTGTGATGCTGTAGCACCAACTACTGGAAGGGGAAAGGAGGAAACTGTGGAATGAGATGTACCTGATCCAAATGTAATCAAATGTGATATTTTCATACAGTAGAGAAGCCGCCGTCTGGTGAAGTGAGTAAACACTCCCTGGAGGTAAAGAAGAGCGTTTCTGCAGTTGCTGCTGATGGTACGTTCTCTGTCCAGGGGCCATGTTGTGTGTCAGTGCGGTTGGATTTTAAGAACAGTCAAATGTTGGGGGAAGGGGAGAGTGAGGGATGTCAGGAGTTTGAGAGTCAGGGATCCTGGGACAGAATGTGTCCGAGCAGGAAATGGTGTGATGGGTTTTGATGTCAACTCAGTGAGGACAAAGGGAAGAGCAGAAAAACTGAGAGATTCAACCATTATAAGCAAAATGCCATAAAACAGCCTTGGATCATGTCAACTTGACCTAAACGGTCGTATTTTAGGTGAATAAGGGGTGTCCCTCTGGGAGGAAAGTGTGTCCTCTGTACCAGACAAGCAGGAACCATATGCACGTGGAACTCTCATGAGTTTGTTTTGGATATTCTTAATATCCACATTCGCGACCACATCACTCCCACTCTCTGTCGCCTCCACTGGCTTCCCATCCCCCAGAGGATCGAATTCAAGATCCTCATCCTCACCTACAAGGCCATTCACGGCCTCGCTCCCTCCGACCTACTATCCCCCTACTTACCTGCCCGTGCCCTCCGTTCCTCTGGCTCCGGTCTGCTCCACATCCCCCGCCCCAACCGCCCTACCATCGGTGGTCGGGCCTTCAGCCTCTCAGCCCCGAGGCTCTGGAACTCCATTCCCCAGTGCCTTCGCCGCTTCCTCCCTTTCCTCCTTCAAGGCTGGTCTCAAGACCTTTCTCTTTGACCGTGCCTTCAGCTCTCCTCTCGACTCTCTATCCCTCCCTCCCCTCCCCTCACCCTGACCATTTCCCCCCTGCTCGGGTCCTGACCCAACTGTCCAGCGCCTTGGGATGTCCTCCCGACGTGAAAGGCGCTCTATAAATGAAATCTTGTTGTTGTTGTTGTTAAACATAGTGATCAGTTTCTGCATGTGTTATGTAGCCAATTGGCTGAAAAAAAATGACCTAGACTTGGACACTCTGAGGAAGATTGCTTCAGGTTGCAGGTAACGTGCTACCACAAGGAGTTGTTGAGGCAAAGAGCAGAGATGTATTTAAGGGGAAGCTGGATAGGTACATGAGGGAGAAAGGAATAGAAGGTTATGCTTGAAGGCTTAGTTGAGGAAGAGTAGGAGAAGGCTCATGTGGAGAATAAATGCCGGCGTTGACCAGTTGGGCCGAATGGCCTGTTTCTGTGCTGTATATTCTAATGTAACCAGAAGTCATAGATTTAAGGTAATTGGCAAAAGAACCTGAGGGAGGACGAGGAGAATATTTATACCCAGAGGATTGTTACGGACTGGAAAGCACTTCTGGAGAGGGTGGTGGAAGCCGATTAGGTAACAGCTTTCAAAAGGGAATTGGGATAGGTACTAAAAAAGTTTTAAAAAATTGTAGGACTATTGGGTAAACGTGGGGAGAGTGGGACTGGTTGGCGGCTCTTTCAAAGAGCAGACACAGGCACAATGGGCCGAATGGCCTTCCTCTGTGCTGTAATATTCTGTGATTCTGTGATGCTGTAGCACCAACTACTGGAAGGGGAAAGGAGGAAACTGTGGAATGAGATGTACCTGATCCAAATGTAATCAAATGTGATATTTTCATACAGTAGAGAAGCCGCCGTCTGGTGAAGTGAGTAAACACTCCCTGGGTGTGAAGAAGAGCGGCACTGCAGCTCCTACTCAAAGTACGTTCTCCAAATTCAGTACCATCGACCACCCCAGCCATGGTTTTACCCGAGCAGTTTCAGGCAGGAGTTGACCATTCGTACATCCAAATTCTCGTGGATTTCTTCCAATTTACTGTATATAAGCGCTCTGGGACGCAACCCCACGTGAAGGGCGCTATATAAGTTGCTGTTATATATGTTTGAATCGAATAACCCCTGAAGCCACCTGGTTGACAGGAACTCATTTAGTTACCTTTTTGAAATGCGTTGTGGGTTTGTTGCACCACTGTGGGTCCACACGCCTCGCACCCTTCTCATACAAGAAATTCTCCTGACTTGGTTATTCCCTTTGGGCATCTGAACATTCCTGAACATCTTCCATTCCTGATCAAAGGAGCATTATTAAAACATGATGTGATTTCATAAGAAGATGAGGTATAGCTCGCACAGATGATTAGATTTGCCACTATCTGATATTTTTATTCCAGTTGAACAGCAGCCGCCCGATCAAGTTGAAGATAGAAAGATCACTTCTTCTGAAGGTACGTTCTCTGTACAAACAGCACATTCTCTGTTATCTACAACATATCAGATCCTCATTATCTGCCCCTAGCACTGAAAGGTACCAAGCATGATTACGTTCAATTCCTGTCAGTGCGAAACCTTGGGGAAGTCTCCTTACTCCACACGCCTCTGTTTACATAGCAGTGAGTGGGAACTCAGTTGCCAGTCGATTGGAGGATAGCTTTTCTGGGGGTATAATTCCTTCATATATAAAAAAATAAATTGGTCATTCACCTGTTTGTGGGACACTGCTGTCAGCAATTGGCTATCGCTTTTCGTCCACAAAATATCCAGTCAATTCACTTTACAATCTATTCTGTGAAGCGCTTTGAGACGTCTCGAAGACGTGATAAGGCGCTGTAGCACATGCCAGAATTATTATTATTCAAGAAGAAAGAAAGGACAAAACCAAGTAACTGGAAGACAATGAGTCCTGAGAAAACTGTTAGAATCCATCAGGTAACTAGTATAACAGTAAACTAATCACTAAAGGTTAAAATCACTAAGGAGCCATTGGCACGGGCAAAACAATACAAAATTTCATAGTTAGAGGCATAGAATTTAAAAGCTGTTTAAAAACCTGTTATAGTCAAGGTACAGTATAATCCCTTTAATAGTAAATAATACCTTTTAGAGGGATTGTGAGACGTAAACACTTTGAGCAAAAAAAAGCGAATTTGTTTTGCATTAAATGACAGAATTTTTCGGAAGTGTCTGACTGGATGAGGGAGTGCTCACACAATTGAGCAGTTTTTATCATGTTCCCTTTTCCCGTTGTAGAGGACGAATCCGATGATATCTGTGAAATGACCGATGACCAGATGACAGACGCTGCTCAGGGTATGTTTGCTGCATTCCGTAACCGTTAACAGGGATATTCCACTACCAGCTGCTCATTCTCCCGTTTCCCACAGAGACACTCGACCTATTCCTACATCCTCACTTTATCTCATCCAACAGCTCAGCTTCTCCTCCCTCCCCCCCCCCCCCCCCCCCACACACACACACAGTCACTTGTGACGTACCTCAGGGTTCTGTGGTCAGTCCTGTCCTTTTCACCATCTATATAATCCCTTTTGGCAACAAGGTCCCGTCTGCCTGTTCAGTTGGATGTAAAAGATCCTACGGCACTATTCGAAAACAGAAAGGAGTTTCTCTCTCGCCAGTGTCCTGGACAACAATTCCCCCAAATAAAATTGGTCACTCGCTCCACGGCTGTTTGTGGGACGCTGCTGTGTGCAATTGGCCGCCGCGTTTCCCCCAAAAAATATACAGTCAATCCGCTTTACAGTGTATCCTGTGAAGCGCTTTGAAACGTCTCGAAAACGTGATAAGGCGCTGTATCAAAGGCAAAGATTACAAGGATTGTATTTTCATGCAGAAGAGCAGCTGACATCTGGTGACATTAGTAAACACTCCCTGGATGTGAAGAAGATCGTCTCTGAAGTTTCTCCTGAGGGTAGGTCCTTTGTACAGCCTCCCTGTGCTGTAGAGGGAATGGCAGGCATGTTTTCTTTAAACCTGAGAAATGCTGATGGAAGGAAATAGTGAACGATTCGCAGAACTTCACTTCCTCAGGTCCTAGGAGAGAATGTGTCAGAGTAGGATATGTGTGATAGCCTCTAATGTCAATGCCGGGACAGGGAGCATCAGGAAGGAGGAGGAGAACCAAAAATTCAACCCAATGTTGGATGAGAGTGGACCTTGTCTGAAAAAGTTCATGGATTTCTGTGGAGGAGACATTCTAATGTAACAGCAGGAGATCAGATGAGGCAGTGCAGCGGAGATTGTGCATTGTATTTCAGACACAGGAATTTCCATGTATACGTGGAATTCTCAGTCTGGCCTGAATACTCTTAAAGCATAGTTATGGGCTTTCACATGTGCCAGACACCTGGCTGACCGAAAAAACAGTGTTACACGTTCAGGGTGGTGAAGGAAACATTTAAGCTACCAAGAAGAACTTTTTTACACAGATGGTAATCAACGGTTTGAAGGGGTTACTAGGGAGGTTAGTAGAAACCAAGCCACAACATGCCTTCACATAACAATAATAACAAGACATTGTGGTCTTGCCCCTGAAAATGTCTCTTGGGATCTGGTGAAAGTATGTGGAACAGCATGTTTGAAGCTTGGGAGGATCAAGAAAATTGCTGTATCCAACCAAACCCTGTTTCCCCACTATGCCTCAAAGTCTAAAGCATTAACTGACAATTTCAGGTTTGATTTGTGCGTTAGTCCATGTAAGTAAGCTGGTTAAAAACCAAACCACAAGTGGTCACTTTATTTTGCAAGCAGTGAAGCCAGAAACAAGTCTTCAGTGAAGCAGCACAGTTTACACTATTAAACTACTGCTTATCGCTCCAACAGTTTTACTAAAAGAAATTCTCCAATTCTGCCTGTTCTCTTGTTTGCTTTCAGCACTTAGATATGGGTGAGATGTCAGTGTTGCTGTATTGTTTGAGTGCATTCTGTGCATAGATTAGGGAATGCCTTTACAGTGTGAAGTGGCTGATTTGACCTTTCATAACTAACTGATCATCAGTATCGCTCACACAGTCAATCAATGAGATGTGTTACAATCTGGTGTTTTCGTACAGTAGAGAAGCCGCCGTCTGGTGAAGTGAGTAAACACTCCCTGGAGCTAAAGAAGAGCGTTTCTGCAGTTGTCGCTGACGGTATGTTTTCTGCACAGGGGCCATGTTCTTTGTTGATTGCAAACGTGGGTTTAAAACACTTGTAGATAACAACAACAACAAAATTACATTTGTAGAGCACCTTTCACGTCGGGATGACATCCCAAGGTGCTGGACAGTGTACAGTATCTCAGACCCGAGCTGGGGTCAGGGGTGGGGGGAGAAGGGAGGGGAAGGGGTGGGGGGGTGATCGATAGCATGGTCGAAGAGTAGAAGTAAGGGATGGATAGTAGGAGTGAGGGAAGAAAGCAAGGAAGACAACAGAGTGAAGGGACTATGGGATGTAACAAAAGCTGACAAATCAGTTGGTATTATGCTGAAACTGGATAGTGCTGTGCTGAGACCACTCACCGCACTACTGATTGCCACCAGATAAGGGGTGACCTTGTCTGCCCTGGTGCGAGACAGTGCGGAGGAGAGGTACACACCTCATCCACAATGTTAGAGGGGAACAATGAGATAGGTTTGGACTTTCGGCTTTAAAAGAGACATTTCAGAGGATACCCTGCAGGGTGGAGTCCTGTAGCTCAGTGGTTAGAGCTCTCGCCTCGCGAGCGAGAGACCTGGGTTCGATTCCTGGCAGGGTGAAACGTTGGGCAAGTTTCCTTACGGCACACGCCTCTGTTTACCTAGCAGTAAGTAGGAACCCAGTTGTTAGTTGTCAGCTCGCTTTTCCAGGGGTAATAATTCCTTCAAAATCCAAAATAAATAAATCGGTCACTCAATCCACGACTGCACTTGGGACACTGCTGTGCGCAATTAGCTGCTATGTTTCGCCCACAAAATATACAGTCACTGCACTTTACAATATATTCTTTGAAGCTCTTTGAGACGTCTCAAGACGTGATAAGGCGTTATATCAAATGCAAGGATTATTATTATTATATTATAAGTTATGTTGTCATGTAGTATAAAATAGTAACAATTTCAGGAAGTAGGAGATCAGTCCACCCAGCTATCCATCCACCCAAATTCCCACAAATACCTTTTGATTTATACACTTATAAATCTAACCGCCCTGAAATGTCAGGAATCTATGCAGGTCTTTGAAACCCTTTATAGTTTCTTGCTCCAACAATTTGATCCACACACGTGGCCCCATTTACCGAAAGAAATTCTCCTGATTGACCTGTTCACTCCTGTTGTCCTGTAGATATGGGCGAGATGTCAGAGTTGCTGTATTGTTGACTATCTATCCCTCTGTTGACCTCTATCCCTCCTTCTTGCCCCTTCATTCCCCATTTTCAGGTCGCACCTGAAGACCTTCCTCTTCGATTGTGCCTCCGGTCACCTCCCTCTCCCCCGGCTCCCCATTGTCAAGCGCTCTGGGACGCTATCCTGCAGGAGGGGTGCTATATAAATGCAAATTGTTGTTGTTGAGTGCATTCTGTTCCTAGTTTAGGGAATTCCATTACAGTGTGAAGTGTGAAAATTTGACCTTTCGTAACTGATCGTCGGTATCGCTCACACTGTCAACCAATGCGGTTTGTTACAATCTGGTGTTTCCATCCAGTAGAGAAGCCGCCGTCTGGTGAAGTGAGTAAACACTCCCTGGAGGAAAAGAAGAGCGTTTCTGCAGTTGCCATTGATGGTACGTTCTCTGTACAGGAGCCATGTTGTGTACACTGTTAATTGCGAACACGGTTCTGGAGCACTTGCTGATTGTTAGGAGGAAGCGAAGAGTGAGGACAGAGCTTTGCAACTTGGGGTCCCTGAGAAGGAATGTGTCAGAGCAGAATGTGGTGAGATGGGATTTGATATGAATCCACTGAGTCATTAGAGGCAAAATGCAAAATGTTCTATTTAAAAAAAATAGCGAATAATGGCAGGCAACTCAGCTTTGTAAAGGGTAAGTCCTGTCTGCCAAGAATGTTGACTATCAGTATCAAGTGTAGTGGTATCTGATAGGCATCTGGACCTCAGCAGCCAACATATTGGACACCACCCACTCTGCTCTAAGGCATTGTTGATAACGGACTAATCTGATTCATCAGCGAGACTTGGACAGGCGGCTCAGACCAGATATTACTAGGGTGACAGATGTTTCCTACTTGCCTCCTGTTAGTCTTACGAGCCAAAGCCCTAATGGGGAGGGTGGTGCCTGAAGCCTGAAGCTCAGCATCGTGCTCTGCAAACACTCTGGGATGCTACCCTACGTGATGGGTGCTGTATAAAGCAAGTTGTTGTCGTAGGTGGCATACATATGTAGAACTCTCAGTCTGGTTTGAATGCTCTAAAGCAAGGTGATGCATGTGTTGGGCACCTGGCTATCCAAAAGAAAAAAAGATCTCGTTCACATTCAGCAAATGAATTGATGGAGCTAACTAATCTTTACGTAAGTAGATAAGGTGTAGCTCGCAGAATTTAGTAGCTTTGCTGCAGTCCAGTGTTTCCAGGGGTAATAATCCCTTCCAATAATAACAATAACTTGGTCACTAAATTCACGACTGTTTGTGGGACGCTGCTGTGCACCATTGGCTGCTGGGTTTTGCCCACAAAATATACAGTCAATTAACTTTACAGAGTGTTCTGTGAAGCGCTTTCAGATGTCTCTATGATGTGATAAGGCGCTGGGATAAATACAAAGGTTATTATTGTTATATTATTTCACGCAGAAGAAGAGAAACCATCTGAGGAATTGCCTGGTGAATCAGAGGAAGAAGAGAAGCCGGAAGCTGAAGTTCCTACTGAAGGTACGAGCTCTGGGAAGGAGAGTTTCTGTGCTGACGAGGCTGTTTGGTGACAGATAAAAGAAGGGTTTGTTGGAAAACACCCTTTTTTTATGCACTACCGGAGTCCCATAACACAATGGCTCGCCTCGCAAGTGAGAGGACCAGGGTTCGATTCCCGGGTGGGGCGAAACATTAGGTGTTTATTTCCTCCACACGCCTGGTTACCTCGCAGTATGTAGGAACCCAGCTGTTAGTCGATTGGTGGATCGCTTTCCGGGGGTAATAATCCCTCAAAAAAAATATAATAATAACGTGGTCACTCAATCCACGACTGTTTGTGAGACTCCACTGTGCACGATTTATTGCCGCGTTTCACCCACAAAATACATTGCCGACAATATATTCTCTGAAGCAATTTCGGACGTCTCAACAACATGATAAGGCACTATAATCAAATGCAAGGATTATTATTAACAACAACAAAATTACATTTGTAGGGAGGACGTCCTTAATCAAAAATAGCCCCTCATGACTTGTTGAATTAATTATCCTTCACAGAGAGTTTAATGTCAGCGTCAAAGGAAATCAATACTGTCTGCATCAGTGACCAAACACACGCGTCTTCCAGTAGGGGAGAAAAATGGAATAGAAACAGGAACTGTTGAAGTATTTAATCAGTCCATTACTCAGGGATGCCGAGTCTGATCATTTCTTATTTAAGAAACTTAGGTGAAGCAAAGTGAGGACGCCAAAGAAATAATAAAGAGCACGGAGAGTGTGTGTATAAAATAATAATAACCTTTGCTTTCGATATAGCGCCTTTCACGTTGGGAGGACGTCTCAAAGCGCTTGGCGGGATATACTGTACTAAAAAGTGATTGTATTTTGTAGGCAAGAGGTAAAACAGGCAATGGCCATTTAAAACTGAATCGGGTTTGACAATAAGATAGGATAAGTACACAGTGGAACGCTCAAATAGAATTGAGTTGTATGTTGTCTCTTAAGAGTCTCCGCCACTGTCTCACACCGCAGGCCACCAAAACCCTCATACACGCTTTCATTACATCGAGGCTCGACTGTGCAAACTCCCAGCTTGTCGGCCTCCCCAACTCCTCCCTCCACAGGCTGCAGATCATCCAGAAATCTGCAGCCCGTGTCCTCACCCCCACCAGGCTCCGTGACCCTATCACCCCCATCTTCGCCCGTCTCCACCGGCTTCCCATCACACAGAGGATACAGTTCCACATCCTGGTCCTCACCTTCAAAGCCCTCCGCGGTCTTGCTCCCCCCGACCTCTGCGACCTCCTAACCCTCTACCATCCAGCCCTCTCCCTCCCCTCAGCGGGCTCCGGCCTGCTTCATATCCCCCACCTCACCCGCCCCACGTCCTCCCAACTTGGAAAGATGCTATACAAATGTCATTTTGTTGTTGTTGTGCAGTGAAAATTGTAAATAATAATAATAATAATCCTTGCATTTGATATAGCGCTGTTCACGTCGGGAGGACGTCCCAAAGCGCTTCACAGAACACACTGTAAAGTGAATTGACTGTATATTTGTGGGCGAACGCGGCAGCCAATTGCGCAGAGCAATGTCCCACAAACAGTCGTGGATTGAGTGACCACAATTTTTTTTGGAGGGAACTGTTGTAGATTGAAAATGACCAATTTATTATTGTTTTTGGTTTTTTGGAGGGATTATTATTAGGCTCTGTGTGGAGTAAGGAAACTTGCCCAAGGTTTCGCCCTCTGCCTGGAATTGAACTCAGGTCTCTCACTTGCAAAGCGAGTGCTCTTACCACTGAGCTACAGGACTCCAAAAGACAATATGGTGATGTACCATCCCATTCGTGATGGTGCAGCTTTAGTGATTCACTATGATTGAATTTAAATAGAAAAATTAGGCACGATTAGATCTGTAAACTTCCTGTCATCTTCCTCCAGTGGCCGAGGCACCACCTCAAGAGTCCAAAGCAATCATCACACCTCCAAAGAAGATTTGCCGACCTGCTAAGAAGGGTATGTTCTCCGCACAGCCAATGTGATCCGTTACCGTCGACAGCTTGTGTTTCAGTATCGTTATCTCTATGTTGGTAGCCTATATTACAGGCCGGTTCAACCTTTTGGCTGCCGGGGGCCGGATAGCCTATTTGAGAAACATCTGCGGGCCTCACAAGCAATATTTTTGTGTAACATAATATTTACGGGTTATGGAGGGAGCGAGTGGGCCAGATGAAATGGAGGTTTGGGAGTGGGGGGGGGGGGGGGGAGAGGGTGAAGAAATTGGCTGGCAGGCCAGAATGTGGCCCACAGGCTACCAGTTGTGCCACCCTGGCCTAAAGGAACAACCGAGGCACATTGATCTCTGCTATTTCTACTAGCTCCTGGCTGGCAATCCTCGAGCTGGTAAAGAGACTTTACAAACAGTTTAAAACTCAACAGCTTTTGGACCAAACTTGCATTCCAGGTGCTTGTGATTTGGTGCTTCACTGAGTCTCCTCATCGGCCTTCCCAACTCTTCCCTTCACAAGCTGCAGATCATCCAAAACTCTGCAGCTCGTGTACTCTCGCGCACCAAGTACCTTGACCCCATCACACCCACCCTCACCCGACTCCACTGGCTCCCCATCCCCCAGAGGATCGAGTTCAAGCTCCTCGTCCTCACGTTCAACCTTGCCCCCTCCTACCCTCTCTGACCTGCTGACTCCCTACCAACCTGCCCGCTCCCTCCGTTCAGCAGGTTCCAGCCTGCTCCATGTCTCCCACCCGACCCACCCTACCATCAATGGCTGGGCTTTCAGCCTCTCTGCCCCCATACTCTGGAACTCCATCCCACAGACTCTTCGCCTCGCTTCCTCCCTTGTCTCCTTCAAGGCCGGTCTCAAGACCTTTCTCTTCAACCATGCCTTTGGTCTCCCTCCCACCTCTCTGCCTTCCCTCACCCCTACACCACCCCTCCCCTACGCTCGGGCCCGACACCTGACTGTTCAGCACTTTGGGACGTCCTCCAGATGTGAAAGGAGCTCTATAAATGTCATGTTGTTGTTGTTGTTGTTGTTGTCTCAGCAGCTTCCGTGTCTCTCTGTCATTTCCTGTCCCTCTTCTGCAGCAACCCACCATCAGTGGTCGGTCCTTCAGCTTCTCTGCTCCCACCCTTTGGAACTCCATCCCACATTCCCTTTGCCTCGCTCTCTCCCGTGCCTCCTTCAAGGAACGTCTCAAGACCCTCCTCTTCGACCTGACCTTCGGCCATCCTCCTAACCTCCCTGATCCCAACCCCCTCCTTGCTCGGGTCCAAATCCCTGACTGTCCAGCGCCTTGGGATGTCCTCCCAATGTGAAAGATGCTTCACCAATGTTATTTTGTATTGTATTGTAAGAACTAATGATTTGCATCAGCAGCTATCACCAACTTGCCCAGCTGATGACCTTCCAAGCATTTACCTAAGACATTGATGTCAGCGAGCTATTTGACGGTAGCATGAAATTATAGCCCTAATCTTATCCTCATTGCTGACCACATATGCATCTTCCAGAGGGGTGACAGGACATAACATGCCTTTGAGTTATTTTCTAGGTCATAATCCAGGATTGCTGACGGCAACTTTTTCTTTTCAAAACAAACGTGGATGAATAATTAACCAAGGCCAAGAAAAAGTGCCGAGGGTTCTAGAGAACATACCACAAAAACCCGCCAGTCATATCAAGGGTCATAACAAAAATTGTTATAAGTGCATCAAGAAAGAGAGAGCGAGAGTAGGAAAACAGGAATGGCCCATTTGGAACCAAATCTGATATGACAGTACTAAAAGGGAAATAGACAGGGGAACTCCAAGTTGGAACTAGCCTTCAGACCCAGTACTACAGGGCGACCAAAAAGTCTTATTTTTCAGCAAAGTCTATTCAAAAAAATCATAATTTCCTTGATGCTTATTAGATGTTATAATGGTATCGCGACTTTTTGGTCACCCTGTATAAAGGTATTATCGATATGGATGCAACATTCTATTAGTGGATTAGTCGCTTAGTATTGCAACTGATCAGATTTTATTAGGTGTGGCTAACTGTGTGTTTTTAAACTCTTTTCCTACAGTAGTCAAACCACCACCTGCAAAGAAGTGTCTTCCTAAGAAGGGTACGTTCTGTCTACAACCTGTTATTTGGTTATCATTGATAGCTCATGTTTCAGTATCACATCCTCATTGTCAAGTTCCCCATCTTAATAACCTCATAGATGCACTTAATAACCATAACCGTAGATAACTGTCGATTTCTGCTATCTTCAAACAATCAACTGGGAGAGAATACCCACGAGGAGAGTTGGGTACAGCTAGGTTAGGTATTGCTTATGAAAATAGGTTAGAAAATTAGATATTGCTAATTCTGTGATTTTCTTATCATGCACTATCTTCAAACAACAGTCAAGCCACCACCTGAAGTGCCCCAAGAAAGCATCAAGTCTCCAAAGAAGCTTTGCCGACCTCCTGCTAAGAAGGGTATGTTCTCTGTACGGCCGATCTGTTCCGTTACCATCAACAGCTTGTGTTTCAGAATCAGATCCTCATTGTCCAGCTCCTCGGTTTTCCCTCCATCGCAGGTAACCCTTGATTTCTACTCCCTGGAAACAATCAAAGGGGAAGCAACTATTTTGCAATATAATTCCAGTTCAGGGGAGGATAGAAACAGATGTGAGATAAAAGTAGGAGCTGAAGGAAGAGCCAGTTTCCATAGTTTAGTGCCATTGAACACTTGAAGACCTTCCTCTTCAACCGTGCTTAAGGTCACCTCCTCCTTCCCCTTGGGTTGGGCTCAGCCACTGTTAAGTGCTCCGAGGCACTACCCCGCATGACGGACGCTATATAAATGCAAGTTGTTGTGGTGGTGGTGGTGGTGATGGTGGTATAATAACGCTAGAGGAATAATGATAAGGAAATTGGCTTTAATCTCATTAGGAAAGAGTCGGTCAAGGAGGCAAGATAAACGTTTCAAAATTATGGAAGAATTGTTAAAGCTACTCCAAACACATTGTTCCCCTAGAAGCTCAAAACTATGGGAAGATTATCTAATATTCACATAGAATAAGTTATCTGAATTTGCCTCCCAAGCAAGACGACCCGGGTTCGATTCCCGGGCGAGGCGAAACCTTGGGCAAGTTTCCTTACTCCACACAGAGCCTAATAATAATCCCTTCAAAAACCAAACAATAATTAAACTGATCATTTTCAATCCACGACTGTTTGCGGGACACTCACTGCTGTGCGCAATTTTGCACAGTTCGTCCGTGAATCGTTGCCGCATTTATATCTCACCATTTCGCCCACAGATAAAGACAAAGAGAAACAAGAAGCAGATGAGGTTGAAGGCACAAAGACCGAAGAACAAGCACCTGAGAAGGATGAGTAAACCATTACATCATCAAAATCCATCTACCCTCCCAATCAACAGATATCAGCACAAATTCTATTTACGTTTAGTTTTAGGACATGTACCGTGGTCCTGAGTCTTCACTATTTTAATGATCGATTGTTGTATGAAATTAAAAAAAGACATATAAATGTCAGGCTGAATCCTATAAATCTACTGATATATTTGTACGCTTCTTGAACTCAATTACGGTTTCGCTTCCACAGCTCATCAGAAAGATCTGGATGAAGAGATGTGGAGTCCTGCAGTGTAGAGGGCTTGCCTCACAAGCAAGAGGACCTGGATTGGTTCCCGAGTGGAGTGAAACTTTGGGCAATTATAAGATTATAAGATATTTCAGCCCATTTGATCACGCAGCATTATCAGGGAAACATGATCCTCATCTGTGATATCAATCCAACAAGGACGGAAGGTACACCTGAATGCTTTAAAGGCAAATATTGCCTTGTCGATAAGATTCCAATTACAGGAATCAAATATGTAACAGATGTCATTCCTGTAATTCTAATAAATTTGGCAAGGTGAAAGAGCAGAGAAATTGGATTAGAGTAAATAGCTCCAGTTGGGGACCCAACACTAACAGATGCAATGGGCTGAATAACCTCCTTAATATAGAAATTTGTGTGCTCTTCAGGGTTATTAACAAGTGAAATTCTAGACAAATGGTACCATCTAGTGACCAAAAGGAGCTTAATAAGGGGAAGGTAGTGTTGTTTATCCGGATTTCAGTCAGGCCTTTGATACGGTTCCTCTTGAAAGGCTGGTACTGAAAATAAAGTGGGAATCAGTGGAAGTATCTTACAATGGATATGTAATTGACTGACTGATAGAACCCAGAGAGTGGTGGTACAGGGAATGTCGCCGGGCTGGGAGAATGTTACCAGTGGAGATCCACAGGGGTCTCTCTTTTATTTAACATCTTCACAAATGATCTGGAGCTAGGAATCACAAGCACAGTGGCTAAACTTGCAGATGACCCAAAGCTAATGAAGGTGGTGGATGGCAAAGATGAAAATGATTGGCTACAGGAGGGCTTGAACATTCTTGGGAATTGGGCAGATCGATGGCAGATGAAATTTAATGTAGAGCAATGCAACATGCTTTAAATAGGGACAAAAATCCAGGAAGGGACTATTATTTAAATGAAAGACAATCATCTGTAGGGAAAATGAAAAGGACCTGGGGGTCTTGATTGACAATAAATTGAAGCTCAGTAGCGAGTAAGGCAAAACCAATGCTGGGTCGTATTAAAAAGGAGATATTGAGCCAATATAAATCACGGGTGTAACCGCACTTGAATTCTGTGTGCAGTTCTGGTCACTGCAATACAAAAAGCAATTGAGAGGATACGGAGCAGAGCAACCAAAATGATTGAGAGGATGGAGGGACTGGACCATGAGGAGCGATGAGGTAAACTGGGCATGTTCACGCTGGAGAAGAGAAGGTGGAGGGCTGATATGATTACAGTCTTGCATATTCTAAAGGGATTAAATAATGTAGACAACAATGTTTTATCTTGTACTGAACCAGAAGAACCAGAGTAGAACCAGAGGACACGGCCTGCGGTTGATGGGGCGTAAATTCAGAACAAATATACAGAGGCGCTACTTCAGTGAGTGAGTAGTAAACGTATGGAACAGACTCCCTCGGGAGATACTGGAAGCCGAAAGTGTCAATTATTTCAAATTAGATTGATTTCTGTGAGGAAATAATATCTGGGGAGACAGTATATAGTTTGGGACACGACATGTTAAGCGACTGCCAGGATGGTGGAAGGCGAACTGCATGGACCTTGGTCTTCTTTCACCTTGAAAATTCCTATGTTCAATGTCTGTACAACAACTATAATTGCTCCATACAATCAAGTGTCGTCGTTAGTAAACTTCGAGCCCACTCACAGACCTTTCAAATGCACTACCACCTAAAGACAGCCGTACAGGTCAGCCCCATTGTAACGTGGTAGTTAAGATCCAATAAAATCCCAATACCAGGATACAATAGGCGGTCAGCATGTCCACATTCAATAACAGCTCACATGTATAGGGGGCCTTTCATTAAGGGTGATGTCTCAGAACGCTTTACAAAGACAGGGTTTGACGCCAAACAACAGAGAGGGGTCGGGGAAAGGGAGAGTGGCCGTAGGCACATTCAAAGTAGATTTTGAGGTGGGGCTTAAAGACAAAGAGAGAGGGGAGTGAGCCACAGAGATACGGTGGGAGTTCAACAGGCGAGGGGTACGGGATCCGAAGGATCAGCCACACATGGTAAGATGGAGCGGACGAGCCCGAGTTTGATAAGCAGCTGCGCGCCAGCAGTATGCAGGATGTGACATAAGCGGTGAACGCTCTAACCAATACGCTACAGGACGACAAGAATCCAGTCTGTGGCCAAAGTGTGCTTTGTGGGTTTGACGCTCACATGGGCTCTTGTGAATCACGCATAGCTGACAAACCACATCAGAGTGCAGGGAAGGCCAGATGCGTCTGAGTGAGATGAGATCATACCAGAAAGCAGATATCCTGAAACTTCAAACTGCTTCCTCTTTCAAGAAACATTTTCGGCCTCTGGATGCCTAATATAAAAGGGGTACAAAGTTCAGACGAAATGTAATTTTACAGTCCCAAGGTGGCTTTGTTTATCAGATATCTACGACATTCTTTGAAACACCCAAGTTTCTAGAAGCAAGGCTCAAAACGAACTTCACATACTTTCAGAGGGAGCTTTGCCCTCCGTTCAGTCGTGGACTGGAGAACATCTGTCCGGCTTGGATTGCACTCCTCGCAATGAGAAAGATCCTGGTTTACCCGAGTCAACGTGAAATCCCACATGCAGAAAGTGTGATCTGACAATCTAACCTTTAATTGAGCATGTTGGTTATTTCAGCACAGGTACCTTGTGACCAGCGACGGGCATTTGGACTGAGTGCGTGCTTAAACCAAATGGTGCAACATTTAGTGTTTACTGTTTTCATATCTTCCCCAAAAGTGCAGATCTTAAATGTAATAAATATAGATTTGATTAAATTGGCTACGGTGACCTATACGTTAACGAAAGGAAGGTACCAAAAGAGAAGGTAGGGCATTATTAAAAGCCTATGGATAATAAATAAAATAAATAATAATCTGGTCACTCAATCCACAGCTGTTTGTGGGATGCAATTGGCTGCCACGTTTCACCCACAAAATATGTCAATTCACTTTACAGTATATTCTGTGAAGCGCTTTGAGACGTCTCGAAAACGTGTTAAGGCGCGATATCAAATGCAAGGATTATTATTATCATCAAAGGTTATGTTACATTTCTTGGTAAAGGCTTCATTATAAAAATTCAGGAACCTGAAAGAGAAGGCAGTTCAGGTTTTCAGGAGATAAGAGTTGCTTTTGTGAACTGTGAGCACACATTAATTAATGGTTGCAGAAAGCCTTTGCAATGTAATAATTGGTGTAAGTGAATCTGAATTAACTGAAGCTAAAAACAGTATTTTTTACAGTGACCTGCACTTGTAGGAGGCAATGAAAACAGTATAAAAATACACGTTGAGATAAATTTGAATGAGTCATGTTGTCCATCCACCCCGTTACCACCAAGTGTTTCTACTCTCCATAATCACTGCTTTCTACTGGATCCTGTGGAGTCCTGAAGTATCGGTTAGAGCACTCGACTTGCAAGCGAGAGGACCTTGGTTTGATTCCCGGGCAGGGCGAAACCTGAGGCATGTTTCCCTACTCCACGTACCTCGCAGTAAGTAGGAACCTGGTCGTTAGTCCATTGGCAGATCACTTTTCCGGGGATAATAACCCCTACAAAACAATAATGATTATTTGGTCACTCAATCCACGACTGTTTGTGGGGCACTGCTGTGTGCAATTGGCTGCTGTGTTTCGCCCGCAATATATAGTCAATTAACTTTACAGTATATCCTGTGAAGCGCTTTGAAATGTCTCAAAGACGTGATAAGACGCTCTATTAAATACAAAGATTAATGTAACCCAGGACAACAAAAGAGCTACCTATCCTTCTGCCATCAATGGTATAACCGATGAAAAAGTCCTCTCGCTTGCGAGGCGAGCGCTCTAACAACTAAGCTACAGGACTCCATGGATTGCTGTTTTGGTGGTTCGGTTTAAGGTCCAGTGAGAGTATAATCGACTTAAAATCAAGTTCAATCGTATTACTTTATTTCTTTACAGAATCTGTTTGCAGAATATAAACGTATTACTTTGGGTGGCATTGACTGACTTTCTCTGCTCGAGTGTGACGTGCTGTGGGACATTGTCCCGTGTGAGGGGAGCTACATAAATGCAAGTTGCTGTTGTTCTGTGTGTGCCACTTGGAATTGTTTTATTTACTTTACTCTTGTTAAAAATAGTCTCTCCATTTTGCGTTGACCACAGCTTCTTAAACGGTCATGGCACAAGGTAGGGAAGTGATTAAACACATATTAAAATGGAACAAAGCTTAATTGTTGTGAAGATCGGGGACCTAGACTCGGTGAGATCATCAGAATCCTTCTCAAGAGCACCATCTGCACAAACTCAAATACAGACTCCTCTGGGATACTTCCTCATCAAAATCGTTCAGTGCCTGAACACACGCTGCATTTGCCCCCTGAGTGAACGTGGAAACAGGAGACTGGAAAGGTCGGCTGTGATGGTTAATGGTTTGGATTGACTGTTAACAGTACACAGAACAGTGACAATCACAGTCAAGACAACTGATCACTGGCACCAAACTGGAAAGTCCGGAATTTCACTTCAACAACAGCTTCGCTTATAAAACTGTCTTTCACTTTTGACGAACGCCTCAAAGCTCTTTAGAAGATGATCACCAAGCACGAAGCTAGAGGAGAGAGAACTGACTGAAGTCATGGTCAGAGACAGAATTCAGGGAGGGTTTTGGAGGGAAGGAGAAAAAGTCCAAAGCAAAGGGGTGTGTGTATTTATTTCAGGTCATTCAACATCAAACATGTCAGCCTAACTCAGTTAGTAGCACTTTCTGAAGGCTGTGTTTTCAGGCCCCTTCATGAGACTTTATGTGCTCCCATGTGAAGGTCGCTATATAAATGCAACTTGTTGTTCTGTCTCATAATAATAATAATCCTTGCATTTGATATACCACTTTTCACGTCTTCTCAACGTCTCAAAGCACTTCACAGAATATACTGTAAAGTGAATTGACTGTATATTTGTGGGCGAACACGGCAGCCAATTGCGCACAGCGATGTTCCACAGTCATGGATTAAGAATGACCAATTTATTATTGTTTTGTTTTCGGATTATTATTAGGCTCTGTGTGGAGTAAGGAAACTTGCCCAAGGTTTCGCCCTCTGCCTGGAATTGAACTCAGGTGTCTCGTTTGCAAGGCGAGTGCTCTAACCACTGAGCTACAGGACTCCACTGGCTGACAAGTTGGGGCAGACACTCCACTGAAATGCTAATAAAGCACTGCATTGTAGGTTTGTCTTTAAGATGAGACGTTGAACTGAGGTTAATTCTACCTGTTCAGATGTGAATCCATTCAAAAGGAGAAGGGAGTTTCTGGTGGTATCCTCGCCAAGAATCCTTCAGGTAAATTGGTCATTTATTTCATGGTAGTGTGTGAGATCCGTTGGCTACAAATACACAATCACTGAACTTGGCAGCAATTAGCTCTAAAGCACTTTGACCTTATTAGTCACATTATCAAATGTTAGGATTATTTTAAAAAGAGAAAAGGTTTGACGTGGAGCATATCCCTTTGTCATGAAAGATTAACCCAAAACATCCACCCCTTCGGATGCTGCCTGACTTCATAGAATCATAGAATTATACAGCACAAAAAGACACCCATTCGGCCCATCATGTCTGTGTCGGCTCATTGTAGAGCTTCCATATCAACCCCTCTCTCCCCCGCTCTCTCCCCATAGCCCTGCCAACTTGTCCAGTGTTTTATAAAGGTTCATCATAACTTCCTGACTTTTGTATTCTATGCCCCTATTTATAAAGCCTAGTATCCCGGATGCTTTTTTTGAAATCATGGCACTATTTAAAAGGAGAAGGGAGTTTCCCCCGGTGTCCTGGCCAATAATCCCCATTCAATTTATGGCTGCTGGCAAACATTTGCTGTACACAAATTGCCCACCGAATTTGCCGACAAATACACACTCACTGCACTCTACGGGAAAATCCTGTTGAGTACTTTGAGACTTCTCAATTCTCAAGCTCAAGACTTCAACGAGCATCTCTACCAATGAGATGAATGTCAATGCCAATGTCGGTCGGATTGTCTGCTGGAGCGGTAAATAGGATCTGATCCATGTCCGGGGGAGGAGGGAGGTGGGTGGGGGGGGAAGAAGCACTTTGTGTGAAAGCGGAGGAGCTATCTCTCCTCCCACCATCAATGGTATAACCGATCTATAGATTAACGAACAGCCCAACATTCTTTAATTTTTTTTATATAATGTATTAAAGCAGATTTACAATGTCTCAGAAACACGACCTGTATTCATGGTACAAATTTGATTTGCTCTCCACACACACGGTCATCTTTGAGCCTCTCTCACATACCCTCCTGGCACCATTAAGAGATGCAAGGTGGCCCTGGAAGATGACCATTCCACCTCTTTGCTTCATGGCTTAGGGACAAAGACCAAGAGCTTCAAACTTTACAAAGTCAAACCTGCGCTCTTCATAAGAGCACTATCATGTAGCACCATTGGAATAGAAACTGTTTCATTACTGAGCACCGGGTAGGTAAGAAGATCACAAGCAGATAACAACTCTTTAAATTGTGTTCCCCATCGGACAGCAAAGGGTTTCTAATAAATTCTTAGGGTTGGAAAGTGGAAAGCTCCAAATCCTAAAATAGCATCTTTTATTGCTCCCCTCTTGATCAAAGTGAACTATTCAGGACAACGGCACAAGCTGAACATGGCAATGGAGGGAAAAAGACTCAAGACTGTGACATTATCAGTAGAACTGAACAGGTTGCAGCAACGAGAATAAAATGGCATGATGTGGGGTCGTGGTTTACACGTCGGATGGTCATTTTAATGGGAGATCCTTTTGGTATTGGAATTAAATTGCTTTTGAAAGCAGGTTTACGTAACTGGAGCTTTTCCTCATTTCCCACTGGGTAATAAGGCTCTCACAGAGTCCAATTCTATGATCACCAAATCAAAAGCACGACAAAAAGTTTTGTCAAATAATCTGCGTCAATGATGCAATAAGTGCTATGCAGAGCGAGTTATACCCCAGGTTAGCGAGCAGACAAGAGAATACCGTTCACATATCTGCTGGGTGGAATTAAACATTTGCCTAAGTGTCCATTTTGCACTAATTGTTTATCTGTGTAATAATGATCAGAACCAAAGTGTACACTAATAATAAATAAGATTTGTTTTAAAACGTTTGCTGTGTTTTACACTGCTTTCCAAAATCCAGCCACCTTAATGTCTCAAGGACAATATACAGTAATTCACAGAAACAATGAATAAAGAGTGAGTGCCCACCTCAGCAGAGCAAGGAGCAAGTCAAGATCCAATTACCCCATCAACGTATCCCTTAGTTACAAAGTAGTAGTAACCCACATCTACTCCCAATCTGATTCAAATGCTTTGCATGAATGTGGCAGTCCACCCAAACCCAAACGTAATCCAGATTGGAACCATGCCGTTGGCAGATCAAACCTCGACACTAAAACAGGTCTGGATTCAGCTCCTGAGGAAATAGAAGCCTGAAGCCTGAGTCAATTGGGCTGATTTTGCAGCCAAACTGCACTCTGTGAAGAAAACTCACTGGTCTCACCAGCCTCGTGCTGAGCTACAGACAAGGGAAGAGGGAGATAACATGGATTCGAATCAACTTTTTTTGGTAAATGGAACTCCAGCCTTTCAAATACAAAAAACAAAAGTCTATTTTGCAGCAAACAGCTGCACCATCTCCCTCAAGCTAAATACTAAAGCAGGTCTTAATGCCAACTTCACTGACTTTCCGCACCGTAATATGGGGAAAATGTTACAATTAGTGATCTGACATCACTGGAGCTTACTCCTGGCGTTATGTCAGTCTCCCAGCAATTACCTCTGACAGCCTCTAAAGTAGTCAAATCAAACCCATTAAATAGGTCGCTCATTCAGGCAAATTTGCTCAGTAAAGGGGAGAGTTATCAAAATATACACATAGCTGTGTATTTAGCTAGCCTTTGCCAAAGCTTTAACACGCTGCAACATTTTGTAAAGAAATCTTTCTCTCTCAACCCACATCTCTCCCCCCCCCCCACCTCCCCCATCCTCCAACATGAATTTCAATTCCTGTGATATCAGGTATAGGGACATTTCTGTTTAGGATCTGTTCATCACCAGAACAACATGGGGCTGAACAGAGGTTTAGGATTGTGGGAAACAAAGTCGGCTAAATAATAGTCTTAAAATGTGTTCCCGTGCCTCAATGTTTTACCTGGTGGTATTGACAATACGTAATGCCGTGGAGGATAATAAAAGGAGGAATATCCATTTTATTCTATATCGGTTTTGTGGGATAATGCAGATTTAATTGCAGGGTTTCTCCCCCTGCCCCTCCCCCATGTATACCTCCAAATATGAAAATCATACTAGTTATTGTACATCATCCACAATTTATACTAAAATAAAGTGGAACACCTTTCCATTTCAAAGCTCAAAATACAGCTAATATTTTCAAAAGCCATTGTAAACACTATGCTCATGTCTGTCTATTAAACATCATATAATACAATCCCAGATTTCATTAAAAAGTCAATACATATTTTCTTAATAATTAATTTTTGTCTTTTTTTTCCTCCTCTCTCTCTCTCGTATTCAAAAAAATGGAACCATTAGGAACACAAAGGACTTTGTGACCACCTCATGATCCCTTTAACAGAACTGTTACTAGAAAAAAATACATTGAGGGGGGGGGGAAAAAAAGCAACGAACTAAAGCGTCCACTCAATCACAGTACAAAGCTGTCATTATTAGGTGTGACAAAATCTAAGGCATCTCTTATTAGAAAACGGACATCTGTAAAGTTACACCTGTCTTTTTACAGGAGGAATGCACAGTGCAACTTCAGCTGCAGTGAATATATTTGCTCCTCTTACTTTCACTTTTTTTTTAACTCTATTGTCCTCTCGTTCTCGCCACTGTCGTGTCCAGACGCCGAGGACCGATCCGACCCCATCGTTCCAGCTCTTCTGCGTGGCGTTGAGTTCCTGGCGATGGGGTTATCGGGGAAACCACCTGTCCGACCGCACAGGGGCAGGAAGCATCAGTCAAGGAAAGACCCAACACCTACTCCCCACCCCCCACCCCCCCCCCCCGCTATACTGCGAAAACTTTTTTTTAAAAAAAACAACACAAAACATTGTTCGATTTCCATTTTGGGCCGTGCCGGAGCCGGACGGTCCCCCACACCGGAGTCTTATACCAAGTACTTTGTGTTCAAGTGTGTTTTGTAGTGTTTGGTCAGGTGGTCACTCCTCATGAAACGCTTGTGACACTGTCCACACTCAAAGCGCTTGTCACCTGCAACAACCAAAAAGATGCACAGTCGTACACCAACCTCACACGTCATCACCACAACAACAACAACAAATTACGTCTGTAAGGCGCCTTTCGTGTCGGGAGGACGTCCCAAGGCGCTGGACAGTTAGGGATTTGGACCCGAGCAGGGGGGTTGGGATCAGGAGGGGACGGAGGGCAGGGAGGATAAGGTGTACGAGGGTGACCGAAGGCGCGGTCAAATAGGAGGGTCTTGAGATCTGCCTTGGAAGGAGGCGAGGGAGTGCGCGAGACGAAGAGACTGTGGGGTGGAGTTCCAAAGGGTGGGGGCAGAGAGGCTCATTGGCGTACAATTGTATGACAATCCTACATATTACAATTCAGCTTTCCAAATCCTACTCTTCAGCCAACACCTGGCATTTTCTGAAACATTCAAACTCTTCTTTAAGATATTCCACTCACACATACTGTTAAGTTTTCTCCCTAAGGAAGACTACTTTTGGTGGGAAAGTCTATTCACGTATTTGCTGCTTTGTATGAAAGTAAAACTCTTATCATGAAGCTTGACAATTTTGTGCTTCTGTCCCTTGTTAATGTGATTTCAGCGCCTTGGGACATCCTCCCGACGTAAATAAGTTCAATTATCAGTCTCCTCTCACAACAGAATGCTTGAAATATTGCTCTTCTCTGAACTCCCCCTCAAGCAGCAATGTACTTTTAAAGGCTCGGTCTGCCAAATTTGGAGTAATATTCCAAGTATGCCTCCCAGCAAGATATACAGGAGAAAAATAATATCTTGAAGGACTTATGATCGTTTTTTAATCCCAGTGCTCAGTTAGGATCATGAGTCCACAAAGGCTTTATTTTAGCACAACTGCCTCAAACTGACTTGATATGTTCACTGAACGGTCAATACAGGCTAATGTTCAACATGAAGCTCGTGTTCCCAGAACCTTGGGAGTGGCAGCTACAATGAAACTTCCCTTTGGGAACGCTGGGACCCAAGGTGCTTTCCATGCAGCAAACACTAATGGTGTATTTAAAGGTGGCTTCCCTCATGCTGGGCAGTGTGGGTGTGAGCTGCACTTACCTGTGTGAGTTCTGGCATGCCGCTGTAGCTCATCGCTGCGAGTGAACCTCTTCCCACAAAACAACCAGTTGCAGGCGAACGGACGCTCTCCCGTGTGTAAGCGAACGTGCGCTCTTAACAAGGATGTTTTCCGAAATACCTTCTCGCAACCTGGAATGTGGCAAATGTGCTTCTTCTTCCCGGGCTCTCCACTCCTAAGTGCACAGGAAAGCGAGAATGGAATGGGATTCATTCCAGGAAACATACAGTCAATTTGCTTCACAGTATGTTCTGTGAAGCCCTTTTGAGACGTCCAGAAGACGTGATAAGGCGTTTTATCAAATGCAAGGATTATTGTTATTAATAAAGTCCTTAGAACTGGGGAAGTAACCATTGCTGCTCTTATTCTATTTCATTTTGCTTTGAGGTGCTGCAATTCCCACTGGACGATGCATTTGTCAGGCTCTGTCACGTGCTGGGTGCTAGCGTTCTCTTCATATTTTGCTTTTAAAATCACAACTTCAGTTAACAAAAGAGCTAACAATGCAGCCTTTAGGGGAAGGGGAGGAGGAAAGCAATAACATCGAGCTTGGTTGCCAAGGCAATTTATAATTAAGCTCTTGGAATATCAACAGTACGAAAAATCTAACTAAAAAAAATGAAAAACAATTGATTACCAAAACTATACCAGGGAATAAAATAACGAGAGAAAAGTATCTGGAAAAATGGGTTAAGGTGCAGAAACTGGCTATTATTATTTTGACAGTGAAATCAAATTCAAATCCTGATCTCATCAATCTCCTGTCCTCCACATATTTTTCCCTTTTGTCTTTCTTTCCACGCCCCCTTCGCTGTTTTTCCTTATAAACTGCTCCCTTCCAACATCACCCAGTTCTGACAAAAGTCATCGACCTGAAACGTTAACTCACTTTCCTCTCTCCATAGATGCTGCCTGACCTGCTGAGTGTTCCCAGAGACTTCTGTTTTTAAATCAAATTTTAAGTCTGTTTCAATTAATGATAAATTATGATTAAGTGGCTCTTGACCCAGTGGCGCCAGCCTTTGCTGATTCCTGCCAAGAATGGATGCAAGAGCAGGTGCAGATTAGTTTCTTCCAATGTACTCAGTCTTTGCTTCATCAACAGTTGTGCCTTCTGCACAAATAAATGCCATCAACAATTTGCCGTAAACTCTGAATGGCCCAGTCAGAAGTCGAAATCAAAGTCCCCTCCAGATCATTATTCAGTGACCCTTGCCAGAAAGACTTGTGTCAGACATGAGTTAGTCTCAACTACCTTCATCTGGAACAAAATTAAAGCCACTTTAATAATAATAGTAATCCATGCATTTGATTTTACATCTTCGAGACGTCTTAAAGCGCTTCACAGAATATACTGTAAAGTGAATTGACTGTATATTCGTGGGCAAAACACGGCAGCCAATTGCACACAGCTTTTTGTTCAGTTCTTGCCTCTAGCACAAACTTCAACCACCTCTCTGGCTCCTCACATCAGCTAACAAAGCCTTTGTTTGACTTCCCGGCTCAGCTTCATACCCTACATCGGTTCTTGACCAAGACTGCCTTCTTGGGAGTCCTGTAGATCAGTGGTTAGAGCACTCGCCTCGCAAGCGAGAGACCTGGGTTCGATTCCCGGTAGGGTGAAATGTTGGACAAGTTTCCTTACTCCACCTGCCTGTTTACCTAGCAGCAAGTAAGAAACCGGTTGTTAGTCGATTGGCAGATCGCTTTTCCAGAGGTAATAATTCCTTCAAAAAAAATAATAATAATAAATTGGTCACTTCAATCAACTGTTTCTGAGACACTGCTGTGTGCAATTGGCTGCCGCGTTTCGCCCACAAAGTATAGTCAATTCACTTTAAAGTATATTCTGTGAAGCACTTTGAGACGTCTCGAAGACGTGATAAGGCGCCATATCAAATCCAAGGAGATTATATCTCCAGAATTACCTGCTTATGTTCCTATCTTATCCCCTCTGCAGCAAATCCTCGTCCATGCTTTTGAGGCCTGATTTCTCCATTGCTTCAACCACACCCCAATCCAGCTCAATCCTCCATAAGCTCCAACTCACCCACACACCAGAGCCCATAATCTCTCCAACACCAGGTTCATCTACCACATCTACTTCCTCCTGATCTTTGCCAAGATCCACTGATTCCCAAATCCTCATCATAGCAACTTCAAGATCATCATCCTGACCTTCAAATCCCTCCACTCTCTTGTCACTCCCAAACTCTACAATCAACTCCAGCCTTATCCTGCTTGTGTCCTCCGCTCTTCCAACTCTTGGTTGTTGCTTGTTCCTCACATTCCCTCTATCCCAACATTGCTAGCCAAACTTTCAGCTCCCATGCCCTATACTCCACGGAACTCTCTCCCTAAATGCCTTTGCCTTGTACCATCTCGCTCCTCCTTCAATTCCCCTTAAAAAACTTCTCACTATAACTGTTTCTTTGGTCTCTTTGGCCTTAAAAATTCCCCACTCGTCTCTCTTCGGCAAACCCTATTGTTTCTGTTAAGAGCTTTGAGACGTTCATTCTATATGATAATCACGAAAAAGGTACAAGTTGTTGAAGGCTTCCCTCAACTTCAAGACTCCTTTGTAATTAGTGTGGAACATTGTGTCAGTGTAGCCAAAGGGAACGTAAATCAACCGTAAAACCAGTGCTAACCTTTTCTCGCCATCTTTGCAATTTGGACACGTGCACGCCATTCGCTTCATCTTCTTATTCTGCTGCCCTTGGATCTCATCAGAGGGCAGGGTTTGCTCCATCTGCAATTGGCTGATCTGGCCTG
Source organism: Callorhinchus milii (assembly GCF_018977255.1). Classification (NCBI taxonomy): domain Eukaryota; kingdom Metazoa; phylum Chordata; class Chondrichthyes; order Chimaeriformes; family Callorhinchidae; genus Callorhinchus; species Callorhinchus milii. The sequence continues at coordinate 484,021 of NW_024704764.1, forward strand.
GACTCAACCCACTGATGGTAATGTTGTTAGCAGACACCGGAGACATAACGCCCGTTTGCATGTTCAACTGTTGTTGTCCTGTCAAGGTTTGAGCAAAACAATGGATTTTTCTCTTTTTCTCCATTTACATGGATAGAAGTTGCATTTATAGTTGCATTTGGCCAATTAAAGGTCAGAGACATAGCCCTATATTTTATCCAACAGACAATAAAAGTTCGTAAGTGACTCAGTTTGTTAAGTCACAAAAACCTGGAAGATTCCACTTTGGTCCCAATTTTAGTCAGTTGATGTCAGCAGGACGCGCATTAGGGCAAAAGTAGTTAGGCTTCCCTCTCTAGCTCATTAACTCTGCTGATGAATGTGTGTCTCTGGAACTGACTCGGCTGTGAGGCCCAATCGCTGGGAAACATCTCACAATGAAGAATGGCCAATTGGGCAAGGAACCAGGGACACACATAGAGCTGTATCTCGGCATAGATAAGGAAAGCAACGAGAGAGAGAGAGAGAGAAGAATCAATAACTCATAAATTCTCACCTCCTGCATTGGTGACTGTCACGGGAACTCCTGGTACCTGGACTCCATTGATGCTGATGGTCTGGATGGTCTGGCCTGCAGCAAACTGTGCATTGTTCAGGCTGATAGAGCCGCCAGCTGGCGCAATCCTGGGCAGTGCATTCCCTTTGCGGATCATAGACCCCGTGGTGGATCTCTTCCCTCCTCCGGCTGGTGCGATCCGTGGTAAAGAGCTGCCCCCCGAGGTGGTGGTGGTGGTGGTGGTAGCTTGCTGAATTGCTGAGGTGTTCTTCACCTGCAGGGTCTGCCAGTTGACCTGCCCTGAAGGGGTCACCGACTGGGCTCTGATGATCACCGGAGTGGATGGCTGCTCGCTCGTCTGAACCTGGAAGTTCTGAGGGGATTTCTGAGGGACGGTGGGAAGGGTGTGACCACTCATGGAGGCTGCCTGGACCACGCGGATGGCCTGCTGAGGAATGGTCTGCATCCCCTGCTCCTGCTTCAACACCTGTACTTGTTGCAGAACATTGGAGCCTGGGCTCTGGACAAAGAGCATGTTGGATCCTGCTTGGATGGCATTGCCCGCGGAGCTCTCCACCAAGGTCACCGTCTCTGCTACCGCCTGTGTATTTGCTGATTTCCTTCGGGATCGTTTGCCTACCTTTGAGGGAGCTGCACATATTGTGTCTCCGGTCAGATGGATTGTCGTTCCATCACCAGCACCCATCAAGTTACTGACGGGCAATGACAAAGCCACATTTCCACCACCCTGCAACTTAATGACATTGCCTGGGGTTTGCAAAGCTGTGCCCCCTACGTTCATCTTCTGCACCTGGACGGGGAGGGACACGGCCGGTTTGATTTGCATTGACTGGGGACAGATTTTCTGGGTGTTGGTCACAGGGACTGTGGTTATGATGGCTTGGTTGGTCCCTGGAATGATCTGGATCTGACTCGTCATATTCTGCTGGATGTTGGCAATCTGAACAGATTGTCCACCGATGGTCTGAACCTGGGGAATCACCTGATATTGAACGTTCCCTGTCGGCCGGGAAGCTTTTTGGACGACTGGCTGATTCTGAATGGCAAAAACTAACTGTCCCGTACCAGGAGAGGTAATGGTGGGAGTGCTGATCTGAGACCCCTGGATCTGAAAAACCTTTCCGTTGGCGGATATAAAGCTAATGTTGCTGCCACTCTGTCCGTTGGGCGCTGGTGCGGGCTTCAACAGTGGTAGCTTTTTGGCCACCACCTGCACCGCAACGGGTGACGGAGAGACCCCGACTTCTGCGGCTGGTGGTCCAATCTTACTGCAGGTGGCAGCGAGGAGAGCAAGTGGCGATGGCTGTGTATCCTACAACAGGAAGTGGAAAGGAAAAGGAAAAGCCTGAATATTGCAGTGTTTCTCAGTCCTCTCTCTAAGAAACTCTTAGGCAGGACATCTTCACGATAGCTCACAACATATTATGTAGAGGAGCTTGTCGCATCTCGCTATTGATTTATTTATTAATTTATCGAGTTTCAATAAAAGATGGTCTAGGTCATAAACAGCTACCTGCTAATAAAGATATCACCAGAGTAACCCAGGAGTAACGCATTCAAAAGGCAGATCACAGGTCAGTACCGGAATTCAGACCTAACCGGATTGAGCCCAATTGTCTGCCCCGTTTCGCCCACAAAATATACAGTCAATTCACTTTACAGTATATTCTGTGAAGCACTTTGAGGCGCCTCAAGATCGTGATAATGCGCTGTATCAATTAAAGGATTATTATTATTACTTCATTACAAAAATGAAAAGTCAAAACTGCTGATAAACAATATGAAGGGTACTATAAAAGAATCCAGTGAAATTGGCTAGAGAATGGGAGACAGCACCCAGGGTAGAGATACAAGGATCAGTCCTCAGCACTCCGCAATGGGGTTCCACAATGACTGTTTAAAAGCTCTTTAGCATTAAGGAACATCCCATTAAATTCAAATAGTTTTCATTGGAAAACAGATTGAGAGGTGACATGACCCTGATTTTCACAATGCTCAGACGGTCATAATGCAGCTATTGAAAGTAGGTATTGTAATGCAGTGAAAGATTCATGAAACTGTGCTTTCAGTACTGGAGTACAGAATTGTTTTGTTTCACTTGTGACTGAGAACAAATTTCCCCACAGAATAGTAAACTTATGGAAAAAAATCAAAGCATGGAGTCCTGTAGCTCAGTGGTTAGAGCACTCGCCTCGCAAGCGAGAGCACCTGGATTCAATTCCCGGGCAGGGCGAAACGTTTCAGCGCTTTGGGACGTCCTCCCGACGTGAAAGGCGCTCTAATGTAATTTTGTTGTTGTTGTTGTTGTTGGGCAAGTTTCCTTACTCCACAAGCCTCTGTTTACCTAGCAGTAATTAAGAACTTGGTTGGTCGATTGGCGGATTGCTTTTCCGGGGATAATAATCCCTTCAAAAGAAATAATAATAATATGGTCACTCAATCCACGGCTGTTTGTGGGACACTGCTGCGCGCAATTGGCTACTGGGTTTCACCCACAAATATACAGTCAATTCACCTTACTGTATATTCTGTGAGACGTCTCAAAGACGTGATAAGGTGCTATATCAAATGCAAGGATTATTATAATTCACGGACAGCAGATTAAAGGATAAAGGTTAGGAACTTCCTTTTACTACTAAGCCTATGTCTACTTATAAATGGCTCAGATTTTGCTGCTGTAAACTCGCTGTCTGTTTATGAAAGTTGTAAAGTACTGAAACACAATCACATACTCTCTTGAGTATGGCACAAAGGAAAAGTGCAATGCAACTGGTCATAACCAAACAATTGTTACATTGACATGTTGGGAGGTTTGCTTCATGGTCAGGGAGAAGTTTTAATCTTCCCTCTGATTACTTAGCTCCCTCAGGAGATTGGGTAAATTGCAAACTGTTCAAATTACATTTTGTCCACTGAAAGGGCAGGGCACAATTAGTCAATTAGACACATAGACATGTTTGGTCCACGTTTTCTTCGAACCGTGGTAGAAAGGGTGGTGGAAACAGATTCAGTAACAGATTTCAAAAAGGGAATTGGGTAAGTACTTGAAAAGGAAAAATTTGCAAGGCTATGGGGATAGAACGGGGGGAGTGGGACTGACTGGGTAGCTCTTCCAAAGAGCCAGCGCAGGCACGATGGGCCAAATGGCCTCCTTCTGTGCTGTACTGTTCTGTAAAACTCATCAAGCAGAAAAGGTTTCCTGTTTCACACGCCTTGCCACAGGAGCTGCTCTCTCAGTAATAGCACAGCATACCATGACATGAAAGAAATGAACCCCAATGTAAAGTGAAAGTCTCTCATCGAATGCTCCAAGCAATACAGATCTACTCAGCAGATAGAGCACCATTCACTGAGAACACCAATTCCATAGTTTCTCTGTCGCAATGTAATGGAAACTCCGAGAACCCATTTAATTTTCGTAACTCCTGGGCCTTCCTTACCTCAGTCACGGTAGCGGCTGCTGGCTGGAGGTACTCACTGGGACTAACAGCGGCGGTAGCAGCCATACTGTCTTGTTGGTCTGAAAAGAGCAGAGAAATATATTATATTACAATGCAAGAACCCAAGGATTCAGACACCAGTGAGGTCTTTGCACTATACATTCATGTGGAGAACTCTTCCTCTTTGGATCCTGTTTTCTAATGCACCGTCACACATGCAACATTTTCTTGTCTATTTCTGCCACCCTCTCCCTCTTTGATCCACTTTGCACCCCTGATCCGCACTCAACCCTTGCTTCATGTCCCCGACTTCAGCCTCTCTGCCCCCACCCTCTAGAACTGGATCCCACAGTTCCTCCGCTTCGTCCCCTCCCTTGCCACCTTCAAAACCTGCCTCAAGACTCCCCTCTTCGACCATGCCTTCGGTCACCCTCCCAACCCTACTCACCCGCCACCCCTCCTGATCCCAAACCCAGCTTGGGTGTGGATCCGACTGTCCAGCACCTTGGGACGTCCTCCTAACGTGAAAGTCACTGTGTAAATGTAATTTGTTGTTGTTGTTTACTCCCCTCGAATTTGCTCTGTAGCACTTCCCCAGTGCATTACACTGTTTATGGTTTCTCTGTAAAATTGCCTTTGCCTACTCTCAATCATCTTTCCTGGCAGTTTGGGATTCTGGTAAGCGATGCTCCCCTCTGAATAAGATGTGCTACCACCTTTGATCTCTCTATCCTCAATCTTTCCTCTCTCCCTCACCAGTCCTTCGGTGAAATACAAATTGCATCAACAGCCACAAAAAATCGTTCAAATATAATTGCCTGTTTCAAGAGTTATATATTCACCCTCCTGTTGAAGACATCGACTCGTACTAGGATGTGGTCCACAAGAGTCAACTACCTTTTAATACCTCATCAGACTGGTCATTTTTCATAATCAACGAAAGGCAAAATACTGCAGATGCTGGAAATCTGAAATAAAAACAGAAGTCACTGGGAACACTCAGCAGGTCAGGCAGCACCTTATCCTCTCTCCATAGATGCTGCCTGATCTGCTGAGTGCTCTCAGCGACTTGTGTTTTTATTTGGTCATTTTTCTGGATTCTACACAGACCGTATCCAACAAAGCGTAATGTTACATCATATATTTTATAATTATAGACTAACATCCTTATCTGCTTGGAGAAAGTTGTGCAGAGTTATCTTCAATGTCATTTTTCCCTCCAGGAAAGTGACTTTCAAATAAATGTCGTAATTTCTTTCCTGGGACAGAAAACACACATTTCTCCTCAGATGTGATGTGCAGGGAAAGGATGGGGTATATACAGCCTTTTCAACTCATAAAGACCACCTTGGTATCTCGAGCTGCTCGAGTGCACTGTCATCCACACACGATAATCTATAAATCATATTGATCCAAGTTCAAATATTGAATCACCATCGTGGAAGCTGGAAGGCTGTAAGATGACCTCATGGTCCCTTGCAGATCCACTAGGAGATTCGTGATCACATTAATAATAATCCTTGCATTTGATATAGCGCCTTTTCAAGTCTTCGCGACGTCTCAAAGCGCTTCACAGATTGTGGCTTGACTGTATATTTTTTGTGGGCGAAACACAGTAGCCAACTGCGCACAGCAATGTTCCACAAATAGTCGTGGATTGAGTGACTAAATTAATAATTTTTAAAAAAAAGTTTTGAAGGAATTATTACCCCCAGAAAAGCGATCCACCTATCAACTAACAACCTGGTTCCTACTTACTCACAAAGCTCTTTAGGAGAAAATAAAAAACATTTGGGCAAGCAACTGTATTTTTATTCTCTCCCCTTCTCTTGTGAAGACTGCCTCGTAAACCACTAAGGATATTGAGTACCTTGTCTGGCAGCAGTTTGTCGTGGGAGTAATTGTCAGTAAACTGTTCTAGGAGTAAACTATCACATCTATGCCCGCTCCCATTATACCCAACACACATACATACTCACATCACTGAAAACTCAAGGTTAAAGGTTATGGCCACGATTATTTTAGTGAGGATGTAATCTCTAACTAGTTGCGATGCAACGATGTTGAAATTGCCCAATTTACTGGAACTCTGCATTTTAAAACCAGCAGCACAGTTCCAATAAGACCTGCACAAGGTGCAGCGCAGCCCTTACAGCAACGTTGCACATCTCAGCAAGGGATAGCAATCAATAATATTAACAATCCTTGCATTTGATATAGTGTCATCACATCTTTGAGACGTCTCAAAACTGCTCAAACAGAATATACTGTGAGGTGTAGAGTCTGTGTATTTTGTGGGCGAAATACAGCACACAATTGCACACAGCAGTGTCCCATAAATGATCGTGGATTGAGTGACCAAATGATTCTTTCTTGATATTTATTCATTTTGGAGGGATTATTAGTACTGGAAAGCAATTCGCCAATCGACTAACACCGGGGTTCCTACTTACTGTAGGTAACAGCGTTATAATATAGCACGTTAACAAAGTAATATTACATCATCACGGTGTTAAATTACTGCGATCTCTTTTACAACATAGTATTTCTGTACTCATTATAAAAGTCCTTTCATAAAGCACGTTACAGGACATAATACAGAAACACGATTATCAAGTATCACAGAGCAGGATGACAAAACTCTTGTATAAAATATAAAACAATATCACAGTAAAAAAATTATAATTTGCTATGGAAAACAGGATAGTGCATTACTGTGGTACCAGAATAGCTTAACAGTAAACATTACTTATTACAAAACAAACCCTGATACAATAACTAATGTACCAATTTATACTACAGTGCAATATATTACTGTACAACCCACTGTAAAGCATCAATACACCCCCCCCCGCCCACCCTGATCACAGCACCCCCCCGCCCCACTCTGCTCACAGCACCCCCCCCCACCCACCCACCCTGCTCACAGCACCCCCCCCGCCCCACCCTGCTCACAGCACCCCCCCCCGCCCACCTGCTCACAGCAACCCCCCCCCCCCCACCCTGCTCACAGCACCCCCCCCCGCCCCACCCTGCTCACAGCACCCCCCCCCCGCCCCACCCTGCTCACAGCCCCCCCCCCGCCCCACCCTGCTCACAGCACCACCGCCCCTCTCTGCTCCCAGCCCCCCCCCACCCTGACTCACAGCAACCCCCCCCCCCGCCCCACCCTGATCACAGCAACCCCCCCCGACCCCACCCTGCTCACAGCACCCCCCCCTGCCCCACCCTGATCACAGCACCCCCCCCACCGCCCCACCCTGACTCACAGCAACCCCGCCCCCCCCACCCTGCTCACAGCACCCCCCCCCCCACCCTGCTCACAGCACCCCGCCCCACCCTGCTCACAGCACCCCCCCCCACCCCACCCTGCTCACTTGTTGATGTTATTGCCGGGAGCTCAGCGGTTGGTTCTCTTGCTCTATAGGGGAGGTTACCAGCTGCGGCCGGAGACCATGGAGTTCTGGCAGGGGCAGACCAACCGCCTGCACGACCGACTCTTGTTCCGACGCAAGAAGCCCGGGGATCAGCTGGATCCCTCTCTCACTCACGAGGCTGAGGGAGACTGGGTGTTCGAGAGGCTGTCTCCCTGACGACCCCCCGACCCCAGGCCCGACCCAACTCTCGATTCGAATTTGACCGCGAGAATGGGTTCCGCTCGGCCACTGAGAACCGTGAATCTTCCCAGAGTTTATTGGCCGAGTTTGTAATAAACGGTGAGTGTGTAGTGACTGTGTGGTGTGCGTAGTGTGTAGTGACTGGGGGTGATGGGACCTCTCCCCTCCACCCATCTCACCATGATATTGTCCAATGAGATGATCCGTGCTGAGCCAGTAGAGAGCATCATGGGATTGGACTTCTCCCCGACGGCCAATGGGAAGGCAGGAAGGTGGGCTCCCATCATGCACTGGGCGCGCGGGCGTGCCCAGCGTGTGGTGCGTCTCGCCTTGTTTGATGCATGTTTCCGGGTGGGGCGGAGGCCAGCGAGCAATGGCGGAGCCCGATGCTGAGGTAGGGGCAGGAAGGAGCCACCTGAGCTCTTCCCATGGCCGTGTCGTACGTCAAGCTGCAGCCAGATCAAAGGACGTCATGGAGTGAGGTTTCCTCACACGTGACGGAGTGACCTTTCCCCTTTCTCTCTTTCCCCCCGGAAAATCTCACGGACAAATCTCCCCCTCCTCTCCCGAGCGCCTCGACTCTTTGGGAATTGCTGTTGTTAAGTAGCGCTCCGAGGGGCTGCTCCGGTGTGAGGGGCACTGCGTAAACGTGGTGGTTCCGTGGAAGCTTTGAGTGTTGCCAATATATTCACCACAGGGCAACCCCGGATGCGCGCATGTGGGTACATCCACCCACAACCCCCCACACCCTCACACCCCATACCCCCACACTACCACACACACACCCCCACACACACACCCACACACACACCCCCACACACCCACACCCACACACACCCCCACACACACACCCACACACACACCCCCACACACACACCCCAACACACACCCATCCTCACACGCACCCATCCACACACACCCCCACCACACACACACCCACACACACCCCCACCCACGCACCACCACACACACACCCCACACACACACCCCCACACACCCACCACACACACACCACCACCCACGCACCCATCCACACACACACCCCCACACATCCCACACACACACCCACACACCCCACACACACACCCCCACACACACCCATCCACACACACACCCCCACACATCCCCACACACACACACCCCCACACACACCCCTCCACACACACACCCCCACACATCCCCACACACACGTGCGCATACACCCACACCCACAGACTCACACCCACACACCCACACACACAACGGCCAGTGGAGGAAGGTGAGACGGTCACTGCATATAATCATTGCATTTAACACAGCACCTTTCACATCGGGAGGACGTCTCAAAGCGCTTCACAGCATTTACTGGAAAGTGTAGTGACTGTGTATTGTGTAGGTGCTTTGAGCATCCTCCCACCACGATGTGAAAAGTAATTAAATGTAAAGATTATTATCTAAAGGTTAGGACAAGGATCGTGACATTTATCTGAAGGATGCGATATAAATGCATTATAATATTATATAATAACAATAATCCTTGCATTTTATACAGTGCCTTATCACATCTTCCTCAAAAGCGCTTCACAGAATATACTGCAAAGTGTAGTAACAGTATAATTTGTGGGCGAAACGCCAATTAGGAAGTTTTTTTTCCTCCACTAACTTCTTAGTTATATGGTTTAACCATTGAAACGTTCTATTCTGGCTGTAGTCGAGGCGGGTGGGGAGTTCCTGGTCCTGAGGTCTGGGTGCTCTCCTCTATTGTGGGGTCCTGTAGCTCAGTGGTTAGAGCACTCGCTTTGCAAGCGAGAGACCTGAGTTCAATTCCAGGCAGAGGGCGAAACCTTGGCAAGTTTCCTTACTCCACACAGAGCCTAATAATAATCCCTCCAAAACCAAAAACAATAATAAATTGGTCATTTTCAATCTACGACTGTTTGTGGGACATTGCTGTGCGCAATTGGCTGCCGCGTTCGCCCACAAATATACAGTCAATTCACTTTACAGTGTGTTCTGTGAAGCGCTTTGGGACGTCCTCCCGACGTAAAAAGCGCTATATCAAATGCAAGGATTATTATTATTATTATTATTGTACCCAGCAAGCTTGGTGCACTCAGAATCCTAATGATTAGACAAGCATAGGAACAGGAGTAGGCCATTCAGCCCCTCAAGCCTGTTACGCTATTCAGGGTGGCCCAACTGGTGGCCCCTTGGGCTGATTTCATCCACCCCCCAACCCCTCCATTTGATCTGGCCCACCTGCTCCCTCTATTACCTATAAATTTTGTTATGTTATGTTTCTGGAAGGGAAACAAAGAAATATTGTTTATGTGGACACGGACATCTCTCAAATATGGCATCCGGCCCTCAGCAGCCAAGGTTGGAGCCTCGCTAGTTGGAGCCCCGCCCCACCCCCCCACCCCGCACTTCTCTTCCCCTCGCTCTCCTTCCTCACTGCCTCCGAACTTCTCTCACGTGATTTTGTGCTGGAAATCCAGTGCTCTGGAACCACTGAGGTGATTGTCCCTGTGTCGGCCAGGTGGCGGCGTTGAGTTGGTAGAGTGAAAGAAACATGTTTTAGTTAGAGCTTCAGAAACTGATTTCTCCTCCAGAGCCCAGAGTCACGTCACGGTTTGTGGCTCTTTCGTCCCCAAAGAATTCAGGTGCACCCTGTAGCTGGGCGCCCATGCCTTGCTTACCTCACGCAAAATGCGGCTGAAACCCTCAATCCTGCCCTTGTTACCTGCTGTCTTGACGTGTCTAACGCACTCCTCAACAGTCTCCCATTTCACATAAACCTAAAGCTCCACCTAATACAAGCCACCCCCGCCCAGGTCATCACCCGCTCTAAACTCCACATGCCCGTCCGTTCTCACCAGGCTCCACTGGCTCACTGTCTCCCAATGGATCAACTTCAAGGTCCTCGCCTTTCCCCAGTGACGGAATTGTCATTAAAAGTATCCGTGCATTCAATACAACCTCAATCTCTCAAAGCGCTTCATGGGTAACCGCTAAAAGGGTAGTGACTGTGTATTTGTAGTCAATTACAACAGCACAATTTATGCACAGCAGTGTCTCACGCACAGCCAGGAAGTGGGTGGTCAGTGTATCTGGAGGCTGTTGCCAAGGTAGAAACTAAGATAATGCGGGAGTTATTTGATGGGAGATTATTTACCGTTAGGTGCCACCCTGCCTCAATTGATAGCAGTCTCGGCTCGGAGTCAGAGGGTTGTGGGTTCAAGCCACAAATCAGGCCTTTGAACTCCCAGTGTAGGTTGATGATGCAGTGCTGGGATTATCCGCATTGTTGGAAGTGCTGTCTTTCTTTCGGATGAGATGTTAAACTGAAGTCCTGGCCGTTCAGGTGAAGGTTACAGATCCCATGGCGCTGCTCAGCAGGAGAAGGGAGCTCCTCCCTGTGTCCTGGCCAGCAATCCCCTAAATAAAATTGGACACTCACTTCCTGGGCCGTTCGTAAAATTGTCTTCCACATTCACCCACAAGTACACAGTGATTGCACTTCACAGTAAAGCCTGTGAACTTCTTTCAGATGTCTTTGAGAGTTCGAAGCGCCCAACATGTGCCACACACACACAAACTTATGACTCAGAGATCAGAGTGCTACAAACTGAACCAAGCCGAATAATTAGGATGTTCAGTTTTAAGAGACAGCAAAGAGTTTGATTTCATCAATATCATGCATTGTAAATTGTGTTAATTAAGCCCATGCTGATGTTTACGTGACGTGTATAGGAACAGGTGTAGGCCAAATTAATAGTCATGCACTGAAGCTCTGTTAAGTTGTGGTTATGCCTTCAAATACAATTTCTGTAGAATTATAAGTACTCGAACATAGACACTGGTGTGTTACACTTGTTCAGTCTACAGTGAAAATTAGATCAAAATCATCGGGGTCTTGTTAAATTGTCATTTTCTGTCTATAATATTCTGTGCGTTGTAAAATGTGACTATTAATAAAGTAATAATAAAGTAATTTATAAAATAATGGTCCTTGATTTTGATACCGCTTCACAGGATACAGTGTAAAGAGCGTGACTATGTTTACTGTGCGTGCAAAACAAGCACTGGATTTAAACCTCTCTCTTCAATGTCACAAATAAGGCTTTTCCAGTGGTTAATGCTCGGTCACCTGTACCAGTTTATCGCCAGTGTAACAGTGAGGAAAAGTTAAACTGTCCTCATGTCTCCCTGGGTAGATTCTCCACTTGATCAGCAAGTGTATTCTCTGGTTGGTGCTGAGACAGCTAATGTAACTCAGGCTTGGATGTGCATCTCACGCTAAGAGCCTCCACCCCTCTACTCTCTCATATTATAGTGGAATGTTATATATGAGATTATAGCTTTTAAAAGTATTTCTCTGGCCGCACGCACACTCACCCATACACACACCCTCTCACTTGCTCACCGAAATGTACACTCACCCACACACACACACTCACTCACTCACAATCACAAATGCACTCACTCATCTAGACCTATATATATGCACACACATGTATACACAAACACACACACACACATATATATATACACACCAAACACACACGTGTGTATACACAAACACGCACATATATATATACACACACACACACACAAAGACACACATGTATTTTTATCCTGATGTGATATTTTGCCACCTGTGTGTGTGTGTGTGTGTGTGTTGGGCACGAGCCCACCCCTGGGGGATGGTGTGAACATAGGTCCATCTGGTTTTCAGGTCAGTGATGGCAATTTGGGATTGGGTTGGGTTGGGTTACGGAGCCCCTCGTGACTGTGGGGTGGGGGTTCTGCAGTCGGAGGATGTGGCCTGTTTCTGTTGACTCGTGTTCGTATCCGGTCAGAAGCAGAAGATCGAGTCCGACAACTGCTAATGTTTGCCAGGAAAGGTAGAGACCAGTGAGAGCTGTAATCCACTGTCACATAGTATCACCTCCGCCCCCACCATTGGAGGTCGCGCTTTCAGCCACTATGTCCCAAAACACTCCGGAACACTCTCCCTCAATCCCTCCGCCTCACCCCCTCTCTCTTCCCTCTTTCAAGTCCCTCCTGAAACCTTTTCTCTTCGACCGTGCCTTGGCCACCTCCCCCCCTCCCCCCGGCTCTGAGACGCTGCATCTGCTTGGAGGACACTGTATAAGTGCAAGTTGTTGTTCCGTCACAGCGAGTGATACCGCATGGAAACAGGACACTTGTCCCAACGAGTCCACACCGGTCTTTATACTCCACACAAACCCCCTCCCCATCCTGCTCCCCTTGCCTCTGCCCCTCTATTCTCTTCTCTCTCGTGTGTGTGTATATATATGTATATATCATATATCATCCCCTTGGATACTGATTTTTGCTACAGCCACAGCTGCCGGCTATCCAACTTGACGTCGTTGTTTCCTCCTGCTTGTTTACACTGAGTACATTTTATACTTTTTCTCCTTTAATCAGTGAGAATAAATAGTACAAAGTACACCAGAGCTTGCATTCAGTCTTCCTGGTTGTTCCCCATTCAGTGTCCAATCCTTAGCCTTCCTCTGTTGGCATTGCACCATCTCCCCTCCATGGTCAAATCACGTGGAATAAGCTCTGGTCCCCTGGAATTTGCCCAAGTGGTCATTTTCCTTGATAGCAACTGTTGACAGGACAGTCAAAGGGAGATTTCTCAACAGCCTGATAGTGACCTGACCCAATATTCACACACCCACCGCTAATAGTGATCTTTGGACAGTGATCACAAGCACAAACCCTGATTAATTTTCTCCTACATAAAGCAGCAAGATTATCACAATTGTTCTTGGCCCAAACACTGAGCTATGAGCAATGATTAGATAAGCTCGGGCAATTCAGTCTTGAGAGAAAACGACTCAGAGGGGACCTCATAGAAGGTGTGCAACATTTTAGTTGGGATTGAAAAAGTAAACCCAGATCATTACACTTCCAATACAGGATGTAGCAAGATAATAGAACAAGAGGACATAGATTTAGAGTTGTAAAGGGCAATTTCAGGACAGATACCAGGAAGTTTTTTCTTTACACAGAGGGTAATCGTCGACTGGAACAGATTGCCAGGAAAGTAGAGGCCAGGTCAATAGACTCATTTAAAAATCCACTTGATGCAGTGTTGAGGGGATGTGAGGGTGGGGGTTCTGGAGGGGAGAGATTGGATGGGTTATACTCCAGATTCCCGTAAACAGCCTGTGTGAATAATGTGTTGCAGAAACCATTCAAACTGCCAAGTGAGTAAATATAAAGCAGTGTTGCACTTCAAACAATCTGTGTTAAACACACGGCTTCATTTATAATAATAACCCTTGCATTTTAATTTAGCTCCTTATCATGTCTTCGAGCGCTTCACTGAACGTAACCAAGTGGAAAGACTGTATATTTTGTGGGTGAAACACGGCAGCCAATTGCACACAGCAGCGTCCCACAAACAGCCGTGGATTGAGTGACCACTTTTTTTTTAAAAAATGGATTATTAGTCCTTTAAAATGTCTCAACGGCGTAACGAGGCGTTATATCAAATGCAAGGTTTATTATTATTATTATTTAACAGAAGCACTCTGATCAGGGAAATATACCACTGAAAATAAAGGTGCATTTGCCATTATTTCCTAAAATAATATTGTCACTAAACTAAAGTAAGCCCAAGTCTCCGGTAACACACACTGAATCCAGAGCCGAACGTGACACGGTGAGTGTAACCCATTCCCCGTCTCAGACGGAGGGTCAGGTTTACTCCCAGACGCACTGAGGAGCTCGTCGAACGAGGCTTGAATACTGTAAGGTGATCAGTGTGGCATCGGCCGAGTCTAGAAACAAACTGAGAGAAAAGCTCCTGCGCAACATCAGCTGCTTTTCAACTCACTGATCCTGAAAGTGCTGCTTTGTGCTGTGGGAGAGGTTTCTTGGAATTCATTAATTATTATTATTAGACTCAGGACCTGAATCTTGACCACCTCACCCGGCAGCCCCCACTAGTTAGTTGGACAAAATCGGCCACAAAATACACATAGTGACTTTACAGGTTATCCTCTAAAGCGCTTTGAGACGTTCTCCTGACGTGAAAGACGCTGTTTCAAATGCAAGGATTATTAATGTCACAGAAGCTGTCTGGTACCCGCAAAAAAAATTGCACAAAAGATCCGTTAGTTACGATAGCCTGGGATTAATGAAGTTTTACTGGCCTCATCCGTGTGTCCTTGCTGTGTGTCTGAAACATTGCTTTGCCACCGTCCAAGCCTTCCAGCGCCCCCCCCGCCCGCCCGCCCCCCGCCCGTCCCCCGCCAGGAGACAAGGGAACCCGAGAGAATCTGCAATTATCTCTCATTTCAAATTGACTCTGTAATTATTGGAGAGGTTTTAAAATAAATTGGTGTCCCCTTTCAAATCATCAGCCTGGACACTGGATCCAGCAGGAGTAACGAACACCTGTTTAAAACTATACAACCAGGAGAGCTCAGGCAGAGAGAGAGACACACACACCCCTCTTCTTTCTGACTGAACCCAGCCAAGTCGGACTCCACATGACCCATGGCGCAGGAACTCAGCAAGAACACTTAATCATTAAATGGCATTTAATGATCAGTGATCGTTACACGATCAGTGATTGCTTTCCTCCTGGGTCAAACCAAGGTCCCGCTGTGCCTATTCGGGTGGATGTCAAAGATCCCACGGCACTAATTGGAAAAGAGAAGGGAGTTTCTCTCTCACTGCGTCCTGGCTGATGATCCCCCAGTTTAAACACAGTCATTCACTTCATGGCTGTTTGTGGATATTGCTGTGCATATTGCAAATTGACTGGATTTTACTGGGACGGTATTTGTGGGTGAACCCAGCAGCCGGTTTGTGCTGAGCAATGTTTCGCCAACAGCCGTGAGGTGAATAGATAAGTTCCTGGGGACTGTTGGCCCGGACCTCAGGGGGATCTCCCTTGTGCGGTTCTTGAAGCTGTTTCTTTTAAGATCCAATAAAATCGGTCACTCACTTATTTGTCCGTGGGGTACTGCTGGGCGCAAAGGGAACGCACGCGAGTCACACCACTCTACAGTAAATCCCGTGAAGCGCTTTGAGGCATCTCGATGATGTGATGGGACACTGAATTGCAACACAAAAGAGTGGTGGTATGTTCTCTCCCTCAATACCTTAATTACTCCCCAACCAACCTAACACCATGGGTGAGGGGGGGTGGGGGAGACTGTCAATATTAGAGCAATTTACCTCTTTTCCTTTTGCCCCCCCCCCCACCTCCACCATCTAAACCCCTCCCTGACACACAGGTAAACCAACACAAACCTGCTAACTGGTTTGGAAACCACAGAATGTAAAAAAACAAGGCTGGGGACTTGGGTGTTCACTTTAACTGGAAGTTCACAAAGATGTCTAATTAATGTGGATTGACAACTGGTTTCTCAGGTATTAAAAACATTTGAAGAATAAATCATACAAAGAAAAAGAAAAGACACATAAAAAATGTTGTCATACCCGGCTATTGATCCAACCCTTCCTGGCCTCAAGTCTGAAGAGACGTACATAGTAATTGACGTAAGAATAATCTTAATGACAATAGTCCTTGCGTTTGCTGTCGCGCCTTATCATGTCGTTGAGACGTCTCAAAGCGCTTCACAGGATAGACTGTAAAGGGAATTGACTGTGTATTTTGTGGACAAAATATTTACAAAATGGAATCGGTGCACCAGGGAAAAATGTGATCATTTAAATGATCCCGTGCATATTTTACGGAAAGAAAAACAAGTGGATTTAAATGACAGGAACCTGATTTCAGGACCCGTCACGTGTACAGCTATTATTTCCACAATTATTTTTTTTCAGCAACAAGCCACAGTCTCTGTGGTCTCACAGAATATGCTGTAAAGTGAATTGACTGTATATTTGTGGGCGAACGCGGCAGCCAATTGCGCACAGCAATGTCCCACAAACAGTCGTAGATTAAAAATGACCAATTTATTATTGTTTTTGGTTTTGGAGGGATTATTATTAGGCTCTGTGTGGAGTAAGGAAACTTGCCCGAGGTTTCGCCCTCTGCCTGGAATTGAACTCAGGTCTCTCGCTTGCAAAGCGAGTGCTCTAACCACTGAGCTACAGCACTCCATACTTAGTCATTCAAACTAAACATTGTGAGCAATATCATATTGTTAAATTGATCCCAGCTGCGTCTGAATTTTATTTTTAATTTTAAAGATGAACAGATAGATCAGATTTAATCTCAATGTCGGGGTCAGTGGTGAACCCATGTGGAATGATGAGACCGTTGCAGACAGATTGTGGTCAGCAAATTCAAAAGGGAATTCAATCACCGGGTGATGAAGAAACAGCTTCAAAAATTTACTGCTTCTCACTGTGTCCGCCCGTCAGATGAGAAGTGCAAGGCTGTTTGTGGGCCCTGCTGCCGGTTGAAACTGACTGCCACGTTTCACCCACAATATACAGAGTGAATCCACTTTGCAGTAAATTCCTGTGACGTGCTTTTAGACGTCTGTCTCGACGGCATGATACGGCGTTATATCAACACAAGGATTATTCTTATTCTGATTAATGGTTTTCTCCGGTTTCCGTGGGCTTTCATTTTTATGAACCTGACAGATTGCTGCGAGTGGGAATTGAAAGACGTCGACTGAAACTGGCAGAGTAACCAGTTTCCCCGGTATGAGTATCACCCAACCCCCTATCAATCAGACAGACACAGCTGAGCCACAGCCACACGGCTGGCCGTGACGTTAACCCCTTCATCCCAAGATCACAGTAATCCAAACACCAACGTCATCAAAAGGCAGAAAGTGCAAAAAGCTCTGCTTTAGAGCATCCAACCAGACTGAGGGTTCCACACATACGCATCCCCATGTCTACAATGGGAGGTGCTCTCTCTGCCCAGAGAGCCACAGCCATACCCTGTGGAGTATTAGGTACAGGTTAACAAGAGCTAAGGCTTGGGGTGCGCATGCCCACAGAGTGAGCAGTCGGGTACTGCTGGACTTTGACATAGTTTGCCATTGAGAGCACTGCCTTGCATGGTTTCTGCTGCTTGTCCAGCTAGGTCCACCCCACTTGTTGGCTTGCAGGGTTAACAGGAGCTGAGTGGGGAGAATCCCTGCCCCCAGTGACTGGTCTGCCTCTCCCAGTCCTACTGATGAGCCAGGCTGGCAGCAGTTCCTTGGGCCCTCCTGGCTCAGGAGCCAGTTCACCCAGACCGCCACTGAGGACTGACTCGATGCTGACATTACATTGCCAAATACATCACCTTGGAGCCAACTCAGCCAGTGGATATCGATCGAGATGGATTCTAAGCCCTGGATACATGAACCTGTGTTAATGAACTCAGCCTCGAGGTAATGCCTGTCAGCAGCTGCCATCCCAAGCCTCAGAGTTTCCTCTCAGGACATCTGGTGGACATTTGTTATCACTCCTGAAAGGTTATATAGAGAGTTTATATAGAGGACAGTTTGTGATGTTGCCAGTCACCTTGGTATTCTAGAGGTCCAAGTCCAATGTCACATACCAAGCTTACTCAACACCAGCTGCTTAGTCCAGATCCTCACGTGAGCGGTTTTGGCAAATAGACATGTCCACCGTGAGACAACTCTGCCTCCAGGATGCTGAGCGATAGATCAGTGTAGACCAGAGCCCTCATTCCCTGTAGCTGCTTCCCGTTTCTACCACAAATCCACCTCACTGCTGGGTTTTGCAAATGGGCCAAAGAAATCTCCTCTGCCCCTTTGTATACCCCACGAGCATAACCTGCATTGGGACGTATTTCCGACGTGAAGGGCGTGCTTGTATGTGTAAGTACATACATGTGTGCACATATGACAATGTGTGGCTATGAATGTGGTGTGTATCTATATTTGTGTGTGATGGTGTGTGCCAGTGTCTGTGTATGAGTCCAGTATATGTATCTATGATGGTGAATAATGATATAAACATGCAAAATATACCCTTGGAGTGTACAGTATAAGTGTAAATAGTCATTTCTGAGGTGCATATATACTATATATAGTGTATATACAGATAAATAATGTATATAAGCAGAGTGCCTTTGAGGCATGTGGAAAAATATCACTGTTTTAGGTCAATGACTTTAATAATGGAATTAAACCAACAGCCTGGAGGCAGGTACTGGATGTGAGCAGGAAGGACAGGTACAGGCGGTGAAGGATGCTACAGGCATGTTTCGTTGCTCAAATTGAATGGCTCATTATTAGAGATTAGAGATTATAAAGACGCCTATTTTTAGCTATATAATTATAGAATTTTGCAGCACCCGACAGACATTTGGCATATTGTGTCCATACTGGCTCTCTGAAACAGTTTAGTCCCACACCGCCGGCTTCCTCCAAACCCTGTTCTATCAGGTAGGTATCCGAAGAGGTAAATCTGCATACATGTAATAATAATAATAACCCTTGCATTTGATATTGTGCCTTATCACATAGACAGGTGGCGTACGGAAACTTGCCTAATGTTTTGCCCTGCCTGGGAATCGAACCACCTGTTTGTGGGACGCTGATGTGCGCAGTTGGCTGCCGCGTTTCGCCCACAAAATATTCAGTCAATTCACTTTACAGTTTATTCTGTGAAGCGCTTGGAGACGTCCCAAAGACGTGATAAGGTGGTATATATGAAATGCAAGGATTGTTATTATTAACTGCAGGGAGCCCTGCATTGTCAGACATGCCGTCCTTCGGGGAATCTTTGTACTGAGGTCCTGTTTGCCTGTAACAGGTGGATGTCAAAGATCCCATGGCTACACAAGGAGAAAAAGGAATTTTTTTCCCCTCCAGTTTCCTGGCTGTCAATCCCTTGGATAGAAAATTGGTCATTCACTTGATGGCTGTTTGTGGCAAATTATCTGCTGTGTTTGTCTAAAATTGCAGTCACTGCACATTACAGCACTCTCCCTAAAGCACTTTGAGCCGATGCAGCATGATAAGTCACAATATCAAATGCAAATATTATTATTATAATCACCCTGAGGCAAATGAGCCTTTAAAATCCAAACATTACGCACAAGAATGAATGTCTCACCTTTGAGATTTTCTGCTCAGCCATTAACTAACTTGAAAGCTTCCCTTGTGCTGCTATAATAACTTTCTTGTGTTCCTAAGCAACTATTATTAAGACTGGAAGGAATGTAGATTACGCCCTGTCTCGGACTCTGTTCCCACATTTGCTTTGGAGGAACTTCCTGCTGCGTGTGTTCGATTTGGGTGAAACCTGGCATCCAGCCAGTGACACTCGCCCTGGTGTGTCCCTCCTGCCCCATATATACGGCAGGTTTCGGTCATTCACTACCTGCAATTCATCAGGATTGCTGCTCAGGTATTTTTCACATGTGGTTAACGTGTCTACCCCTCAGCGAATCATCTGTCAACCAACAATTCACAAGTCGTAAACAATGCTTAGGTTCCCAACTCCTGTAGAGTGAGCAAACCGCTCTCTCTGAGGTAGAAGGTTTTTTTTTAATGGACTTTCTTGTTCAGTTTTCTCCCCATCGTGACTGGGAGGTGTTAGCCTCACAGGTAGCAAACCAGCTCCGGTATCACCCCCCCAACTGTGTGCTCTGTAAGCGTGAGCATCATCAGGCTGTTCACACACAAGGGTATCAGAAATGAACCGTATCGTGTTTTCACTCACCCGCTGGTTGCAGGCTTCACAGAGGAAGTCACTGTGAGCAGTCAGTAGCTCAAAAGGTCACCTTTTCACCCCCAAAAATACACAGTTAATTCACAATTCTGTGAAGCACTTTGCGACATCTCAAAGACATGATAAGGAACTCTATCAATGCGAGGATTATTATTATTATAGTCTTAATCTTAAAACCACTGTCTTGAAACTTAGCTTTGTGCAGGATTTGGGAAAATTGACTTGTTTGGAATTATTTCTTCGAAACTGAGATGCAATTTGATAACTTTCCAAAATTTTGCTTCATTGTCATAATCGTAATCATAACCATACTCCTTGCATTTGATACAGCACCTTATCATATCATTGGAATGACTCAACGCAAGGAGAAGTGTAAAGTGCAGTGACTGTGTATTTGTAGGTAGACACAGCTGCCAATTTGATGCAGCAACGTTACTCAACAGCCATGAAATAAATGACCAATCTTATCTGGGCGACTGTTGACTAGGACACTGGGTAAACTCCCTTCTCTTTTTGAATGGGGCAATTGGTCCTATAACATCCACCTGAGCAGGCAGACAGCACCTCGCTTGAATCCCTCTTCCAAAGGACAACACCTCAACATTGCCACATTTCTCTCAGCTCAAAGTCACTGTGCGGGACCTGACTCCGAGGCAAAGAGGGCTGGCGACTGAGCCAGGCCGACACCAATCAAACATGTTGAGACAAATTGGTCTTTCAGGCTTTTACTGGATAGAATTTCAGGCCTCAGGAATGGGAAACTCAACTGATTTTCCCACGCCCTTGGGTACAAGGTGCTGAGATCACTTGTAAAGCCCCCACTGCAGCCCAGCAGCACCTGCAGAAAAACATTAGGTTGTCACATTGAGGGAATGACCAAGTGAAAGGAAATTGTTGAAATTCCCAGCAAAGAGCAGGAATATTACAGCACTCGGGTAATAATAATAATAGTAATAATAATCCTTGCATTTGATACAGTGCCTTATCACATCTTAGAGGCGTCTCAATGCGCTTCACAGAATATCCTGTAAAGTGAATTGACTGAATATTTTGTGGGCAAAATGCAGCGGCCAATTGCGCACAGCAGCGTCCCACAAACAGTCGTGGATTGAGTGACCACGTTATTATTATTTATGTTTGAGGGGTTTATTACCCCCGGAAAAGCAATCCGCCAATCGACTAACAACCAGATACCTACTTACTGCTGGGTAAACGACAGGAAGGGTAAGGAAACTTGCCCAATGATTCGCCCTGCAATCGAATCCAGGTCCTCTCACTTAAGTAAGAACCCTAGAGGGTAACAGACTCCTTTCCAAGATGGATGGATTCAGGGGCATCGGAGACAGTATTTGCAGAAATTGGGTAAAAGCCTCGTTTATGAAGCTATTATCAAATATCATTTTTGTTTTGGTCGCCGGGTGTCTCTCACACACAGAAACCCATCCCCGTGCTTCAGAGTCTCCAAACCAAGCTGAGAATTCCCCCCTCCCACCTACACATGGAAATCCCAGAGACAGATTGTTGGAATGGAATGGAATGCGAACTCTCTCTCTCTCTCTCTCTCTCTCTCCCTGGAGGGACGCTTCCTGCTTATCTAATTCCGGAAAGTATTAGGCGCAGGTTGGCGAGAGCCAAGGCTTGGGGACCCCCAGAGTGTGCGTTGGGGTAACTGCTGGAGTCTAACCAGCTATAACCGCGCAGCTTGGCCATTGATATCGCTGTCTGTCAAGCTTTCCCGCTGCTTGTCCAGTTGGATCTACTCCACTTTGGCTGCAGGGTTAACAGGAGCTGAGGGGGTGACTGTCTGCCCCCAGTGACTGGTCTGTTCTTCCAGGTCTGCAGTGGCTGTCCTTGGGGGGACATTGATATTGATCTGCACAATTTGGCTGCCAGGTTTGCCTCCCAGTCACTACGCTTTTCAGAACCTCTGTAAAGTGCTTTGAGACCATTCAACATTCTCGGCGCTGCATTAAACACACCCAGATATGTCTTGCTGTCGCAATTTACCTACGTAAATAGGTAGTAAGCTTTGCTGTACTTTGGACTAGGGGAAAGGCTAGGCTCTGGGCTCTGCCCCACCTACAGATCTGCACCCGAGTTGGGTCCACTTAGGCAGCATCTGTTGCTATACAGCAACAACAACAAAAGACTATATTTGGATGGAGCCTTTCACGTCACAAACAGGCTCTTGGGGGAGACGGTGGAAGCAGAAAGTGTGGTTTGTTTCAAGAACAAATTAGATCGATTTCTGCTAGAAAATAAAACCTCGGGATACAATCTTTGGGACACAAAGACTGCCCGGATGGTGGAAGGCCAACAAATTCTCATGTTCTTATGTAGGGGGACGTCCCAAGGCGCTGGACAGCCAGGGATTTGGACCTGAGCTGGGGGGTTGGGGTCAGGAGGGTTGGAGGGCAGAAAGGGAGGGGGTAGGAGGATGACCGTAAGTGTGGAGGGTCTTGAGATGAGCCTTGAAGGAGGTGAATGAGGGAGACTGTGGCATGGAGTTAAATACACCAGTCAGCTCCTGGTACACAGTCAACAATTGCACAATGGCGGGAGTGGGGAGGAGAGGTGTGGGATGATAGGAGGGAGGGAGGGGGGTTCAAAGAGCAATTTCCAGGCAAAAAAAGTTAATACCACACCCACACAGGGAAGCTGGCAGTGGAATGAGCTGCTCAATGATTTGGAGGAGGAAAGGCGAGGCTTCTTTGAAATTGACAGACTCTCACCCAATGGCTACAGCTCAGGGGACATAATGTGTGGTTATTGGGTGAGAGTGTGTCAGTTTGACAGCTGATCTGACCCCCATTCACCTGCACCAGAGACAACCTGGCAGAGCACACACATACAGGTACAGAGGCACAGGGGAACAAGCCAGATCCTGCTGGCGAAAGCAACTCACTGACCAACTACCTAAACCAGGTGAAGCATAGCATCGACCCAACCACAGGTGCCTCAGCATTTCTCCCCAGACAACAGTCCGGCCACAATTCGCAAGACAACCGACTAAGCAAGTTCCAGGATTCAATGACTTTTTACAACTCGTAGAAAAACAGCAATGACCTGACCGTGTGCCTCCCCCCCCCTCCCCACCACACCGCCCCACACACACTTTCCCTTTTTTTTTGGCTTCCCCAAGAGTTCAGGTGAGCAGGTTTTGAATTTTTAAAAAAAAGGTGCTTGTGATGTTTGTGTGTGTGGGTGGGGGGCGGTGGGGGTTGTGTGTGGGGGGTGGGGGGGGTTGTTTTTTTAAAA
Source organism: Callorhinchus milii (assembly GCF_018977255.1). NCBI lineage: Eukaryota > Metazoa > Chordata > Chondrichthyes > Chimaeriformes > Callorhinchidae > Callorhinchus > Callorhinchus milii. The sequence continues at coordinate 507,540 of NW_024704764.1, forward strand.
TTTAACAAAAAATCAAGTTAAAATAAAACTAAAATAGATCAGATATAGCCATAGATCCGGTGAAATTGCTGAGCATTTGTAACGAATGCCATTTGCGTTTTATTTTCAGAGCGAGTGAGAGGGCGATTTGCGGAGGAGAGAGAGAGAGAGAGTGTGCGAGTAGAGAGGGGGGTTCAGGATGGGTGAGAGCGCAACTCAGAGTCAGAGTTGGTGGAAATTGACATTCATGAGGAAGAAGAAATCCAACCCCAAAGTCCTGTACCAGATTCCGGTGGATAATGGGAACGGGGAGAGTGAGTCGGCGTATGCCAACATTGCGGAGAACGAACTGGCTGCCAAACTGGAGAAATTCGTGGACAAATCTACCAAAGGCAAACACGTGAGGGTTTCAAACTCTGGACGTTTCAGGGAGAAGAAGAAAGTTCGATGCAACTTATCTGACAATCCCAATTTCTTTAAGGATTCCGAGAATGGGAGGCAAGACACCTGAACTCTGCATTTTTAAAATATCTAAATATATTTATACTTGTGTAAATATATGGTAAAACCTCACATTAAGTCGTATCAGTTGAGCCCATACATTTAATATGACGTGTGCAAAGTACGAGTTATGTCAAACTTGCATAGAATAATATAAACTCTTCAACAGAACTTGGGGCAGATAAATGACTTTAGGTGATTATACGACTTGTACAGATCAGACTTATGAGAGTTTTTCTGGAGTAACATTCTGGACGAAGCTGTACAGCGGAGCGATCAAACCTGGGATTGCAAAAAAAAAACAGTCTTCAGAAATGTCTTAATTCAAAAGACGATGTTTGTCAAATATGTTTCTTGTTAAATACGGTAATAGGAAGCAAATTTGTTTTCTTTTGAAATTTTTTGTATATATGTGTTAAAGAAAATACTTTTTTTTTCTAGAATTAATAGAAGACAACGGAATAAAACTCATAAACCGTGCTTTCAATCTGATTCTTGTTTCTTTTAGGCGACTATGGGTGATTCAGGGAAATAAAAGTTCCATAAATTATTAAATGTTCCATTGCCTGGAAAAGTCGATGTTGCTGGAGACAGACACCTGCCCTGGAAGCCAGTCTGTTTTTGAGGAACGTTCATGTTTAATAATGCATCTCTGTGCATGTAAATCTACAATACTGGATTAAGACAGAGTCAGAGCTGGGCTGCGGCCTGTTAGTTGTGTAAAGTAAGGAATCGGACTATGCTTCAGTAAAAGAAAAGTAAACTGATAAGTTTGTTTGCGGGGTCAGGTAAAAGCATCAGAAACGAGGCTGTTTTTGTTGCATTTGCCATCTGTGTTTGTATGTTTTTTATATACATATATAACATAATATATATGTGTGTTTTATGTGTGTGTGTTTGTTATATATGTCCGTGTGTGTTGTGTTTCATATATATATATATACACACACACAGTATATGTACATGTTTTATTTGTGTGTGTGTGTGTGTTGGAGAGTCAACATGATGACTTGTGTATATCATTTTCAAGGGTACGATGACCTGGACAGCGTCTTTCTCTCTATCTCTGCTCGGAAGGAGAGACGGACTGGACTGTACATCTCTCCACAGCCCCCCGGTGCTCCCACCTGCATGTATAAAACTCTTTAAGGGGTTCGTGGGTTCGATGTTTATAACCTGTGAACTTTCATTAAAGGGATTCTTGTCCTGGCCAACAAATCCCCGAAGTGTAATTGATCGCTCACTCCACAGCTGTTTGTAGGCCCATTGCTGTGCATCACTGGCTGCCTTGTTCGCCCACAAAGCACACAGTCACTCCACTTTAGAGTGCATCCTGTGAAGCGCTTTGAGCCGTCTCGACGATGTGGTAAGACCCTACTATCAAATACAAGGATTATTATTATTGTGTGTTTCCTAGTCAAGTGCCTGTATGTCCATTATTCATTCTGTAAATTCCCTTGGGTTTGGCCTATTGCCCCTGTTCTCGGCCTGAGCTCTGGACGAACGAGGAGTGTGGAGAGGGGGAATCTCCTGGGGGGCAGTTTCAAAGTCGGGTTCTGGCAACTTGCCCGAGCCTGAGCTGCCACAGCGAGTGTTGGCAAGATGCTACAGTAATCCATGAATTTGATATAGCATCTTATCACGTTGAAACATCTTAAAGCGTCTCAGTTTTCCTTCTAGTAAAGCAGGCAATTTGCACAAACAAAAGCCTCCCAAACAGCCAGCAAGTCAATGACCCAACTTTTTAACCTGGGGGATTGTCAGCCAGGACAGCGGGAAAAACTCCCTTCTCTTTTCCAGTGGTAAGATGGGGTCTTTAATGTCCACTTGAACAGGTACAATCAGGAACATGGGTTTAACGTCTCAACTGAAGGACCGTAGTTCCAACAATGTAGCACTCCTCCGGTAGTGGCTAAATTTATCTGTGGCTAAATTTACAGATGATACAAAGAAGGTGGTACAATAAATAATAATAATATAGAGTAAAGAATAGCACTGGAATCTCAGCCTAGACTTTGATTCAAAGCCTCAATCTAGGGTGTCCACTCCCTCAGCTCAAAAGGCTCTGGCCTGCTCCACGTCCCCGGCCGCACCACTATCAGCCCTCGAGCCTTCAGGCTCTCTGAAACTCCATCCCAAGGTCCCTTCGAGGCCCCACTCAAGACCCTCCTCTTCCACCGCGCCTTCAGTCACCCCCCACCCCTCCTGATCCCAATCCCCAGCTCAGGTCCAGGAGCTGGGGGTCACAGCTTGAGCCATTGATGCTGTGAGTAGTTTTGTTTCACAGGCAAAATTAGCACGGTACTGTATGT